>NC_140378.1:19765000-19820000 GCF_054491055.1 Hypomesus nipponensis
GCGCCGACACCTCGCAGGTGTCCAGGTTGTGCATGATCTCTTCTGACACCACCGTCTCCTGGACTGCAGGGGGTGACGGGAAAGATGGTGACACAGCTGACCCAGGACAAGCTCTGTGCTAGTATGATCGGCCATTTTGATGGTCTTTTGAATGGATGCCCATCTGAGTAAAACATAAGATCTGCTCAGTGATGGCGTAACTCACTGTTAACTGGTCATGTGATTGAGAACACATTTTATTTGACATATTTTATTTGACCATATCTCATGTGGTCTGTTCACACGAGCCCTTTGTCTCTCCACTGCTCATTCTCTCGATCCGTCCATCAATCCACCTTGCTCATTACTTTCCCCTTGTCTTTTACTTTCTGTCTTACCCCTGCTACAGTCTTCTCTCTCTCCCTTCCTCTCTTTTTTGTGAAACCACCCCCTGCTCCTTCATCTCTCTCTCTCAGCCTTAACAGATGGCCTCGCCGGACAAGTGCCCCCTCCCACAAGTCCCAGTATACAACTCCACCCTCTTTCCCTCCATCCTTCTCCAATCCCTCCCTCCCTCTCCAATCCCTCTATCCCTCTCCCCCTACCCCTCCCCCTCCATCTCTCTCTCTACCTATGGAGGCTTAATCCTCCAGCGACCGGATCAACAGAGAGTACCCATCTCCGCAGAGACCCGTGCCATGGCAACGCCGCTCAGGTGAGGCTGTGAATCCCCCAGTGTACTGAGATACAGTAAACGTCCATCTCTCTGCCTCTGGACTCAGATAGCAGGACTGGAGCCAAGGGCAGCCCACATAAACAGACAGACGTGCTGCCGCCAGCCAGGCCTCTACAGCTCCAGGGTTTATCCTGTTTGACTTGAGGGCTCATGGAATGCTGCTGGGACAGACACATGGCAGCATGCTGGAAGGAGGGCCCTCCTAACGTGTTGAGATGTTTACTAAACATCTTGTCCCATCACACTCTCTACCGTGACTGGGAATGTTGGACTGCATTCAATAAATCATTCAATTTAATGTAATCAATATTTGAAAAATATAAATATCTAAAGATTTTTTTTGGGGGGGGGGGGAGGAGGGAGATGCAGGTGTATCTTAATCTTAAGTCTAATGTTAAGTCTTAAGTTAACCGAATTAAGTCTAAAGTTAACTGAGTTAAGACTAAAGTTAACTGAGTTAAGTCTAAAGTTAACCGAGTTAAGTCTAAAGTTAACTGAGTTAAGACTAAAGTTAACTGAGTTAAGTCTAAAGTTAACTGAGTTAAGTCCATTCCCGTACCGGTGGGGTCGTCCTCAGGCCCCTCAGTGATCTCGGCCTCGGCCTCGGCCTCCACCTCGCGGGTGATGGTGCTGACGATACGCAGCTCTGGGAACAGCGTCACCCCCTCGGGGCTCTCAAACTCAGCGGCGCCGCGGGCGAAGTGATCGATGCCGCTCAGGCTGATCTTCGGCTCCTCGGGCTGCAGCACCATGACGTATCCCTCCGCCTCCGGCACCGAGATGCATGTCTCCTCGTTGAAGCACCTGCAGGAGAAAACAGGCCAGGTCAGAATACAGTCAATAAAGTTCAGAAAACAATCATCCAGGTTAGAATACAATCTTAACAATACAATTCAATCTTAGAATACAATATGTTCACTCGTTCTACACAGTCCACAGAGCTCCAGGGACACCAAGCCTTACTTGACGGTGGTGGAGATGCGGAGGTGTCTGATTCCCGGGGTGGGGAACTGTCTGGAGTTCAGGTAGGACACGTGCTGCATGACCTTGTCGAAGGCCTCGATGTCGTCTCCCTCCACGGTCAGGGAAGACTGGTTGGGGTTGAACTCCACCTGGAGGGGGAGAGGAGGAGCCAGTGATGGAGGGGGCGGAGTGACCGGGGGAGAGGAGGAGCCAGTGAGGGAGGGGGCGGAGTGACCGGGGGAGAGGAGGAGCCAGTGAGGGAGGGGGCGGAGTGACCGGGGGAGAGGAGGAGCCAGTGAGGGAGGGGGCGGAGTGACCGGGGGAGAGGAGGAGCCAGTGAGGGAGGGGGCGGAGTCCAGGTGACCGGGGGAGAGGAGGAGCCAGTGAGGGAGGGGGTGGAGTGACCGGGGGAAAAGCCTGACTGACTCGCGGGTACGTTGTGTTTGCATGAAAACGTCTGCTAAATGAATACAATGTCATGTGCTGACCTTGACTGTCGAGGCCACTTCCTCTGGTAGCTGCACGTCCAGCCCCTCCTTGCAGGTGTACAGGCAGTCGATCACCTTCTTGTTCTCCAGCTTCCCAGAGCGGATCATCAGACCAGCCAGGTTCCCCCGGAAGAACTGAGACATACGAGCACTGCCCCCTGGGGATACGCACACACACACACTAAGTCAGTCAGGCGAACAGCTCTGGTACAGCTTGACCTTTTCCTGGCAGGGGATTCAAGCATGCCGCCTCGACGAACACAGACCGCGTGGCAGGAACTCATGCAGGTTAGTACCATGTGACCTTACAAGGCGGGCAAGTCGGGGAGATGGAGACACTTAGACACACCTCCACCCCCACACATCTGCCCTCTCAAACACGGATGGACACAGAGTTACTGAGAACGAACTGAAGATGCAAACCAAGCACAAAAAAAACGTGGTCAAACAACTGCAGGGCAGCCCATGCGGATGAATATTCATTAGGATGAAAGAATGAGTATTTCATGAATATGTCATTTAAAAAGGCCTTTGGATCTTTAAAATGGGACCAAATACATGACTGCGCTAACGAGCTGTAATCCTTGACATTTCAACGCGGTGGCAGATTGTTAGCAGCTCTGGGATTGGAGGAGGAGGACGAGGAGGTGAGCTCGTGTTCTGACGCGGGATTGGAGGAGGAGGTGAGCTCGTGTTCTGACGCGGGATTGGAGGAGGAGGTGAGCTTGTGTTCTGACGCGGCCGTGTCCCTCAGCGCATGATGATGAGGACCACGACTGCGTCCGTTCTGCGTCACGCCACCTGCCCTTCAGCAAACCTGGCAACCCTGCATCTCAAGGTCGTCCCTGCCTCTCCCTGTCTCTGTCACGCACACAGCAGCAGCAGGAACAGCAGACTGGTCATCCGATCCTGGGGACCACGGCCCTCTGACTCCGACAAGGTCACCTCTGATACTGGACACTCAACAGATACTGTACCATGGGCCCAGCCTGAATAGACGGGCTCAGGGATTCTATTTTTCTTTCTATTCCTGTCTGGGTATAGGAGAAACACTGTCCTTGAGCTAAATGAGGGATATGCTGAAGAGGAACAAACTGCAGTTGTACAAAGGAAAGAAAGAACTGGAAAAATGAAAGGGGAGGATGAGGAGGCGGGAGGGGATGAAGCAGGCCGTGGAAGCTGTAAGGACCAGCGATCACATCCAGCAGGGTTCATGCTGTACGGTCGGGACGCCACGCAGCCCCTGGGGCCCAGCTAGAACGGCGAGCTCATTCCAGTCAAAATGAGGACTAGGGTGAAGATGCAACAAGATGGAGGTTGTGGACAGGTGCACATGGTTTAGGAGAGAGAGGAAACCTGTGTGGGGCTCAGGGCTGGCGTCAGAGCTGTTGTCATGGCCTGAGAAGTCTGCAGGGTGAGACAAGAGAGCAGGGAAACACACACAGGGTTGAGGACCGGGGGGAGAGGTGTGTGTGGGTGTGTGTGGGTGTGTGTGTGTGTGTGAGATGGTAAGTATGTGTATAGGTGCGTGTGAAAGGATGAGAATGTGCACAGGTATGTGTAGGCGTGTGTGCAGTTGTGTGTGAGAGGGTAAATGTGTGTGTTGGTGTGTGTGTGTGTGTGTGTTGGTGTGTGTGTGTGTGTGTGTTGGTGTGTGTGTGTGTTGGTGTGTGTATGATGCTACACATGAGGTCATAGTGCAGTATCCTAGAGGAGCTACAAGAAAGAGGTCAATCTGGAATAAAGACTTCCTGTTAACACATGCACTGCTGCCATTGGTCAGTAAGAACTGATACAACTACAGACACATGTTTGTCTAGATATGAACACTGCATTTGTAGTGACATTTTATGAGAAATGTACAGTGAGTCCAATATGTATTTGATCCCTTGCTGATTTTGCCGGTTTGCCCACTAATAAAGACATGATCAGTCTATAAATTTATGATAATATGTATTCAAACATGGAGAGACAAAATATCAAAAAGAAATTCCAGAAAATAACTTTAAAGAATATATTTTAATTAATTTGTATATCATTGAGGGAAATAAGTATTTGATCCCTCTGGCCAAACACACTCAATACTTAGTGGCAAAGCCTTTGTTTGCAAGCACAGCAGTGAGACGTTTTTTGTAGTTAACCACAAGTTTAGCACACACACCAGGTGGAATTTTGGCCCACTCTTCTTTGCAGATCCTCTCTAAATCATGAAGGTTGGTGGGCTGTCGCCTGGCCACTCTGACCTTCAGCTCCCTCCATAGATTTTCGATCGGATTGAGGTCCGGTGACTGGCTGGGCCATTCCATGACCTTGATGTGATGTTTCTTGAGCCAATCCTTTGTTGCCTTTGCTGTGTGCTTCGGGTCATTATCATGTTGGAAGACCCAACCACGGCCAATTTTCAGCTTCCTGGCAGAGGGGAGGAGGTTGTCCTTCAGGATTGTACGGTACATGGCTCCATCCATCTTCCCAGTGATGCGGTGAAGTGGCCCTGTACCCTTGGCGGAGAAACACCCCCAAAACATTATGCTTCCACCTCCATGCTTGACGGTGGGCACAGTGTTCTTGGGGTCATAAGCAGCATTTTTTTTCCTCCACACATGACGGGTAGAATTGAGGCCAAAAAGCTCAATTTTGGTCTCGTCCGACCACATAACTTTCTCCCAATAACTTGGTTCATCTTTCAGGTGATCATTGGCGTACTTAAGGCGCGCGTCCACATGTGCCTTTTTGAGAAGGGGTACCTTTCGGGCACTGCGGGATGTTAACCCATTGCTGCGCAAAGTGTTGCCTATTGTTTCCTTGCAAACTGTGGTCCCAGCTGCCTTCAGGTCATTTGCCAACTCCTGCCGAGTGGTTGCAGGATGATTTTTGACCGTTCTCAGAATCATTGCTACCCCACGAGGTGGAATCTTCTTAGGAGCACCGGACCGAGGTCTGTTGATGATCATGTTATGCTTTTTAAATTTTCTTACAATTGCACCAATGGTTGTTACCTTCAAATCCAACACCTTGCTAATCTTTTTGTACCCCATTCCAGCTTTGTGGAGATCAACAATCCTGACTCTGAGGTCCTGAGACAGCTCTTTGGTCTTCCCCATGGTGAACAGTTTGGAATCTGTCTGATTGTCTGATTCTGTGAACAGGTGTTTTTCACACGAGTGAGTAGTGAGAACAGGTGGCTTCAGTTCAGGTAACAAGTCGATTGGGAGTGTCTACCTGGTCTGTAAAAGCCAGAACTCCTAATGAATACTAAGGGATCAAATACTTATTTCCCTCAATGAAATACAAATCAATTAATATATATTCCTTAGGTTCATTTTCTGGATATTTTTTTTGATATTCTGTCTCTCCATGTTTGAATACATATTATCATAAATTTATAGACTGATCATGTCTTTATTAGTGGGCAAACCGGCAAAATCAGCAAGGGATCAAATACATATTGGACTCACTGTACATCTGTTATGGAAGCCTTCGTGGTAGCATGTAGTTATAACTGAACACTGCCAACGAAGAATTCCACAAAGCTAGGATTGTGCAGCTGGGATTTAAACATGGGAGCACAGCAGTGCTCTGTACTGCTTTACTGTTCCTGTGCAGTAAAACAGGTGTGGTGGCGTCGCTCAACCGTGTCACTTCCTGCTGGTCTTCCCCGTACTGGGGTATGAACTGCGGTCCTCTGACTCACAACGCGACCACCAACCTTTGCGAACGCCGCTTTCACCAGATACGCCGCCGAAAAGCTCGATGGTGCCGGTGGGCGGTGCTTATACTGAGGACGGAGTTTAACCAGTTCTACTGGGCTGAGCAACAACAGCACTGCAGGGTGAGGCAGGGTGAGGGTACCTTGCCAGCACGCCCCGACGGTGAGCTGGGTGCTGATCTTGGAGGAGTGCAGAGGGTAGTCCTCCGTCACCAGGAAGGGCTCGAAGGTGGTGCCGTCCACAAACAGAGACACGGAGGGGAAGTCCACGTTGAGGACGTAGTGATGCCACTCTTTATCGCACACCTGGAGAGAGACAGAGACAGAGAGACAGAGAGAGAGACACAGAGAGAGAAAGAGAAAGAGAGAGACAGAGACAGAGAGAGAGACAGAGAGAGAAACAGAGAGAGAGAGAGAGAGACAGACAGACAGAGACAGAGAAAGCAAGAGAAAGAGAAAAAAAGAATTGAACAAAAACAAAAAGACAAAGGGTCAGAAAGAGAGAGAGAAACAATTGGCGCCTCATTCCACTTCATGTATTACACTTTGATCAACTTTCACTCTCATTCTTGGGCGAGGGGTCAAAGGTGACTGACCTGGTCCAGTTTCCAGTGGAACTCGGCTGGTTTGTAGTTCTCAGACTCGGTGGGGTCTTGGCGGAGGAGCAGGATGAGGCGACAGTTGTGCACGTAGAGAGAGTAGTGGTGCCTGTTCATCTCTGTAGGGGGAGGAGAGGAGGGGGGGGGGGGGGAGAGGAGGAGGGGGGAGGGGGAGGAGGGGGAGGAGGAGGGAGGGAGGGAGGGAGGGAGGGAGGGAGGGAGGGAGGGAGGGAGGGAGGGAGGGAGGGAGGGAGGGAGGGAGGGAGGGAGGGAGGGAGGGAGGGAGGGAGGAGGAGGAGGAGGGGAGGAGGGGGAGGAGGAGGGGGGAGGGAGGGAGGAGGAGGAGGGGGAGGGCATGGGGAAAAGTATGAGGGGGAGATAGAGGAGGAAGATCAGTGTTAACCCCTGTCTGAAAAGTGGTCATGCTACTTATATTGTGTCTTAAGACAAGATATCCCATCACACTTTTTCAATGTCCTCATCTAAATCAATCTACTCACCCTAGTCTCTATAAAGACTAGGGGCCTCCCAGCGGCCCCGCCCCTTCCAGCGGCCCCGCCCCTCCCTTCGGCCCCGCCCCTCCCTTCGGCCCCGCCCCTCCCCCCCCCCAATGGCCCCGCCCCTCCCCGCGGCCCCGCCCCTACCTGTCTTGTCAGAGTTGCAGAGGATGGTCTCCTTGTCGTGGGCCCCGGGGCCGTGCCTGACCCAGACAGACACGGTGAAGGGCTCCTTCAGGGAGCTGCTCACCACGCCCTCCGGCACCCTGACAGCCTGCGTGCCGTTGAACTCAAACACCTGGTCGCTGTCGTGGCCGTTGTCTGTGGGCAGGCCCAACGTCCAGTTGGCTGAGCTGCTGGGGGCGGGAAGCAGCTCCACAGTGCCGCTGCTGGCACCTGGGACACACACAACACATAGTTAGGAACACAAATACACACATACAGATAAACACACATCATTTGGAACACACACACACAAGCACATATGGTTGGAGGAGGATGGTTTCTCACCACACAGCTTGTGAAGAGACTTCTCAGAGTAGGTGTCTCTGTCGCAGCCCTTGCCGATGTGATTGGTCTCCAGCTCGATGCTGGCCTGGATGGAGGTGATTGGCTCCTCGCAGGTCTCCAAGTGCATGCTGGGAAAGAGGGCCAGGCTGCCGGTGCCTGGCTCATACTCGATCCTCTTGTTGAATCCTGAGAAAGGAAGAGGGAGAGAGAGGGAGAGAGAGAGAGAGAGAGAGAGAGAGAGAGAGAGAGAGAGGAAGAGAGAGGGGGAGAGAGGAGAAAGGGAGAAGCGAACGACAGGATGTACATTATCATCCAGATATCCCATAATATCCCATTATTACAAAAATGAAAAATATCAACAATCAAAAGCTGAGGTCAAAACACCCTCCTGACAACAGGCAACTGTTCAGGGCCTCTTTCAGCACGGCCAAGTGCCTGTATCGTTTACCCAGACACTCCAGCGCTGTAAAGCTAGCTGGCTGTAAGGCTGGGGAGGAGGGAGAGGCTGGGGAGGAGGGAGAGGCTGGGGAGGAGGGAGAGGCTGGGGAGGAGGGAGAGGCTGGGGAGGAGGGAGAGGCTGGGGAGGAGGGAGAGGCTGGGGAGGAGGGAGAGGCTGGGGAGGAGGGAGAGGCTGAGGAGGAGGGAGAGGCCGTTCGTACCCTGCCAGCCCGGCTTGCAGGTGGGCTTGATGCTGATCTTGACCAGGACGTCTTCTGACGCACGGTTCTTGCCGCAGTCGTACGCGGTCACGGTCAGCTTGTACATGCGCTCCTTGCTATAGTTCAGCTTCTCCGTGTTCTTGATGTAGCCTGGATAAAATAAAAATATATAATAATACAAACAAAGATTAGGGGTTGGCCTTTCATTGTTGTTGATGAAGCTACAGGCAAGCTAATATGTAAAGTAAACACAGCTGTTAAAAAGAAGGAAAATATACTAATAACTGTAGGAAGACATGAAAGAGGCTGTCAGAGTAGTGGCGCCCGTCAAGGTGATACTTGAAAGGCGAAGCGACGTGCCGAATTAAAATCGTCGGCTTTACATCGCAAATGTTTGCTCAGATCAATTGAAAATGGCGTCGTAAGCCCTGAGCTCCAAGGCTGAATTTCAGCTCCAGGTTTGTGGGCAGGCGGTGCTGCGGGCAGCCGTGTGGGGGTCCTTACCGTCCTTGTCGATGGTGAAGGGCACGTCGGGGGTCACGATCTCGTAGTTGCAGATCTGGCTGAACTGGAAGGAGCAGTCTGCGTCCACAGCCTCCACCTTCAGGATGCTGTCGTACTTCTTGCCCTCGATGACGGTAGCTTTGTAGGACTTGTCCTTGAACACGGGGGAATACTCGTTCACGTCGTTCACCTGGATGTGGACGGTGGCCCTGGAGGGGCAGAATTGTAGACAGGCATACATGAGAACGGCAGACAAAATGCTTTAAAACATTCATTAACGTTGAAGGAGGGGCCACAGAACAGACCCTTGAAATAAAAGAAAGAAAAAAAATCAATCTCGGTTGTTTGCTTTCAGAGCACTCGGAAGCAGTTTTAGTCTTAATTTGTGCGTAAGCACATTCTTACTGGCTCAGATTCATATACTATGGAGGTTTGACTGTGGGACTAATCAGATCAACAGAATTATAAAAGGACTGCTGGCACAAGCAGCCGAATATCTGGACTACTGCTTGTTGACGGTAAAAGGGTTTTTAATCAAACTAAATCCAGTCAAAGAGAAAAGGATGTGCTCCTGCAGTGACGGTCTGACGAGATCGACGGAAACGAGTGGAGCCCGAGTGCACACCCCTGCAGCCCTCCATCAGAACAGCCCGAGTGCACAGCCCTGCAGCCCTCCATCAGAACAGCCCGAGTGCACAGCCCTGCAGCCCTCAATTCTTTATTCTTTATATACACACACACACACATTACATAGTATATATATAAACACACAAAATGTATGTGTGTGTGTATATACAGATTATATATGTATATACACTAGTGTTTATATATAAAATATAAACATGGTTATTGTGTACGTACTTGTGTGATTTCTTCATGTTGGCGCCGTCTGGGCCCTCCCCACAGTCATAGGCCTGGATGGTGAAGGTGTGCTCTTTCTGCAGCTCACAGTCCAGCTTGTCCTTGGCCCGGATCACGCCCTCCCCCGTGGACTTGTCCAGAACCACGGCCTCGAAGGGAACGTTCTGCCCGTGGATCCTGAAGCCGCAGATCTCACCTGGACGCGAACCAAGAACCGAGAGAGAACCGAGAGAGTGCTCAGGAACAACCAGGACAGGAGAACAGAACCGTTCTCACAGTCTTGGAAAAGGGGGTTATGTTAAACCAAACCAAAATATTAATAAAATAAAAAACAACAAATCCACACAAATAAACAAGATCAGCTTAAGGTGTTGTCAGCCAGGGGGTTCTGTACGTTGGGGTGGGAGGGGTGGAGGGTGTCTGGAGGGTGGGAGGGGTGGAGGGTGGGGGGGTGGAGGGTGGGGGGGGCTGTGGAGGAAGCCAGAAGCACTGCTGTATGGGTGAGTTTCTGGAGGGTAGGGTGGGGTGGGGGTGGGGGTGGGGGTGGGGGTGGGGGTGGGGGTGGGGGTGGGTGACTTGTAGTATCAAAAAGCCTGAGTGTCTTATCCAAACCACTTGATGACATCATCCAGTCATGCAGGTAGAAACCGAAAAAACATGTGGACAGGCATTTCACAGGAGCACTTTCTGTCACTGAGTAAACAACTGATGACACCAAACCAAAAGGTAGGAGGGACAGCAAACGTTTGTCCCATCGGTTAGAATAACGGAGCACGGAAGAGTACAACAGAAAAAGATTACAACTGAGGTGGAAGGAAACCAAGGAGTAATATAAGCATTATGAAAATGTGGTCCAGTACCATTTCAGAGTTAGTCATCAAAACATAATACTGTGAAAGAAACTGAAGCGAAAAAATTAATCAACTGGAACATTCTATCCGTTTAAGATTTGTTCATTTTAGATTGAGGGGAAGTCTTCCTGTGCAATTTGGCCTCTCACTCGAAACTATTAAGAAATGAAAACGAAATCATAAGAGTACCAAAACAGTACAATAGCAGTAGTAATACGAAATCACTGGATGAGAATTGGGGGTTAGAAATATCAACTTGCTTGACATCCACATCAAATGACAACTGCAGCCATGCTATGGTGTAGATTAGTGCCAGAGAGAGCCCTCTTTCAGAAGGGAACGATATCTTCACAGCAGAGAGAGTTTGCATTAGTTAACAATCTCAGCAACTTGGCTTTGAAGACTCTGGACAAGACGTATTGCCAGTGGTAAACAGTACCATCAGAAGTCCTCAAACCTGCACAGCTCTATTGATGATCCGGCTTGTTAAAGCTCCTTCCAAATAGTCAATGTCTGACTTGTAGGTCCTCGTATAAGACAGCATTGAAAGAATACTTTGGATTTGAATAGGTGACGATGCCAATGTCATTTACTGTAAGGTTTGTCCAATTGGCATTCACAGTCCAGCTTATATTAGAATTGTAAGTCAGATTTTTCAATTCAGTCTCTCGGGTAAGAGAAATCTGAAATGGATTTGAGTTTTGGGTTGTTTGGATTTTTGAGACCAACAACTGTTTTGTTTTTTGTTACATCCCTGATTGGCTGAAACACTGTTAGGGTCTGCAAACTACAATGGATGTCTCATGCACAGATATTTCTAATCACGATTTACCCCACATCACACTTTTCATCCAGTTGTTGTACTTTTCAGAGATTTGGGGTGAGGAAAAACATAAAAAGTTGACAAACCAAATGAGGAGGAGATTACTGAGCATGACAGAAGGTTCTGTTTATAGTGCAGATGCTATTTTGCGTTAGTGAGTTAATAACCAAATGAAAACTGAGCACAAGGCAGGAGAAGAGCCCATCATCACCTTCTTTGGTGAAGGTCACCTCAAAACTTTCTACAAAAAGGGAGAGAGAAGATAAACCCAAGTCAGTTAAGAAAAGTTTGATGGGCAGATATTAGACAGACAGCGAGAGAGAAAGAGAGAGACAGAGAGAGAGAGAGAGAGAGAGAGACAGAAAGAGAGAGGACAGGATACATACAGGTATAGGCCAAATAGGATACACATTCACATTGAAGAAAGTTTAGATTTAAAGTTTGAAATGAGAAATTTGAGAAGTCCTAATATCCCTTGCAATCAACTGAATCCTAATTTTCCATGTATGGTCACGACCAATGCAGACAACGTCTGTCAGCATAAAACCACACAATTTTCTCAAACATCACATGAAAAGACAGAAATACAGCGTGCTCCTAGTATCAATCTTGAACGGTTTGGTTCTGCTTGGTTGACACGCTGTTCCGGGCCTCTTGTGGGTTGAACGGTCATTTTTTTTTCTTCACCCAGACAATTAGAAATGGATTTGCCATTAGAGGCCGCTGTGTAGGGCCTCCCATTAGAGGCCGCTGTGTAGGGCCTCCCATTAGAGGCCGCTGTTTAGGGCCTCCCATTAGAGGCCGCTGTTTAGGGCCAGTCATGCGTTGGGAACCCGGGCCTCGCTCCCCTCACTCTGCCCAGGCTAATGACCTCCTCACTGGGGGCTGTGGGAATCCCACAGCATAGCACTTCCAGGCTCTCAGATCCATCTAGAACCCCCCCCCCCCCCCCCCCCCTTCAATTATGTTTTGTTTTAGCCATGCAGCACAATCCAATTGATTCAAGACCCCCTTAAACTGCAAACACCTTCAATCCTCCCAGGACAGTAGGAGCAGATTGGAGGGGAGCTTTTAAGAGTGTTTCCAGTAGCCTGGTGTCTGATGCGTATGATGTTTACCCAAAGAGACATAGGATAAAGGGCTCTCTGGCCATGCTGGCCTTTCAAAAGCTTTTCCTTAAAAACGAGTTGAAACGGCTCTATTTGAGAGCGCTGTGCTGCGCTCGATCCATTTCCCTCAGAAGAGTAATTATCAGGCTCGCAGGGAAACGGAAACAAAAGCTTTGTTTCAGAGGTACAGTCAGAACGAGGACTAGTAATGAGGAGTCTCTGCTATAGGACCACATCTTTGCTTCTTATTCACAAGGGAACACGTAACCCAAATCCTGCAGCTAAATATTCCCTGTTTGTTTCCCTCAGTCCCAGTTCTGAAGCGCCGACATGCACGGCTACCCCCGGTCTCATTTACAGGGTGTGTAAATACCCAATACACTCAACCCCCAGCCTCCCCCAGCCTCCCCCAGCCTCCCCCAGCCTCCCCCAGCCTCTGTAAACCCACAACCAACACACACATTGGAGCGCCCACATCCAACCATCATCTATCTACCAGTCTACCATCGAACGAACCCGGAGCTCGGGGCTGCCCTGGCGTACTAAACAAGCGGCGGAGCAGCCAGATCAGGGCTGGACAAATCGTTGTCGAATGTCGTCAAATCTAAACAGAACTTTCTAAGAGATGTGGGGTGTTTGATTCTGTTCTCGCTCACCTCTGCTGACAAAGCGCATTCCTTAAGAGATGTAAGCTGTGATAGGAGAGCAATGAGTCTGGGGGGGGGGGGGGGGGGGGGCGGTGTTGGGGGCGTGAGGGGGGGGGGGGGGTCGCTAAGGATCACAGTCTCCATGAGATGGGGTGGAGGGAAGCCATGTTTGAACCCAGGCCAAACTCAATCTTTCTGTGATTAACCAAAAAGACTGTTTGGTCCAAAACTAAAGCAGCTTTGGCACATGTGTGTTAAATGTGCCTCTTCCTTGGAGGTCATCATTAAAAGAAAATGCTGATTGATCTGGATATGAAAGGGGGACTTGTGGTGAATATGGGGACCAGCTGGAATACAATGCCTCGAACATGCTAACAGGAAAGATTTGATCAAAGTCCATGCGAACAGTGTGGCCTTTCAATGCATCTGTCTTCTGTAACTGGTAGGGGAGCCCCAATCTCACTCATTAGAGAGGCTGGTTTTTCATGGTTAAAAATAAAGTGGGGTGGGTATAGCTCACTAACCCTAACCCTATCCTTCTAAAGATAATCCAATCACCAATCCCCTCCGAGTTATTTTGGCTGGCCACGACCGGTCTATATACAGCCATCTTCCAACCTCGTGGACATGGTCCCTGCTTTTCATTCAAGCACACCAGGAGAACCCAACACACGAGGATATCAAGGTCAGAGGTCAGAGACAGCCCAGCGGTCAAACTTCCTCTCACCTGCGTAGCGTAGAGGTGCATCCTTGTCCAGGGCGATGAGTGGAGGATCCAGGAGAACTTTGTCGTCGTTTTCTGTGACGATCCCGTGGTACGTTGTATCGATCCATGGTTTGTGCTTATTAACTGCAGGGGAAGAAAGAGAGGAGGTAGCATCTGTGAGAATGTCATAACAAGTCACAGCCCTTGTTTAATCGTCAGGTGAACACAAGTATGTTTAAAACACTTTTTTTCTTCTTCAGGGGTCATTTAGGCCAGAATTGTTCATGGGTCCAAGGCGACTGTATAATACTGTCACCAAAACACATGGATTTCCAAGAACCAGCCTGACCAGGTCATATCTGTGGACTCAGGCTGTGCAGCCCAAACGGATGGGTCCTGACAGTAGCATCAGCCGGCCAATCACAACGCAGCAACCTAGCAAACCGGCACTTAGGCTCGTTACAGCGTTGTGCTCCGTTGTCCCGGGCAACCGCCCAGCTGCAGTCGGGAATCTGTTTCAGCTGGCGGCGGCAGAAAAACATGCAACGTGCTACACATTCAGGCACAACGTGCTACACATTCAGGGTCGGATTCCTTCAAACTGTGTTTGTGTGTACATGTGTGTGTGCGGCTGTGTGTATATATTTACAGTATGTGTGTGTGTGTGTGTGTGTGTATATACAGTACGTGTGTATGTGTTGAGAAGGGTGAGTGAGCTCTATTGCAGAACAATGTATGTGTCCTCCTGTTCATAAGATTTCCTCTGAGATCGTAGCTAAAAACGATATGCCTGGAGGTAACACTATCCGAAGTTGCACATTTACAGAATGTGGTTATTCAGTTATTTACCTGCCTGAGGTACATGTTGAGCTAGACAAACCTCCTTCTGACAATGGTGTCATCTTGTTCCATCTTAATCAGTTCTGGGGCGTGATATTCAAGCAGTGTTCTCTGTATTTCTGTTCACTGGATCCCATTTTAAAATTGGATGGAAAGCTGTTTGGCCCAAACTCTGTGCATTGATTGGTATGCTAGAGGTTATAGCTACATATGTGTTGCTATAGCCTTCAGGTTGACTTCAGGTTCATTAAGTTTCAAACCACAAAAATAGACCAGACTGTTAGGATGTCCTTATCACAGTGCGAGTCAGATAGGTTTTAACGATGCTCCACTGTTGTAGATTCATCTAGCTATCTAGGAGAGCCAGAGAGAGAATGATATAATACGATATCAAGATATTACATCTGTATTTGTACTTATCACAAGTTAAACAACACAGGAGCCAAACTGTTCGCTTTCATGACAAAATGTATTTGAGCGATCAAAGAAGACGACTTGTCCATCCGCAACACATTAAGCACACATCGTAAAGAGAGGTAACCTGCATAACTACCACAGCCAGGTCGAGAACTTCCGGTGAAGTTAGAAAACTTGACTTTGATCAACCAAACAGGTTAGTTAACCGTTAGCTATTGCTGTTTTTTTAACCCTACACTCAGATAGCTAACAGGTCACCTCAAGGAGATCTCTCCCGACCCAAGATTTTTGTTAGAAACTGAGAAAGACATGTTACATTGGATTACCCCAAATATGACAGACCACTTATTTATGTAAGATAACAAACGACAAGCAAGCAAGCTGACAGATAATTGAGCACATTATAATGTAACTCAATTGTTAGCTAGCTAGCCTAGCTAACTACTTTTACTGGTGTGAGTTATATAAACCTTACTTTCGTAATTGTCGAGGTAGCTCGAAACGTACAATTTGAACCCTTTTTCCCTCTCGCTTTAAGGGCAGCAACATAGACTCCTATGTACATCGTTGATTGTTATTTTGGCATAACAATCAACGGCATTTAGTGTGAGAGAACTTACCTAACTCCTCGCTACCGGAAGTTGTTGATTTGGCTTACGCAATAGGCGGGAAGTGATGCGGAAATGTCAGTTGGCCTTTCGTAAATGTGCTAAGCGTAACAATTGACGTTTCGGTCATGATGAATTAAAGGCAAAATGTAATTTAAAAATGAGTAAGAATTGTAATAATCATTTACCAACAGTACATATGAATACATTTTTCATACTTCAGTTTTCATTGGTTTGGCCCACCTGCATTACCCAAGGTAATACAGGCCCCTCAGCTTGGGAACCGCTGCCCTAGGCTATATTCTCCTGCTGAGGCAGATACCACTCATAGCTGAACAAAAGTCTAACCAATAAGCCACAGTGGTCACAACATGAAACCTAATAATAACAATGCTACGGTCCAAATAAATCAGAACCAACCGTCAATATTGAACACCCACGACATGGAAGTAGGCATAGCCTATTCTCCTTGCTTTCTAAAGCTTTTCGCATGCTCAGATATACAGGCACACGGCTTCTAGGAAATGTGCTTAAGCTAAAATGATTGAATTTAAAGTGTGAAATCCAACACATCATTTACAATACGTTGTGTGAAATTGACGACAGGCCCTCAAAGACTAGACAGCTTTATCACCCCTCGACATGCTAGAATAAACGTGCTTAACATCTGCTGTTGAGCTTTCATTTAGACAGACAGCATGTGACATTAGAACAACACAGAAACCGGGCGCTAATTTGCACAAACTGCTGCAACTATTTTTCATTCCTGACGTTACTAATGGGTCAATTTAAGAACGGTCTGCGTTTGCGGCCTAGCACTAATGCTAAGCTATTATCGTTAAGGGATAGGTTTAGAGCTAGACTTCAAAGAAAAGGGGAAGCTTTGGGTCCTTAGATACGAAGGAGATTAGGGAAGGGGCTCTGAAGGAGATGTGATTTTTTAGAAGGGCTTGGTGTTATTCTCTAACATAACACTTGGCAGGGTGGGTTGTTTAGCATGGCTGTGCGCCAGTTTATTACTTTGATTGTATTTGATTAGGTCACCAATGATCCTATTCTGGGTGTGCATGTGCACTGCTGTATTTCAACCAGGGGGTCTATCAAACCAGCTCCCATATGGAAGCACTTGTATGATAACACAAAATAAGACAAACATTTTGACCTCAAGCTTTATACTTTTCTACAGACGTAAATGGTTGCCACTGGGAACAGTTACAGATAAAGCAACAACCGGAAATCTGTCCTTTGATTTTTTAATCAAAGCAACCTAAACGTAGCAAAGACCACAGGCAGCCATTTTGAAATGAGTAAGACAAAGGGCAGATGGCCAGAAGTCAGGGTGTTATTTATGCTGTGGATAAAACATAAAACATTAGATTACAGGAAGTATTATCTCAACAGAAGCGGAGGTAAGACACATGTAGGTCACAGTTATATAAGGTATGTGTGCATATTTTGATTGTAGACTATGCAAATATAAATCACATGGATCACGACATACTGCGGACAATATCCAATATGGCTTACCTCCCGGCATTGGTTGTTTTTCAAAAACATAAATCTAAACAAATATATAGAGGAAGAGGGGGGGGGGGGGGGGGTTAAATATACAGACATGTAGACTTTTAAGGAGACTAATTCAACATTCTGAAGTGCCCCATAAGCATAACGATGTAGCCAAGGCTAATTAAGTCATTTTAATGTGCCTAATTAGGGAGCCTAATCACCAGGCTGAGAAGACAACGAGTGACTGGAGCGGTTAAAGGGATACGGATGTCTGAGAACATTTGAGATCTGTGATTGTGCCAGCTGAGGGATTTGATAAGCTCTCTTAGCCAGGAGTCATCCGGAACGTACGCAGAGTGACCCGAAGTAGAAATGCATGTGCTTATATTGACTGCAGGTTACAATATGGCCACAAAGGAACTGTACACTGACTGTTGTTTACAACATGGTCACAAAAGAATTGTACATTGATTGTAGTTCCAGCTACTGAATACAACAACGAAGTAACAGCAATCAGAAACCGTACCAAACAAACCAGAGTACCAAACAAACCACTCCCAGCAAACACATTCACCTCAGACGAGATTGCCCTAACTCGAGTGTTTAGTGAGAAGGTACCTAAGGGTCATATACTGTCAGACACGGAAGACCCAAACACCAAACGACCAGTTCACTCATTACTGCAGGAGCAGAGGGCTGTTCGGCTGCTACTACTACTACAGCAGCAGTACATGCTAGCTGCTGCTACTACTACTACAGCAGTACATGCTAGCTGCTGCTACTACTACAGCAGCAGTAGTATGTGCTAGCTGCTGCTACTACTACAGCAGCAGTATGTGCTAGCTACACAGATGGCCAGCCAGCTCATGACCAGAGCCTCAACAGTACCTGGTATTGCAATCCTGTTACCCATCATGTCAACATATTGGCATCTAATCCCATAATGGGATGCTCCTGCTTCATTCACTTAACAAGGTCGAGGGCTGGGGAGACTTAAACAAAGGCATTACTCTGAAATATCTTGGGCTGTGTGCTGAGGATAAACACAGGCCCACGTTATAAAATACGGCTGTTAGAAAAGGCCTCCCGGTCATTGGGTGTGCGGAGGTGACTGTTTTGACCGTGCCTCAGCGCGGAGCTGTGGACGTGAGCTGCTGGCTGGAGGGGGGGGGACAGGATGACAGGCGCTGTGACGTGTCGGAGAGAGTTCTCGATCTGAATCATCTCTGGCCTCTGGGCCGTCAGAAGAAGATCATCTGGGATGAAGCTCTGAGCTGCTCTTCTGTGATGCCATTTGCTGCTACGCATTTTAAAAAGTATTTAATTTTGTGAGTGTGTTCTCTTTGTCATGTTGAGACGTTCATGTACGACCCCGGCACCCCCAGTATTTATTGTAGTTTGTTGAGGAAATAAGAGATGAGCAAAATATCTTAGTTTTTTGACTGTGTTAACCAGGGCATCTACCGATTTCTCCTCCCCATCCAGCAGGCAAACACTGGCGCAAGATCATCTCGGTTTCTCTCTTCCTTCTCATGTTCCGCACTCAGCTTTGAGGAATCATCTGCAATCGTATATTGCGTGCCCGCTCCAAAAGAGCTTCTTTAACACAGCGTGGGGGGGGGTATATTTAGTCCAAAACACTTTTTGAAATGCAAAATTCATCGCCCTCTCTTCAAAGGCAGGGGGATGTGAGTCATTGTGTGCCGTGCCACTGTGAGGAAAGGACTGTTTACTCTGAGTAGGGCCAAACAAGCCAGGTGTTCTTTTGTATCTGTTATGAAATACCCACTCACAAGCTCCTTTTTTAACATTTGTCGAGTGACTTGGTTTTCCTTTCTGTGTTAGTGTGTTCGGGCCATCTGTCCCACCCTCACTGAGATTACAGAAATGGAGACGAGGTTTGGGCACACCGACATCACTGTGGGAAGCCGGAGTGGACCTCAGACAAACTCTCAGGAAAGAAAAGGGTTTTCAAATATGTATTTTAAACATGAGACTTTATCAGTGATGGAGTATAAGGGTGATGTCCTTGTGGTGAGGTCTCTACCAGAATAGCAGTGTAGTCTCCACTGTTGTGTTTTTCCAGCTCATGGTCAACCAAAATCCATCCAATAAAATGTATGTAGAGCGACACAGAAACAGAACTCCTTGTATCCCAGTGTATACTTACTGTTTGACCTTTATAGTCATGCTGATACACATCCTGTGAGAATTACAGGGTCACAATAGGTCCTGGTAATCCTGCATTACAAAAGCACGCCCACACAAACACACTCACACACACACACACACACACACACGTTAGGACGTCTCTCTTCCACAGGGGGGGGAAAGAAAAACCCTAACCCTAAAAAAACATGGCTGGATGATGCAGCTATCAGCTCCCTGTATCTCCATCCTGAACCCCTACACGTGTCAACCCTCCAGCCATCCGTCACTGCTGGCAAGATAAGGCCGGTGTATTGACAGGCTTCTGTTCACCCAGAGCTTAACAGGAGAATTACAGCACATGGAACCTCTGCCATCAGACAGTTGGTCTGTGGTAATCAGATGAACTCTGATCATGATGCTGTTGTGTAATGACTCCACTGGAAGCCCAGGCAGCAGATATGGAGCTGTGTTTCCATTTGACGAGCCAAACTCAAAAAGGTTTCCATATCAGGGTGCCCCGGTTGCTCTCTGGTTAAGGGTGCGTGCCATGTAGGCTGAGGCCTGAGCACAGCGGCCTGGGTTCGAATCAGGACATTTCAGGACCGTTTGCTCCAGGTTTCATCCTCCCTCCCTGCCTTTCCTGTCACACTTCACTTAAAACTGTCCAATATAGCGTGAAAAATGACTACATAAAATGTTTGTATAAAATGTAAAAAGCTTTCCATTTGAACCGCCAGCACTGCGTCTCCACCCAACCCTATGACCCTCCTAATTCTCTGCTTAGATCTAAAACCAGCGGTGGCAGTTATTCATTGCGTGGTAGGTGTTGCTAGGCAGTATCCGATTCATGCGCCTGGCTGTAAGCTTTATCTCCAGCCAGCAGGTGAGAAATAGCCCCTCTGGCTCTTTACACTTATCCAAGGAGCCACTTCAAGGGCTGCCTGGAGATATGCCTGAGAGGAAGAACCGAAGAAAACTGTAAATGATTAAAGCCATCTGATGAATCCACGTGAAGGATTCGCCGATCCAAATTCAAAGACACGGGCGGCCATTGTGCTGGTGAGTGTGCTTGTTGACTTCATTGACCAGGAGGCAATCAATGAAGTCAATCTGGCTGCAGCCTGAAACACTGGGCAGCACGTCAGTGTTTGCTCAGCCCAAGGAGAGTCTGGAGCTTTCTGAACTCTGAGCCACAGAGCAGAGACTGTTCTGGAAGCGTCTGGAGCCCCTGCAGGCAGGGCTTGGGGCCTCTCTCCCCAAACATCTCCCTCACAGGGGACCCTCAGTCGGACTAACAAGACACAGCGTTTGTTTGTCCACTGAGCAGTCACAACCGACGCCCCCAGCCCCCCTCCCCCCAGCAGGTCCAGGGGTCTTACTATGTTGGGGGGGGTACGGAGGGGCCTGAATGCAGCTCAATCACCTCTCTGTGAAGGGAACACACAAAGAGGCAGTGAGAGTGGAGTGCACTGAACAGCTCCGAAAGAGCTTGGTAGTGTGTGTCTGTGTGTGTGTGTGTGTGTGTGTCTGTGTGTGTGTCTGTGTGTGTGTGTGTGTGTGTGTCTGTGTGTGTGTCTGTGTGTGTGTGTGTGTGTGTGTGTCTGTGTGTGTGTGTGTGTGTGTGTCTGTGTGTGTGTGTGTGTGTGTGTGTGTGTGTGTGTGTCTGTGTGTGTGTGTGTGTGTGTGTGTGTGTGTCTGTGTGTGTGTGTCTGTGTGTGTGTCTGTGTGTGTGTGTGTGTGTGTGTGTGTCTGTGTGTGTGTGTGTGTGTGTGTGTCTGTGTGTGTGTGTCTGTGTGTGTGTCTGTGTGTGTGTGTGTGTGTGTGTGTGTGTGTGTCTGTGTGTGTGTCTGTGTGTGTGTGTGTGTGTGTGTGTGTGTGTGTGTGTGTGTGTGTGTGTGTGTGTGTGCCTATGTGACCCCCGTGGCGGTGCGCCAGTAGTGTGCTCTCTGGTTACCTGTTTCCCAGGGTACCTTGTGGTGTTGATGTGTTCAGACACAATGCACCGCAGCGGCCGTATTCCTCATGGCCTGCGGGAGGCGGTGCCACACCCTATCAGATGTATATCCTCAGCCTGAGGAGCTATAGCTATGAAGCCTCTCAAACCGGGGCTTGGATTACACAGCCTTGTGAACACCAGGAGGAGAGATCCTGGGTGTCACACCAGTAAGGGCATCATCAAGGCTCGTCGTAACTGACGCAAGGTCAGGATTCAGGATCAAAAACATATCTCGATGTATCTGATGTTCTGAGGGCATGCAATTCAACATGCGATGCCTTTCCATTTAACGGATTGTGGTTCGATAGCAGCTGATGTAAGCTTGTTGGGTAGAAATCTCAGGAATACAGCATCGTTCAGCACTGGTGAAGGCTGCACCCATTCCAAAGTCAGGGATTTTGCCACAGTGTTCAACAGTGACTATGTCTTGACAGAGCTTCATCGCTGTGCCTCAAGGGCCGTCTCTCCAGAGAAACTGTCTTATCATGAATCACCTGTCCCACAAAGAGAAGATTTACACAACCCACAATATATATATATATATATATATATATATACATATATATATTTATATATATGTGTGTTTTGGAATGTGCACTCTTGTCTGACAACAGCTTGACACAGAAACCCAGGCAGCTGATGGGCTGAGAAGAACGACTTAATATTCAGCATCCGATGACCCCTTTCTTGACAGGTCACTAATTCAATTCAGCCCCAACGAGGCTACTGAAAGGGAAATCACCCCTTTTGCTCCACATGAAGCCTGACTGAGACAGACACTAGTCTACAAGACCGGCTTCTCTTTAAAAACAGACACAAAACAAAACTGAAATGTGTCTCATATCTACGCACTCTGGGGAGGGTTATCTCAGAGACGCATTCTTGCGGGGCTGGAGTCAGGGCTCCTGTAACAGTCAGTGTATTGTGACGTCCTCATCGAGACTATGGACCTCAACCCTGCTGCTGGCAAAAGCTCTTTGTTCCAGAGGGAATTCTCTGAATAAATGAGGCACCGAGATTCAAGAGTTAACTTTGAGACGTAGGACCAGGAGTGAAGGTCAAGCAAACTGTTTGGAGGGAAATAAGAGCAAAGAAATACGAACACTGAGGTTCATGTCTGAATTCAAACACGGGCTGGATGGATGTAGCAAAGGATTTAGTGGAGATGGTTTTTTTTTTTTTGTTTTTTTTGATCATCACTCTTGATGTTTCGTGTCCTGAATCAACAGTTTTTGACTCCAGACGGAAATCCAGATGGAAATCTCAAAATGTCAAAAACAAAAATAGATTAATCCACACTGAGGACAGCTGCCATTTTATTCTGGATTTCCAAACTGGGTAGCACTAAGATTCACTAGCACATACTTAGACGTTTGCCCCTTGGTCATGCCATGTACAAAAAAACAACTCATGTTAATTTCTGGTAAAGCAGACCTGTTAACTGACAGTGATATGAGCAGAACAATGACACAAAATAGACCAGTATGGTAGAAAGGAAACAAAGCAGGCATTGTCATCTATTCATGAACAGAGTTCTGGTTTACCACGACAGACAGAATCAGATTCCCTCCTCGTCGTGACAACATCACGATGGCTTTCAGCAGGGTCCTGTTCACGTGAAGGTCATGAAGTATCATCTATCAACACATCACGTCTGTCCTTGTTAGGATCTGGGCCCATCTACACAGTTAGGCAGTCAGCATATGCCACGGTTAACAGGGATGAGTCTAGCTCACCGGTTGGAGCATTTGACTGCCGATGAAGAGGTTGCAGGTTCGAATCCCCTCCTCCCACTGTACATTACTTTGGATGAAAGCATCTGTTAAATGAATACGTCATTACCGTTATCATTCTAGAGATCTCCACAGAATCAAGTGCAATGGTGCTTAACCACTGCTTCTTACAAGCACACAAATAACAGCACAACAGATCGCCATGCGTGCATTCATACTCTGCCAAGCTACACGGCAACACACCCCACAACCTGATCTACGGCGCGCTTCCATAAAGGATCCCCCACACCAGAACGTTCTTTTGTCATCTCTTCATACTACGGTAGCCTAGAGAGACCAATTGGCTCTTCGGTTGAACTTGCTAATTCGGTGATGAACGAGCCGCGGGGCCTGCAGACGCCAGGAGCTTTTTAGTCGGAGCTGAGTGAGCAGAGAAGAAGAGTCGGAGCTGTGTGAGCAGAGAAGAAGAGTCGGAGCTGAGTGAGCAGAGAAGAAGAGTCGGAGCTGTGTGAGCAGAGAAGAAGAGTCGGAGCTGTGTGAGCAGAGAAGAAGAGTCGGAGCTGAGTGAGCAGAGAAGAAGAGTCGGAGCTGTGTGAGCAGAGAAGAAGAGTCGGAGCTGTGTGAGCAGAGAAGAAGAGTCGGAGCTGTGTGAGCAGAGAAGAAGAGTCGGAGCTGAGTGAGCAGAGAAGAAGAGTCGGAGCTGTGTGAGCAGAGAAGAAGAGTCGGAGCTGAGTGAGCAGAGAAGAAGAGTCGGAGCTGTGTGAGCAGAGAAGAAGAGTCGGAGCTGTGTGAGCAGAGAAGAAGAGTCGGAGCTGTGTGAGCAGAGAAGAAGAGTCGGAGCTGTGTGAGCAGAGAAGAAGAGTCGGAGCTGAGTGAGCAGAGAAGAAGAGTCGGAGCTGTGTGAGCAGAGAAGAAGAGTCGGAGCTGTGTGAGCAGAGAAGAAGAGTCGGAGCTGTGTGAGCAGAGAAGAAGAGTCGGAGCTGTGTGAGCAGAGAAGAAGAGGCCATGTGTCTTAGGGAGCCCTGCTGACAGACATGTCGTTAGGTCGGACAGGAAGGAATATGAAGAGATGAACCTGCAACTGGAGGCTATGAGCAAGGAAACCACCTCAAATCAATCCTAGGTAGGATTCCCACGGCTTTCAGTGATCACCACCTCAGTCAAACATTATGATAGGACCCCCTATATGCGAGAGGGTAGGGAGGGTTATGTATAGCATGGTGAATTAAAACTTACAACCAGAGGGAAACGACATGGATTCTTGTAGAGTACATGTCTGGAACGAGAAGAGACCCAGATTCCCAGACTGTCTTCCTCTGGTCATTAGGAATGTGTGACTGTTTCTGAAGCACATGCTGTCCCCCGGACTCCGAATGACCACGTCAGGGAGCTAACGCAGGATTTACAGCGTCTGTTTCACAAACAGGGACAGTTCTAGGTAGCTGTGGATGGTTGGCACGACAACCTCAGTTTACAGAGTCTGCTTTCTCTGTGTTGTTCGTATTAGGGCCACAACTGATTCAAATGAACGGTTGTTATCAAGCTCTGGAGCCTGATAACAACTTGTTCCTTTGAATTAGGTGTGTTGGAGCATTGAAATGTCTACTCTAGAACATACAGGATAGTGTAGCCCTGATGACCAGGGTTGAGGATCACTGTTCTAGGGCGTCTGTCATGTTCAGCAGACATCTTTCTACCAGGCTACACCGGTGACCTCACTTCCTGAATGTTCCTGACAGGCCTTCACCTCTGATTGAACCGCTGCTGAACCAGGGAAAATGATTAGGTTATGATAAGAGGTCGTTATCAAGGAGTGACAACGGTGTTGTGATGTCAGACGTTCCACTGGGAGTGGACACTGCCTCAGTGTGTCTCTTCCGTGGGAAAACACCAAACTACTGACCAGAAGATGGACAGCTGTTTCTTCGTTGTTGAAAAAGCCAAACGGTTTAAATGAACAACAGTCTGTGGGGGTCATGAACACAGGAGACCACGATCAAAAGAGCACGCTGTTCTAGTGAACGAGAGCAGGGCAATTGACCTTTAGACAATAAAGATAAGCCATCCACACAAGATGGCCATTTTCACAGGGCTGTTCCCAGATAAGAGCAGGGAGGTGAGCAGGTGCAGAACAAATACTTCAACAGGAAGGAGACGCACTCGCAGGCCAGAGCAGGGCTTATCAACTCATCATTGTGCGATGATAAACGTTTGGCGTTTGGTTTCATGAATCATTTTACACTGTAAACGGTTAAAGAGTAATCATGAAATTCATTCACGTTTAAATCTAAATCTGATCGTAACAAAGATTAGTGTTGGGAAACACCACACCAGTTAGGTTGATTTGATTCTTTCCTTCAGAGGACAGATTTAAACAGACCAGCAGGTTCCTGGTCACCACATGGAAACAAGGTTGTTGGGAGCATAATTAATTTTAATCAAATTATGGCATCGACAACGCTGGCCTCTCATCACGCATTCCCAGCTGGCTGGCATAGCAACACTCACGCCAGGTTCCCCATCTCCCCCTCTGACACTTTAATGAATAATCCTTAATTTAGGAATTCCTAGCACACGATAGAGATGGTATGCCGATTTTCATAACAGGGGTCTGAATGGTGTTTGTTTTGAGCATGAAAATGGGTGTGCCATCCATGAAAAAAAGAAAAGAAAATACAATTCCCATCCCCGGCGTAACGCGTAACTGCGCACCGCGTGCAGAAAAGGGCTACGCACCTGCCTCAATATGAACAAAGTGAGCTCTCGTTTAGAAGCTTCACATTGAAAGGTCAACAGACCCATATCAATCACGATGATAAATTGACGCCGGGAGAGCTATTCATCTTATAATATTGAACTGTCGACGCGTTGTGGACCGCCTTGCAAAACTAGCAATCCGTTTATAGGCCCATTTCCTCTTGGTATCCCCGGGTACACAATAAACTACAACCCACAGTTGCACCTGCTTCACTTTTTATTACCGTATTTTGCTAAGCTTGTGATCACAACACATTAATTTTTTAATCCACCAACAGACAGAACGGGTGGGGAGAATCTGCAATGCGTAGCCAACTAACTCAGACTGTGTGCGCCCGTAGCGCAGTCTAACTATAACAGGCAACAGAAACCCAAAATAACAACCAGTCCGCGTACGCTTTTGAAAACTGTTAATTATTTTGGGCTTTACCTTAAATAACCTAGCTTCACAGTGGTGTTTATGGCATCTAGACAATAGCCTACAAGCTCAGAGTTCTATAAAACCGCCAGGAAAGGCTATGGGATAGTTTTTCGGGCTCGATATAGCTTATGAAATCAGGTATCAGCATGATGTAATTGTTAAGAATATTATAAGAGTAGCCTCACCCTGACACCCGAAACAGATTTACAGAGACAACGGTTCATCCGTGATTTTCTTGGCCCTGATATCGTTTCATGACAGAAATGAGTTCACTCGTGTTAATAAAAAATCACAGCGAATGTGAAAAAGAAACGATTCAATGTTTGACCTCAAATGCTGAAACGTGAAATGTGTTTCTAGAACATTGTGTTGTGCACTGACAAGAGACCGATACTTAGGAGCGCATCCGTCTGGGCTATAAAGCGAACCATCCCTTGTGGAGCAGGTTGAACTCAACATGCATCCCTTGCAGAACCCGTTCCAGCTCCGTTGTTCAAAAACAACGCCCCACTAATTTTTTAATTCTGAATTTCACGTATACGTCTTGTTCCTTGGTGATAAGGTTCGCCGGAGAAGAGACTTAGACGACAATTCTGTGAGATAAACCCTATCAAGAGCTTACCTTTGGCTGCCTCCACCGCACATAATAGTCCGAGGACTACTCCGACAACGGATGCAAATTGTTTATTCCCTCGGAACAGCATCCTGATTTCGAATTCGAACACTCAAAAACAAAAACCTCCCTTTTCAATCCTTATCGTTTTAATAAAATGCTTCTCTCTCAAGAAAAGAATCCAGAGGATGTATTTCGGTAACCGCGATAGTTCTAAGATGGCCGACGCCACCGCCGCTCCGCTAGTGCTATTCCCTTCAATCGCCGTTCTCTCTCGCAGTTTTGCGGCTGTATCCAACGGGACCTGCGGACAGTGACGTCAAAGCTGTTATTGTGGGAGTGCTTGCAGCTAGTTGAGCACAGACGGTTAAGCATAGACCGAGGGCCTTATACCTTGTGTTGTTGGTTTTAGTGACAGGGACCAGTTAGATGAGGGATCAGTAATGATTGACTCTGTTTTCTTTGAAGTTAATAGCATTTAGTTTAATAATGAGGATCTCTATCTCTCTCCCTCTACCCCCCCCCCCCCCCACACACACACACACACACACACACACAGCCAGTCTCTCATAATCTGTACATTATCTTTTCTTCAACCATTGATGTTGGACCTGCTGCTGCTGTATATGCAGTATCCTTCAGGTGAAAACAGCTGCATCAGCGCATTTACACCACATCTGTCCCTCAGTTACACAGGTGATGCTATAATTAACCCTTGAAGACACACAAAGATAGGAAAGAAAGAAAGAGAAAGAGTAAACAATAGAGAAACTTGATACTAAACTCTGCGCTATTCATTTATCTCAGGAGTATTCCAGGATCTACCAAGCAGAGCAGAACCTCACCTCCCTGCTGCCCGGAGCCAGCTCACCTGGGCAGCTGCTCACGTCTAATCACACCAAGACAACTCACCTGTGTGAGAATAGCCCGGGTCAGTGGGGCTGGGCTGGGCTGGGCTGGTGAGATCTGATCGATACCGCACCCTCAGCAGAAGAGAACACCCTATGGAGGAAGAGGAAGTGATGTGATCAGATGAGGGGTATGACTGGAAGGAGAATGAGTCAGGGTGGGTAGGGGAGTTGGTCTCCACTGCGTTGTTTCTGCTGCTACACAGGACTGGGAACATCCAGAGAGATCGCTGCAGGTTTCACATCACAGTTCACGGTGGGTTTGTCAGTGCTTCAGAGTCTGCTATGTAATTGGTGGGACATCTCAACAGATAGAGACATGGACAGATGGATGGATAGGCCCAGATGGATGGATGGATAGATAGACAGACAGTTAATTGTTGGGATTTCTTAAAATCATAATTATTTAAACCATTGTCAGACGAGAGTTGTAGTTTAATCATCTCAACAGGAATCGACAGAAAGGCAGTACAGTACTGGTAAAGAACACAATTAACCCAACAGTCCATTATCTTGGTCAGTAGTCGAAACCGCAGTAAACAAAAGATGCTTGTTTGCCCTTGGCAAGACTGGGCCTGGTCGGGAGCGAGGCAGGGGCCTGCAGCCTGGTCACTGAACAGGCGGAGAGACAAAGGAAGGCTGTCGGAAGGCTTGGAGGGTTCGTGTGAGACAGCAGCCGTCTGCAAGACGACACACACGTGTCACTTCCTCCTCTGAGCCATGTCAGACGAGTCACTTCCTCCTCTGAGCCATGTCAGACGAGTCACTTCCTCCTCTGAGCCATGTCAGACGAGTCACTTCCTCCTCTGAGCCATGTCAGACGAGTCACTTCCTCCTCTGAGCCATGTCAGACGAGTCACTTCCTCCTCTGAGCCATGTCAGACGAGTCACTTCCTCCTCTGAGCCATGTCAGACGAGTCACTTCCTCCTCTGAGCCATGTCAGACGAGTCACTTCCTCCTCTGAGCCATGTCAGACGAGTCACTTCCTCCTCTGAGCCATGTCAGACGAGTCACTTCCTCCTCTGAGCCATGTCAGACGAGTCACTTCCTCCTCTGAGCCATGTCAGACGAGTCACTTCCTCCTCTGAGCCATGTCAGACGAGTCACTTCCTCCTCTGAGCCATGTCAGACGAGTCACTTCCTCCTCTGAGCCACGTCGGTCCCCCGCTGTGGCTGGCGGAGGTGACATCTCTCTCAGGGATTAACAAGCAGGTTTGGGGAGGGAGGGTTTAGAGCAAAGTTACAAGTTAGGATGGGTGGTTGTCTGACGGGGCTCTGGGGGGGCTGACGGGGCTCTGGGGGGGCTGAGGGGGCTCTGGGGGGGCTGAGGGGTGGGGGGTTAACTTTCACTCTATTTCCTTATTTTCCTTTTTTTCTTGTGATATGGTCCTTTGATTGACTTTAATCTGGTGGACATGCAGGACTCTCCCTTTAGTCCCACACCGCGAACACAGACAGGGATGTTAAGGATTAGATTTATCAGTTTATCAGGGTGAGTAGAGGTCACGTGATCCCCCATGACTGATTCTTCTCCTTCCACAGTGTCTCTCCATCTCAATCTACCTGCTCTCTCCACAGCGACTTCCATTTCCACACCGCCCCAGGCCCCCAGATTCACGCCTGTCGGGAGATAATTCAGACTGTGACTTGGACATAGATAAAGGAAGTGTGGCTGGCCGTTCAGCCTTCTCTGCAGTCGTCGTGTGTCAGAAGGTTTCCATTACGGGGGCCTCAGAGGCTCCACGGCTGGCTGGTAATGAGTGTGTTTGAGACTTGACTTCAGGCGAGGCTGGGTTGGTTCCTGCTGGGCGTGTGGCCACAGACAGGGGGTGAAGCGTCGTGTTATCTTGAAGGAATCAAAGCAGTTGTGACCATTAAGCAGCACGTTTCCTCTCCTCGTTACGATCGGCCCCCCCTCCCTCTGGGGCTCTCGTGTTGTCGTCTGCCGGCTGGAGATTTCTCCGGTCGTGGCTTTGACTGGACGTGGGAGGTTGATGACTTGGTTCTGGTTCTTTCTGTGACTGTTGGAATGGGGGGGATGTTATTTACAGGAAGCAGTAACATTTGCTCATGCATTTTGGGTGTTTTACATGGTACTCTGTGATTTTCATAGTATATTAAGCAACATGGCGTATATGCGAGAAACAGTTTTTTAAGAATATTAAGTAAGTAAGGATCAACTATGAAGTGTGTGCTTGTTCTAAAACAGTGCTTCAGAAGAGGGTTTTACTTAACCATCGTATTATAATGAATATTTGTCTGGTATATAAGATCATCGGTTTTGAGCAGAGCCATAAAATAAGTATACATGTATCATACATGATTCATCAGTTGCTTTGCCCCAAGGAACTACATATCTTGGAGAAATAAGTAAATCTGAATGAATGAATGAATGAATAATTCATTCAGATGTATTGCCCATAACTTACCATTGGCTGTGATTAATTCAAAACACTCAGTCACTCAGTTTTATTTAGGATTATCACATATTGTGGAGTTCCATGAATATATTTTCAAAATCCTTGGCAAGGAACTGTTAAACTAAAGAAACAGTTCAAAAACAATGTAATCAAATTATCCTCAAAGGAAATATTTCAGAAGTGGATATAAACAGATGTCTGGAAGACACTGAGGCAGATGACAGAAGCCAAGCTGTCTGTCTGATGCTTTCACATGCAGTCTCATCCACGCCTTTCTCAACAGGGAATATTTAAAAGATAGAAAAATAAGATAGAAATGGTATTGATCCCTGAGGGGAAATGGCACTGTTACAGCAGCAGTGAAAAGAAATACTAGGGGTGCTGTCAATAACAAAAGCAGATAGAACCATCTAGCACAGAACCCCTAGACTAGAACACTGATTCGGAACCGGAATCATACAAATACAACAATGCAAAAACACATCCATCCTGAGCGATTTCTTTCCCTCCTACCCTACTCTCCTCTAATCCACCTTTCAGCCACTCTGCTTCTCAAGGTTGTTTCAGAATGAAAACATGACTGCTTGCAGAACTACCTGTACCTACCTCTATTCCCCGAGCCATCTCAAGTAGCCTGCAGTGTTTCTGTGAAAACCTCAAAGATTCAGCGAATCAGACGAATTGCTCGACACAGAGAATTGCAAAGTGCTTACTAAGATGGAAAATCTTTTAATCTTTCTATTTAGAAACCTGCCCCCCCCCCCCCCACCCCCATATTAATAGAATTCTGTGTTGTGTCGCGACATTTTGAGAGGAGACAAATGGGCAGATAAAGTACTTGACCCATCATTGGTAGAAAAGAGCGAATGAGTTCTCTGTTGGAGATTTGTTCTAATGCAGTGTGCTGTCTCCTGGAGCGTCCAGGGTCTATTGTGATCACTGCAGTGAGCCACAGAGCATTAAAGACCTAGCAGAAGCCAGGATGCCCTGAACAATTCCATTGTCTACCTATACTACTCTCTCTCTCTCGCTCACTCTCTCTCTCTCTCTCTCTCTCTCTCTCTCTCTCTCTCTCTATCTCTCTTTCTTTCTTTCTTTCTTTCTTTCCGTGGGCACCTCAACCTCAGGCATCGGTTTCAAACACCACCAAGACCCTATGTGACCAGATGCATGTTTCGTGAGGGGAATGTGTGTGTCGTACCTACGTTCTAGAACTCTCCACATTCCGACTGTTGCATAGTCAGGGTTCCGTCATGAGATGCATGGCGCCTACATTCTACAGGCTGGAGCATGCACTTTCAGAATCTGTCTGTATCTGATGTACTAAGATTTACATTTGACCTAGAATCTACATCCAGCTTGAATCCAACAGACGCTTTCATCCAAAGCACATATAATGATGTTCGTGTTTGGGGGTGAAGGGGAGGGAGAATTGTGTTCTCGGACATCTGTCCAGATGGGCACCATTTAGCGTCGGTGTGTGTGAGCTGTGTGCGAACGCTGTGTTTCTGAATCTCCTGGTTTAAAGACCCTGACCTTTGACCCCCCCCCCCCCCCCGGCCTTCACAGAAGGTGTCCTGTGCCGCGCAGTGGGGAGAGCTAAGACGGGGTCCGACAGGGGTCAAACCGTCAACCCACTTGGTTTTATAGCTCTGAGGACCTGGCAGGGGGTGGGGGGGGGGGGAATCTGACACGGCTGTCACATACTTCCCATCAGTCATCTGTGATGATGGGAGCAGATTCTGGGGGGTGTCTGTCGCCCTGACCCTGGAGATTAAGCTGGAGAAACTCCCCGCTCTACAACAACTCTACATTTCAGAGTGATAGCCTCATTTTGATATTTTAAATCTATTCTGACTTGTTTCTAGGATAAATGGCTAATCTAGTGACTTGTCAAGTACAATTTTCTCTATGCACTAGTAGCCACATTTACTTGTTTCAAGTAACTACTTTTATTTCTTTTCACTACTAACTTTCATAAGTAAGCTCTAAGCGAATATTTTTGCATGTAAATGTGATAAACAGTATATTCACATTTAGGTCTGAATATATTTGCAGTGATGGAGCTGGGGGCTGGTCTGGCCTGGTGAGTTTCTGAGATTGGGGGAAGGTGAGACTGTCACAGTCAAATGCTCCTCATGGGAAGACACACCTAACACACACACAGCACACACACATGCACACACACACCTAACACACACACAGCACACACACCTAACACACACACACCTAACACACACACAGCACACACACACACACACAGCACACACACACACACACACACCTAACACACACACAGCACACACACCTAACACACACACAGCACACACACAGACACACACACCTAACACACACACACCTAACACACACACAACACACACAGCACACACACACACAACACAGCACACACCTAACACACACACAGCACACACACACACACAACACACACACACACACACAGCACACACACACACAACACACACACACCTAACACACACACAGCACACACACACACACAACACACACAACACACACAGCACACACACACACACAACACACACACGCACACAACACACAACACACCCAACACTCTCACACAACACACCCACACAGAACAATTAACTCAGCCAAAAATCTCCAGGGATAAGTTTGCCCCGAGAAACTGTCCCAGAGTCTAGTTAGCCTGTGATTGAGATCTGTGTCCCTGTAGTTAGACAAGGAGAGAACCATCTGAGAGGAAGTGAGCAATATGCTCCCTCGTTTCGCTTGAACTAAAGGCTCATGTGGTGAGTGGGTGTTGATTTTTTTTATTTTATGAGGATAATGTGGTTTTGGAAATAGGCCATCTTCCCCCTTCCTTCTTTCTGAGAGGGGGAGAGGCTAGACTAGACCTAGACTGCAGAGCAGACATGAGGGGAGGGAGGGAGGGAGGGAGGGAGGGAGGGAGGGAGGGAGGGAGGGAGGGAGGGAGGGAGGGAGGGAGGGAGGGAGGGAGGGAGGGAGGGAGGGAGGGAGGGAGGGAGGGAGGGAGGGAGGGAGGGAGGGAGGGAGGGAGGGAGGGAGGGAGGGAGGGAGGGAGGGAGGGAGGGAGGGAGGGAGGGAAAAGGAGGAGTGTTGAGGGTTGGAGGTAGGGAGTTTTGAGTTCTGCATGATTCTAGAAAAGCTTGCTTTAGAATGGAGTTCTGGATCATTTTAGAATACTGTACATACATTTTGGCTTCCCTATAGTTGACTAGAATATAGTAGTATTGCATATTCTAGAGTGTCAAACACATAAGATTTAGGTGTGTGGCTTAAATACGTCTATACAAGTCCATATATGTCTCTGCAAGTTTTGCTTCAATAACACATTTACCGTTTGTTACATGTGTAAATGCCCATCGTAAATGAACATTTTAGTTGTATGACCTTTTGACCTCATAGGATGACTCCCCGGAGATTGACACCGAAGCATTCTGATGGCAGATGAAGACATTAAAGTGTTGTAGAGTCCTCTGAGCGCCTGTTTACTGGAGGCTTGAAGGACATCATTCTGCTGTGTTCCTGCATATCTCCACACGACCTTTCAATTATTGATCCTGAGCTAGCGACATAGCATCTCCTCTCCCTCTCTGTCTCTCCTTCCTCCTCCCCCCACCCTGGGATATATTTATCTCTCTTTGTATCTCTCTATCCACTCTCTTTTTATTCTATCTCTCTTTCTCTCTCCTTCTCCCTCTCACAGCGTGCCGGTCTGCATGTTAAATTCCCAGCCCGGCGTAGGGCTGCTTGTTAACTGCAGTGTCAGCAGGGTGGCGGTTAGGTAATTCATACAATCCTGTCAGGAAGGCTAGAGGTGAAGGAACACTTCCCTCCCCCAACGATGAGCACCAGAGATATGAATCTCAGCCGAGAAGCGCGCTCACATCAATAATCCAGCACCTCTCATTCCTCCCTAAACACATCCTCACAATTTCTCATTAGACAACCTGACAGGCGCCAAGCGCTCTTTGCTTAGCCGCATATTCACGCGGTGCCAGCCGGTTAGAAACCAGACACAGATGAATGAAGCTGCCTCAAGGTGCTCTGACACAGCGTACGGGAAGTGATACAGAATTAGAGGAGGTGGGTGGGGGAATTACAGTTTGAACAGGAGGTCGACGAGAAAAAGGAAACGACCGAACACCAACCAGAGGAAATCACGTTCAGCCAACCGTAAGGAAACCATCTCGGAAAACGTTTTCCTCGGCACCGGTCGGCTTCTTGTTCTGGATTGTCTGTTTCTCTCACAGCCAATTCCGTACGTTGCTTTAGATGCTATTAATACGTCAACGTCAGTGTAAACACAGCTATGCGAGAGGTGGGAGGCAGAGCTGAGGTACAGAGGCTGTTTGTCGCGAGCCCACGTCACTCCCACACCCACACGGAGCAGACTGAGAGTGTGTTTTCAATGCCAGCCGCAGACCAAGGATCCCGTAAATAGACGGCCTGTTCAGGGCTGTCATAACTCTCTCTCTGTGTGGCAGGGGACCTCAGAAGAAAACACACACACACACCACACACACACACACACACACTTCTGCATGCACACACACTCACACATACGTGAGCACACAAGCATGCACACACACATATGCATGAGCATGCACACGCATTCATGCACAAATATGCACATCCACCCCCACACACAGGCAGGCACATACACACACTACCCACAGACAACACACATACACAACTGACACACACACTACACACACACACACAATGCACACAGACACACACACCGCAGCCTCGTCAACATGTCACAGAGTCTCAGTGACTGAGTGGCAGTTGAAAATAGCCATTTACACAACCTCTTCCCAAAATGCTTCCTGCTCCATTCCCCTTCCCTGCGTCGGAGATAATTCTGTCCGGGGTATTTCAGGAATCTGTCTCAAGATAATCCAGGGACAGCTGCTTTAGATACAGAGCCTGGCGCAGGGCTACTGCTGAGTCAACGCACTGGAAAGGATGTTTAAAAAACGATTAGACCTACAATGAAACCCCTCTCACCATCCCGGGATGTGCATGGTATGAAAAGGTTCGGTCTGTGTAGCTATGTAGCCCAGCTGCGAGTGTTACTTATCCCTGAGGTCGCCCGGGTCAGGGAAAGATTCCAAACAGACGCAGACCCTTTGTGATTCACAACGACAACTTTATCCCTTGTTGCTGTGGCAACGGGACTTCAGACTTCGGCGTAGGAAAGGGTAACTGTGACGTCTTGTCGTTGTTCTGTGTCTGTGTGTGTGTGAGTGTGTGTGTAAGTGTGTGAGTGTGTGAGTGTAAGGTAGATACACATAGAATTGTTGTGTTGTTGAAATTATTGAGCACTCAAGTGCAAAGGGGTCTATTCCATTTTCAAGCCAATAAACTCCATCTATCAAGTTTATAAATCATTACTTTTTGTGTTGTGTAATGAAATGGCATGACTTATCCAGAATTAAAATGGCTTTGAGCCACACCAAGGTCAACAGTCCTACTGTCTGGCCAGGCAGGCAGGCAGGCAGACAGACAGGCAAGCAGGCAGACAAGCAGACAGGCAGACAGGCAGACAGGCAGGCAAGCAGGCAAGAAAGCAAGCAAGCAGGCAAACAGACAAGGAGGCAGGTAGGCAGGCATTTCATCATTCAGTCATTCATTCACCAGGTCACTCAGTCACCCAGTCTGTCATCCATCAGAAGCAGGAGACCCAGACATGAGCTGTTTTAATGAATACACAGCTGCAGCCTGTGGCCAGTCCAGTCCAGTGGATATCCATCGATTCGTACAGTCATCCATAATGCCACTCAGCCAGCCAACTAATCAGCCAGTCAGCAGGCCAGCCAGCCAGTCAGTCAACCAGCCAATCAGCCAGGCAGTTATTCAGTCAGTCAGTCAGTCAACCAGCCAATCAGCCAGGCAGTTATTCAGTCAGTCAGTCAGTCAACCAGCCAATCAGCCAGCCAGTAGGGGCTGGCAGTGTGAGTGGCTGCTGGTTGCCGTGGCGCCCTTCCGGGTGTGATGGATACGCTGGCTGCCAGACCCCGCTGAGGAGACCGGCTGAGTCCTCCTGAACATTCCCAGAATGCAGCAGAAGCAGGACCCATCTCTGGCCTGGCTGCCCAGATCGTTCATCTGAAGGAGACAGGAAGTCCACAAACAGGTCTGTGCTCACTCAGACATCTCATCTCGTCTTATCTTACGTCAAAGCAGCTGCTCAATTAAATGTGTCCGAGGTGTTGAATATAAACTGAAATCTCAGGGCACAGGGGGCGGTTGTCGTTTAAATAAAGTTGTGTTTCGCATGACGTACTAAGAGCACCGAACGTTTTAGTCTCGGACCTGTCCTGATTGAAGTGTCAATGTTTTCTTCCTCAGCTCTCGGTTCAGAGAGGGGGGAAATGGGAGGGTGATGGATGCAGCTTTGAAGCCCAAAGACTGGAGTCACTTTCATTATTCAATGCCAGAGAAACTGCTGGCTGAGTGTCTTGTTTTCTCCTCTCCTTGGGGAGAAATGTTATCACTTTAAGGTTGTCTTTTTGAAGTCCCTCCAAGGCCCGTCTATCTGAGAGTGAGTTGCGACGAGAGAGGACGCTCGAAGGACTAGGACAGACAGCGTTCAGAGTGTGCTATCTCGAGGAAGTCTGGACACAAACACAAGCTCCCTTAAACTCAATTTGCCTTCCGAGAAGTTGACAAAAGCAGAGGAATTCACCATGAGATAACATGCTTCACATTGTGGAGTGGGCAGCCCTGCAGCCCTGAATCATTCTCCACGAGGGGGGGAGGTGGGTGTCATGTTGAGCTTTGGAGGTGCTGGTTCCGCCAACTGTTCCCACGCGTGTTATTGTTGCAGTTTGATATGTTCCAAAGACAGTATCTGTGTTTTCTGGTCCCGATGGCCGACATCCATCACTCCGGCTCAAGCCTGTCAGTGCTGTGTGTGTGTGGTGTGTTGTCAGACTGGGAGTGGTTTCTTTGTTATCGCAGGCTGCTGGAGAGAGGGATATCAGAGCCTGTGTCCAGGAGGCTGGGGCTGTAACCGATAGTCTGTGTCCCACGTTCTGAACCAGCAGGTATTTATAAGCACTCTCATTAACTTACAGTATATTTCAACATGCAGGACGATGTTAGCAGTGTCTGGTTGACAGGGGAGAGATGGCCTCCTGGTGTCTGGTGTTGTGGACGTTTATATCTCACAAAGGCCCTACACATAGACACAGTCTATATATATATATTATTTATATATATATTTCTTTCCCTCTCTCTCATAACAACATCAAATTATAATACTAACTCTATATAAACAGTATATTGTTCCAGACATTGGTCATATTCATTCATTTTCACAGAATTTTCACATTCATTTTGTTTCGTGATTTGTGTTTGTTTTAGTTACTGTTATTATTTCTTCGTATCATTTGTTTTGCTTCAAATGCTTGTTTTGCTTAGAAAATTGCCCAGTATGTCAGTCATGTAATTTGTCATTCACTATAAAATGGAACTGGCTGGGGACAAATGTGGATAATTAGCCAGAACACATCTTAATGTTTTGTTTTCAAAGGGACTTTCACAATCTTTGTTCTATCCGTTAATCTTGAACTGCCCATCCTAAGCCGTTCTCCCTGCTAAACATCTTACATTCAAACACACACTGGACCAAAAAACATCCTCCTTTCATCAACAGATTCAGCAGACACCCAGAAGGAAGTGAATTACCATTCCAAAGACATCAGATGCCAACTCGGTTTGACCTCCCATCTAAATCTATTACACATCAGTATCCCCCACTTCAGTAAAGCAGCATGGACTCCAGAGCTAAATGACTTCTCCACTCACTGTATTGTATCTCTCCCACACGCAACCATATCAGGCTACCTTCAGAAGCTGCAGAACTGGATGACGGATGGAGTTCATCTCCTCAATCCGTGGGCGGAATTAAGTGAAAAGCCTGTGGGCGGACAAGTATGCTGATAACTTCTGCAGATTCTGGCCGTCAGGCTGTAGGATGGTAACCTTGCGAGACAGCTGGATTTGCGAGATCATGACCACGCAGAAATCTATCTTGCCAAGCTACAACGTATTTGTTTGTGCCTGAACCACAGCAGATTGGACCAATCAACGTCTGACAAACCACTGATAGCTATGGGCATGGTTGAAGTTAGCCAGTGATGGATGGTGATAGACAGATGGTTCATCCAATCACCTGCCAAGTAATCTTTGAAAGTGCCTGCCCTTTTCCAAACCGTTTCCAAGGATGACTTCTCAGATGGTTATGTATAACAAACCATCTGGTGAGTCAGGTCAACATGATATTGCAAACTGGAGACAAGCAGTGAGACTGTGTCAGTCAGGAAGATGTGGGATTGTGGGTTTGTGCTGATACGTAGGCTGAAAGTTACATTTGTGATTGTATTCATTTAGCAGATGCTTTTCTCCAAAGCGACGTACAAATTGTGCATGTAGAAAGTACAGCAGAAGCTCTGGGGTCAGAGGTGCTGAGTTCTAACAGTGCTTCAGTGGCCAGAGTCAAGGATCCTTCTGTATTTACTAGAAAAGTCTCACAACAGTGCAGCAACAGTGCAGCAATATCCACAACCGATCATGAAGTGCAACGTCACACACATGTTTGATCAGAATGGTGAGTCCAAATCTTTTTCAGAAGACAGAGAATGTTGCTCAGGCTGGAAAACACACCGTGGCCTTCTCCCGTTACCGTGGGAGCAGTTTTAACCTGCTACATCTTGTTTGCCTCGCCAAAGAGAATCCCCAAAGGAGTGAAATGTCAGATTTCCCAAAAGGCAACAGTAACGTCCCACGTTCCCATGGAGATCTGGAACACCTCGTTCTCCCAGAGCAGGATTTGTCATGTCAGCACACTCAGTCTGCCTCGGGATATAATAACTCCACATATTAAAACTACTGTTGAGTGGATTCTCCTGTTAAGCACACCATCATGCCTGAACAATGGGCAGCAGCTACAAGCAAACAACGCCACGCTGAGCTATGTCCTCGCTTGACATGTTAGCACATTGATAACCAAGCTTTAACCTGGGGGCCTTACTCAAGCAAAGCTAATCACTGTTCCTGAGTGGGAGGAAAACCAATTAACTCTCCATTAAACTTCCTTTCAAACTCATAGATCATCTGTAGGTCATAGATCATCCCTGCTTAGGTCGTTGCCCCCGAGACCCGATCCCCGGACAAGCGGCAGATGACGACGAGATCATCTGTAATGATTAACGCCAATATGCCTATGCCTATATGGGGTGTAGGATGGATTCACTCATTGGAGGGAATATTCATTCATACAGTTCCCACAGAAGAGAGTTCCTGCATAAATCGTCAGTGTTCTGAGTGAGTGAGTGAGTGATGGATTAATTGAGTGAGAGTGAGCGTGAGAGTGAGTAAGTGAGACAGTAAGTGAGTCACTTGCAGTGAAAGAGAGAGTTCAGGACTCAGACTGATCTGCGGAGATAACAGAGCCAGACTAAACAGGACTAACATAGAGCAACAAGGCAGTGATGCAAAAACTGGGCAATAAAACATATACAAAGAAGAAAAAGGCTCTAGTTGCCTTTAGTTGAAAGAAATACGAGCAGAGGTCATCTATTAGTCATGAGGCTTAGAGTAGGCACTGTGCGTCTGCCCAGCTTTGTGTTGAGGTGTGTATAACTGGATGTGCCACCCTGTTTGCTGTGTGTCCCCAACCAGCACGTCCTCCCAAGCTTTGTCTAATGATGTTGAGTCAGGCTGGACAGTACGTGGGTGTGAGGTTAACCTCACTAACTGTGATTCATTCATTTGTTTCCTTTCTCACTCACCTCACCCACCCATATGTTTATCCACTAACTCTATCGCTCCCCTACTCAATATTTTACTAACTCGCTCAAAAATGAGATTGATTAGATTTATTTCTGTACAGAAAAGTGTACCTCTTGTTTTTTGTGTTCCTGTGTGAACCTACTATAGCACAGCCATTTTCGTTTCAGACACGACAGAGGAAGAGAGAGCACACAACTCCCCTGTTAAAAACCAACTACGTGTTGTTGCTGCTGTTCCTGTGATACCGAAGACTCAAACAACATTTCAGACCAAACAAGGTTTTAAATATTATCACCTCGCTGGGAAAACATTGATTCATTTTAGGGTGGTGTGAAAACACCACCTGACTCTTCCTCCAGCCCTGCCTCTGAAGACTCCCTGGTCATTAAGTATTGATGCGTTTTGCCAGCAGCCTTGGTAACTGCTGTGAAGTTCTGAGCATGGCTCACGCTCTGGTATCTTCCTGCTAAATACAGATTGTAGATGGGCAGTTTAAGTAGCTGGTTCCAGATCCAGCGTCCTCTACCATGTTGAGGCTGAAGGCTAGGATTGTGTGGACTGGATATGAGTGCTTACTGCCTGGTCAGGTTGATATGACCTCACCCCACATCACCTTCAAATCCACCACCATCCCTTTGACGATAAGAAGGTAGGCCGACTGTACCCATTTAACAGATGCTTTTGACATACAGGTTTGGGATTTTATCCTTCGTGATATGGAGTCAAATTCAGTTCCTTTCCATCCCTCGAGGCAAATTCACCTCGACAACCCTCTCATGTCAGTATGTGTGTTCCCTAGCTGACATACTGTCCAATACTGGGACATGTTGTTCCAGAACTGATTGCCGAGGGCAGTTATCGTCTGGTTGGGACACACAGAGGGTGTTTAGACGGTTGGGACACACAGAGGGTGTTGTGATGATTGCGGTGCTGGCCTGTTGGCTGGGTCTGAGAAAGCTCATCGTCAGTTTAAAATGTCATTCTGTGTAGCACAAACACAATTGTTTGTTTTTTTGTATCTTCTCCTCCTATCCACCTCTCCTTTCACTCCATTTTATTTTTGGAAAGGTTGAAAAAACAGGATTGCCTCATTGATAAGTACTTGATGAGGACTATACTCTACTGTACTCTGCTCTTCTCTGTACAGGCTTCTATGTTGTCATCTTCACATTAATCCTCTCTCCTTTCACTGTGGATGCGGAAAACAAAAAGTCAAAAGGTTTAACAATTTAGTTTTCATTGATTAACTTGATGTGTACTCTACTGTACTCTGCTTTAGGCTTCTCTGTTCTCCCCTCTTCTCTATCCACCTCTCCTTTCACTTCCTCTCACGTGTGAAAGAGTTTCATATGTGTCTATGCCAGCATTTCACATATGTTGATGTAAGTTTTCAGTAGTATGAATGTGTGTGTTTCATATGCGTTTGTGTAAAAACAGTCTGAATAATTTCCTAAACGGCCCCTCATAGCTTTCTACAGCGGTAGTCTACTTTACTTGGATTGTCAGCAACCACTTCAGTGCCAGTGATCTGAAAGTGGCAGTGATGCACGACCATAAAAAAATAAAAATAAATCAGCAACAGCTGGTGTTTAATTCCCAAGAACAGTTCGCTCCAAATCGCAGTATTCCGACGCACCTGTGAAGGATAGCGGATGGAAGCAGAACAGATGTTCGTCACTTCTCAGGAGAGTAACCTGCCGTTGGTTATCAAATTGATGACCAAGTAGCACCGCTGACTGTACCGCTGAGTGATGGTTAACCTTAAGAGGCTCCGACTATTTATTTAATTTACTTTATGAAAATTGACAAGGGAATTCATATTTGTTGTCGTGGCGAGCTGGAGTATAACGGAATGACACATAAAGAAGCCTCATAACATTAGTTTTAACTGTTGTGGTAGGCTACTGAGCATGTGTTGATCCATAAGTGTGTAATTTAACTGACTGTCTCGCAGCAAATGGTGGTAGATCTACTGCCCCTTCCAGAAAAGCACCCCAAGTAACGATGCGGTTGGAACAGACCGTCAAATTGAATCATGTCAGACATAAAAAGGGTAAGTGGAATGGTTTCACAATGCAGAATATCAAGTTGAAGGTATGATGGTAAGAGCCAGGAAGATTAAAATGCACACCAAACCACATTCTTTTTCACATCTTAAATATCAACACTAGGCCTATTTCAGTCTCATACCATGCTGTTGAGGGCACGTTCTTAGTACGGTTTGGATGCACAGGAGAAATCCCGTGTTTTCCTGGTTTTTTAGCTGTTTATTATGACCTTTCCCGTCTGGGTAACCCCTAATAAGCTTCTCGTGCCATTTTCAAAATGACTTGCATCAATAGGCCTATTTGATAAGATGTCATTTTTTCCAGGTTAATAACCACATTTAACCGAGGTCTATGAAAAGCTCCATAGTTTGGGGTGAAACAACAGCTTGTGATGACACGATTTCTAACTTAACTAAATAATTCACTGCGGCATCAACCACGGTTGATTTCATGAGAAAACAATGCAATGAAATAGAGGGCTCCTAAATAAATAATACTAAATAAACTGAAGTTTAGTGTTTTAAATTCCTTTAATGGTTCAGTTGGTATAGAATTTGGAAGCATTTAGTCAATACATGGTCAGCAGCCATAGAGAAACATCCAACTACTCAATTTCAACTGAGAAAAATACAAAAGGCAACACAAAGAACGGAAGAGGGGTAGCCTGGCAACGACAAATCATCACGTTGAAAGATACACAGCTCTAGTCCAAATTAACAGCATGCTGAAGATTGGATTGGTAGCGGTTTAAACAGATGGGTCCACACAAGGTGACCGTCACTCGCTAACACACACATGCAGGCTGTAGCTACAGGCCAGACAGAAAGTCCTACTGTAAGACACATTTGATGCAGGTTTTTGTCTTTTAATCAAAAATCTAATGAATGCATAGACAAATCAGGTTTAAGAATGTTTTCAAACAAAAGTAAACATGAAAGACAAACTTCTTTGTCGTGACGGACAGTGCAACCTGCGGACGATGCTCATTATCGCGATCTGCGAAGACATTCAATTTAAGAAATTGATAGCCAACAGATTGACACTTTGTACACAAGAAAGTTCATTCCTATAAAATGGGTTTTAAGAACCAGTGCTTCCACATATTTTTAGAATGTACAAGCGATGGTCATTGTGGCAAGGATTTCACTTGTAGACTTGACTTAAATGTACACTGTAAACCACAAGGTAGACATGCTTGGTTTCAAAACATTAAGTTACAATTATTTAAGTTAACCGAGTTAACAAAATGTACTTACACACATTAAATATTGAGCACATTCCTACCGCAAAAAAAGTCTAAAAGTCTGATTGAAACAAAATGAAAATGACAGAATTGAACAATTCCAGTTGAAATCGATAAAAACAGAAGACAATTTGACCACATCGCGTTTCCTGCACTAGGAGTTGTTGATGGGAATGGAGGGAGACGTTACTAAAACGTTTCTATAGCGTGTATACTAAACATGGATATGTGTGGATCTTAAAAGATCCACACATTTGTTAATCTCCCTTTGACATTGACACATGATTTAAAGTCAAGAGCTAAGCTCATTGATCTCAAGAAAGGAATTTTGTTCCATGGCTCTACACTGATCTAGTTAAGCGTTTGCATGGTTGATTGATTAGTGTGAATCAGAAACAGAGCGTTCCTGAATACTACATTTCTTTTGTTTACGATATTCTCTTGATGGTCAAGACTGGAGTATTTTGATGAAGAGTTTAGGAGTCGTCTCAATAAGTAATAAATTAGACTACAGGGTGTGACTCAACACACACCCTTCAAATCATAATGTTACACTTTCATATTACAGATAAAAATACTAAGAATAAACACAATTGGCACAATCAATTCATTGTTGTATTTTCCCCCAATATCTGTACAATAAAAAAAAGTAATTTTTCTTTTTCCCCAACAACCCAAATAGCTTGTTTATTTGGGAAAAGAATGTGGTACTTCTGTGTTTGTGAGCTAGTGTCCTTGAAAGTTGAATATACTTGTCCCTTAAGGGAAGCAGAGATACAGCCTTACAGCCTTTTAGTTTAAAATGAAGCAGCAAAACGTACAGTTGGTTTGACAGTACATGAAAACCGTTTTACACATGTTCTGACTGAACCGCTCAAACACCCGGTGTTAAGCTACAAGATAAACAAACTTGCCCCAAAAAATAAAAGTAAACAGCAAAATGTTTTCATCTTCCCACAAAGTGATCAGTTAGGGTTAGAGTTCACACATCTTTCTACGCTTGACCGAACACACTGCCCTCAACATCCGCTCCACCCATGACCAACCAGAGACACGCTCGCAAAACAAAACTGTCCCCTAAAGACCAAGACATAAAACTAAGCAAAAAACCTTTTCCGTTTACACAATATATGTGTTTCCATCAGCCTGCTTCACATCCAAGTCCTTGACCCATGGTAGCAAACGCAGGGTTCTCTGAGGGCGATGCTCTGTGGGGCTGGGGGAGGACAGAGGGGTGAGGGGGCAGGGGGGTGAGGGGGCAGGGCGGTGATGGTGAAGGTAACCAGGTAGGAAGGTTACCTCCCTCCCTCGTACCCTCACCTCTCTCATCCTCCTCTCATCAGAGCTGCCCGGATCTTCTCTGCGAACAGTGCTGTGTCGGTCGAGTTTGGGTAGACTACAGGGGGGGGGGGGGTGTGGTGGTGGTGGAGGGGGGGCCAGGGTCACTGTCTCCTGTCCTCGGTCTCTGAGCGTGAGAAAGCCATCACCACGTCCTCCGCACCTGCAAGAGATAAGTCGTCAAGGCATTGTGATCATCGTAAAGATGGCCGTAAAACACTTTCAACTGTCGAGCAACTCTGGGTGTGAGCTAGTGCTAGCCTTCTGACATTGGAACCAGACGCTACAGGTTGAACACCAGTCATTGTGTCTCAATAAACAGTCTCTATCCCTCTACCTGTGGTGAATAATCAGTCAATGGTGCAAAAAAAAATCCCTGGAAACGCTGTCTTTTAAAACATCTAATTCACCAACAGAACCATTTCCGTTGGCAGCCCTTTAAACACAGTTTTTCAACCCAATGCGTTTTCTCCACCTGTGGCGCTAAACCACAGCCCGTCACCACGGAAACCGAAAAGAGAGATCCCATGTTGAGCGGCATGCTGTCAGCACTCTCCTGTCCTGCCCAGATAAGAGCCCAGGCCGCCTCCAACAATTCAATCCCTGTTTCTGTTCCGACACGGACCGTCGGAGACGTAGAATGCCTGCAGAGGACGAGAGCTTAGCTCCAGCTAGCATGATTTAAAAAGGTAGAATTGTGAACGAGAGGATAACAAAAACAAAACGACACACATGCACTGCTGCGGTTCACGAGTTGAAGCTGTTAACTAGAATACCCCCGACTCCCGGGTGATTAGGCTACTGTACAATAGCGAGGAAACTGCCACACGCTTGGTTGATTCATATAAGGCTACAGGGAACTAACAACCAATGGATCAGGACTTAGATGACAATAATTAAACACACTGTCGTTAACTGCCATCTTTCATTCTCATTGCAGTTCAGGAGGTCAACTTTCAGGACGCTCCAGAGTTCAACGTTGATGTAGTCTAAACTCTGGGATAGTCAGCTATCCAGTCTTTCACATGAGCTCATTCAAATCATTCTTCCATAAACCGTGACTCAACCCTACCCCATGTCTGGTCACCGCCACACCCCGTTGTACAAACACAGCCCGTTCGTAAAGAATGATTTTTCTGTGTGTCGTGGTATGCTAATGTCTCATGTTCAAAAATAAATGCAACGGGCTTTTGGAAATTTAACAGATGCTCACAGTTCGTTTTTTAATGTAGAACTAGTTCTATTCACTCCATCTGATTATTGTAGGCTCCACTACAAACTGACATAAGGGTGGGAAGCTGTTAAACCTAAAAATCACACTGTCATGCATGAAAGCAAAACAAGACGGCTGTGAAACTGGCAATTGACGGTAATAACTATAACAATTCTAGTTAAACAGCTGGGAACAAGCCTGTGAATTGCCAGTCCATTTTGCTAACCCGACAAGAATAAAAACGAAATTGTTATCCGTGACCAGAGAGGAAAATCGACAGCCAAGTGCAAAGTTTTTGTTCTCCCAACCCCTTCCGCTCATTTCCCGAGTGTTTTCAGCATATCATCAACACCAATTTCCACACCTTCGGCACAGGGTGAGGCGCGTTTGTAACGGCGTCTTCAACTCACACCTCGTCTATAAAAAGCATTTTTCTTCCACCTAGACTGGCTGCGTGTGAGAAGCGATTATTACGGAGGGTAGGAGAGTAGCGCTGGGAGAGTAGGCCACAGACGGCGCATCCGACATCTTTCTGGCTCAAAGGGCGCAGCCTTCCCAGAACACACCACGTTAAGACATCCAAGCGTAGATGGTGTTTGGCAACCTCTAAAAAGGGGATAATTAGGATGTTTCTATGGTGCTTTCAGGTCAGCAAAAGCTTAATAAGGAGGGGGGAGGGGTGAGAGGTTTTTAATATGGGCCGTCTTCCTCTCCCCCTATCTCTCTCCTCTCTCTCTCTCCCTTTCAAGTACCGCTGTCCCCTGAGAGCTCATCGGCATACCAGATGAGAATCTGGAGAACACACAAAACTGGTAGAGCCATCAACTGGCACAGCATGAAAAGCTTGGGGAAAGATGACAAACACAGACTAGGAAAACACACCAGATAAGTTGGGTCCCTCCACCTCCTCTCCCTGCCAATGCATCAATTTTACACCCTGAATGAGAGAAATCAATACACACTGCACATGGTACAGCGAAGGTCACAGGGAGGATATTATTAAATCAAAGTATTAATAACCATAATATTGTCTGTCATAATATCACTGGTAATGCGCCAATACAGGCTAGCCTTTCATCCCTGATCCGTCTTGCGGTTACGTAAGGGAGTTTGTCCTTGCGTAATGGTCACATCTAGTGAAGTCACACAGAATCTTCCCTGTGCCTCAGTATCAGGACTGCAAGTGATAACCCTGGAAGGGATAATGCCATCTAGCCACGAGGCCAGGTGATAACCCTGGAAGGGATAATGCCATCTAGCCACGAGGCCAGGTGATAACCCTGGAAGGGATAATGCCATCTAGCCACGAGGCCAGGTGATAACCCTGGAAGGGATAATGCCATCTAGCCACGAGGCCAGGTGATAACCCTGGAAGGGATAATGCCATCTAGCCACGAGGCCAGGTGATAACCCTGGAAGGGATAATGCCATCTAGCCACGAGGCCAGGTGATAACCCTGGAAGGGATAATGCCATGTCATTCACTTGCCAGTTTGGCTGGTGGACAAAAAAGTTCATTTGGCACACTGGATGCACATGAGCATCTGACCACTCAGCCACACCCTGCCACGCACACACACACCCTGACACACACACACACACACACATACCTTGACACACACCCACCTTCTACGCGTCACCAGCCAAAGCTGGTAGAAACGTCAGGCATCTCTCCGAGCCGTTGCCTAGCGACCGTCAAAATCAGATTGCATCATCACCCGGCCGGCTGCAACAGCCTATGAAGAAACAAGCTGCTGTCTCTCATCACCTCACCTCCCTCTCTCGTTACGTTTTACAACGCCTGCCTGCCTGCCTGCCTGCATCGCCACCTCAGTTTGTGTTGTAATATCTGCTCCGGGACCTGAATTACATAAATTCCCTGCACGTGTTCACATGTTCACATTGTGTGTGTGCGGTGAAGAAACCATTGTTGATCTTTTTCTTCCTCAGAAGGATAGAACCGTATCATTTGTATTTCCCTTTAATACTTAACGAGCTTGATGTTGATATTAATATCACATAGCTGGTAGGCTTATCAAAAGGAATATAATACATACTGATATTTTGGGTATTGTGATATAGATTTCCTGTTAAGACCATTTGCACTCTTTCACTTCACCCTCTCTCCCTCTCTCCTTCCCTTCCCCTGATGCTGAATCTCTCTCTGTGTTTCATAAGAGCACAGTGAAAATGACACACTTTGGCCTAATGATGCAATCACTAATCATCCAGAATTGACAGCACACATCAGAGAGGATCCCAATAAGGGAGGATCCCAATAAGGGAGGTATCGAATGGCCATAACCCCCAGAGGTGTTCCCCTCCTCCAGACCGCCATTTTGAAAGGAAGCTTTTATTACCCAGCAGCGGGGTGAGGAGATGTTATTTACTGCTGTATGGAGGAGGTGACCTCCCGGAGGAAATGAGGTTCCTCTGGGTGTGGAGAGAAGACACCCACCACTCCCTCTTGAGACTCAGAGGGGAGATGGTCCTCGAGAGATCCAGCTCTGAACCCATGCTGAGAGAGAGGGAGGGGGGGGGGGGGGAAGAGAGAGAGAGAGAGAGAGAGGAGGGAGGGATGGAGGGAGAGAAAAAGGGTTATAGAGGGAGGGAGAGAAAAAGGGTTATAGAGGGAGGGAGAGCGAGAGAAACAGATAGCACAGTGAGGATATTACAGCCCACACGCCTTCATGCCAGTTCAGCAGTGTGTCAGGATATTGGGACAGGCGGGGGAGGGAGGGAGGGGACTCGTCCTTGTGTTAAGCTTGCAGGAGCAGCTCTACTTCCAGCCCACAGCGTTTTCTAGTCACCGTGGAGACCACTGAAACTCCCTGAGTCACAGGAAGAAGCTTAGTGATCGATGAAACTTTGCCCCGGCCAGGTCACAAAACAAAGGCAAGCTCGCTCCTTTCTGTCACGTGAGCAGCTTTGCGCAAGAGAGGGTTTTTGGTTCAGTACGGTACCAAAGCTGTTAGTCAGACAAAGGGAGGAGAGATGGTGTATCGATTCTGCGGCAGACATCTGAAATGAGAGACGGACAAGGGAGTGATCAAGAGCCTGGAGTATCTCACCTGTGCTGTGTAATTACCCCCCCCCCTCCTCCTCTAGCCCTCACTGCCCCCTCCTCTTGCTCTCTCTCATCGCACCCCCTCCCCACCCCCCCACCCCCCCCCCCCCACCACAGCACAGAGCTCTCTCTCCTCCTCCTCCCTGGATGGTAGTGGTTGCCGCGGCAACCCCCTACCCACATCCGTCCCTCTGTTGCCGTGGCCCCCAGTCGTCCTTCTGGGAGGCGACAAGTTCCCTAAGGCTGTGTGTGTGTGTGTGTGTGAGACTGTGTGTGTGTGTGACAGACTGTATGTGTGTTTGTATGGCTGTGAGAGAATGTGTGCACGTGTGCCTGTGAGTGAGTATGTGTGTGTAAGAGTGTGGCTCAGTGTATGTGTGTGTGATAGAGTGTGCCTGTGTGTGTGTGTGTGTGTGGTAGAATGTGCCTCAGTGTGTGTGTGTGTGGTAGAGTGTGCCTCAGTGTGTGTGTGTGGTAGAGTGTGCCTGTGTGTGTGTGTGTGTGTGTGTGTGTGGTAAAGTGTGCCTGTGTGTGTGTGTGTGTGGTAAAGTGTGCCTCAGTGTGTTGGCACGGTCATCGTTACATAAATCCACTTGAGCGTCTGCAGAGCAGGACATATCTCCTGTAATGACGCCTCCTCTTCCTCAAGAGAAGCAGCGGTGTCAGTGTTTTAACACGGGCATCAATCCATCGTCATCTCCCAGACTGAAGCCTGCACGCAGAGCAGCAGGCCCTCACCCCAGGCACACGTTAATTAGTTCTCTCTATTCCCTCCATCTCCTCCTCTGTATTCCCTCCTTCTCCTCCTCCAAACCAGGACTCTTACCCAACACAGCGTCCAAAACAAGCCCAGAAATCCTCTCAGGTCCATTCAATTGGCAAAGAGGAAATCTGAATTTGCATTTATGCTAATCAGCTAATTAAAAGCATGTGAAATGCTATTTAACGGATTACTATTACTGGATCCATAAAGTTTCAATAAATATGACGAGCGTTATCTCTGCGTTGGTTCCTTCTGGATGCTGGGCGGGGGGAGGTCCATGTAAGCAGTGTTGGTCTTGTCATCCGGTGACTTCTACGTCACTGACACCGTTGTGCAACAGAAGGCCTTCTGTAGAATGGTGCTCTTATGTGGGATGACGAGCGCTTCCTCCATGCTGCTCATCTGCCTGCCTGTCACGTCTGCTGATGAGCGTGACAGATCACACTGTACCGAGAGCACAGCAACACCAAGCCTGTCAGGGCATAAACGATTCCTTCCTGCATCAAAGGACCTATCTAGCTCCCTATCATAAAAGGCTGCTCTAGAGATCCACCAATGATGAGGCTTCTACTGGGCCTATGGGAAGTGGAACTAAGGAATTGACCAATGAACGACAAGGAGAGAAGCCTATATAGACAACTCGTCAAAAAACTCCAATGGGAAAACTGGAAGTGATCCACCAAGGAGACAGCTAGGAGAAAGAGAGAGGGAGACCCAATGAATAAAGCTTGCAAAGCAAACAACAACAGAAAAAAAAACAGAAGTCATGGATTGGAACCCCTGTCCCCCCTCCCCTGCCCACCCACGCTTAACCTCAGGCTCTCTCTTCCTCCCGTCTCCTCCTCCTCTCTCTATCGTCTCCCCTCCTCCAAGCCCCACCACCCTCTTTCCCTCTCTTGCTCACTTTCACACCATCGCCCCCCCCTCTGTCTCTGTCTGAGGGCTGTCTGAGGGCTGGGCTGTCTGTCTGAGGGCTGGGCTGGGCTAGGCTGTCTGTCTGAGGGCTGGGCTGGGCTGTCTGTCTGTGAGGGCTGGGCTGGGCTGGGCTGTCTGTGAGGGCTGGGCTGGGCTGTCTGTCTGAGGGCTGGGCTGGGCTGTCTGTCTGAGGGCTGGGCTGGGCTGTCTGTCTGAGGGCTGGGCTGGGCTGTCTGTCTGAGGGCTGGGCTGGGCTGTCTGTCTGAGGGCTGGGCTGGGCTGTCTGTCTGAGGGCTGGGCTGGGCTGTCTGTCTGAGGGCTGGGCTGGGCTGTCTGTCTGAGGGCTGGGCTGGGCTGTCTGTCTGAGGGCTGGGCTGGGCTGTCTGTCTGAGGGCTGGGCTGGGCTGTCTGTCTGAGGGCTGGGCTGGGCTGTCTGTCTGAGGGCTGGGCTGGGCTGTCTGTCTGAGGGCTGGGCTGGGCTGTCTGTCTGAGGGCTGGGCTGGGCTGTCTGTCTGAGGGCTGGGCTGGGCTGTCTGTCTGAGGGCTGGGCTGGGCTGTCTGTCTGAGGGCTGGGCTGGGCTGTCTGTCTGAGGGCTGGGCTGGGCTGTCTGTCTGAGGGCTGGGCTGGGCTGTCTGTCTGAGGGCTGGGCTGGGCTGTCTGTCTGAGGGCTGGGCTGGGCTGTCTGTCTGAGGGCTGGGCTGGGCTGTCTGTCTGAGGGCTGGGCTGGGCTGTCTGTCTGAGGGCTGGGCTGGGCTGTCTGTCTGAGGGCTGGGCTGGGCTGTCTGTCTGAGGGCTGGGCTGGGCTGTCTGTCTGAGGGCTGGGCTGGGCTGTCTGTCTGAGGGCTGGGCTGGGCTGTCTGTCTGAGGGCTGGGCTGGGCTGTCTGTCTGAGGGCTGGGCTGGGCTGTCTGTCTGAGGGCTGGGCTGGGCTGTCTGTCTGAGGGCTGGGCTGGGCTGTCTGTCTGAGGGCTGGGCTGGGCTGTCTGTCTGAGGGCTGGGCTGGGCTGTCTGTCTGAGGGCTGGGCTGTCTGTCTGAGGGCTGGGCTGTCTGTCTGAGGGCTGGGCTGTCTGTCTGAGGGCTGGGCTGTCTGTCTGAGGGCTGGGCTGTCTGTCTGAGGGCTGGGCTGTCTGTCTGAGGGCTGGGCTGTCTGTCTGAGGGCTGGGCTGTCTGTCTGAGGGCTGGGCTGTCTGTCTGAGGGCTGGGCTGTCTGTCTGAGGGCTGGGCTGTCTGTCTGAGGGCTGGGCTGTCTGTCTGAGGGCTGGGCTGTCTGTCTGAGGGCGAGCCAAGCTTCTAGGACCGCAGGAATCACTATCCCAAATCTCATCATTAGTTTCAGTCATTAGGATGAAAGTTGACTGCAGTACCTACTGGGTCTGAACCCTCGACTCTTGTGGAGGGTGTCTCAAATCAAACCAGAATCCCTCTACAGGTGACGTGTTGGGTGCCGATCTTCATCTTATTTCGACCTGTTTTCATTTTGAATTAAATCTAACTTTGGACTTGATCCTCCTTCAAAGGATCGGTGCTTTGACTGAGCCAACCACTGAGGCACCATCTCAACGCTGCCTCCGTTCTCTCCCTTCTGTGGTTAACGGGTGGGTAATGCTGGGTGGGGTAATACTTTAAAGTCATTATAAACCCATTTATCATCACTCTGCGTGACAGTCGTGTCCCCCTGCTTCAAACTACACAAACAAGCCGTAACTCATGCTGCAGATTAGCCGACGCGCTGCCAAATGACTCCAAATATGACAGATTAGTGATGTATAATGTATCACATGCCCCTGTGACGGGTCATACCCCTCGTTACGTCATTGATGAGGCTCCCTACCCAGTGAGCGCCACACCTCTGCTATTCTGGTATCCAAGGGCAGGGAAGAGGAGGATGATAGAGAGAGAGAGAGGAGGAAGAGAGAGAGAGAGGGAAGAGAGAGAGAGAGGAGGAAGAGAGAGAGAGAGGGAAGAGAGAGAGAGAGGGAAGAGAGAGAGAGAGAGAGAGAGAGAGAGAGAGAGAGAGAGAGAGAGAGAGAGAGAGAGAGAGAGAGAGAGAGAGAGAGAGAGAGAGAGAGAGAGAGAGAGAGAGAGAGAGAGAGAGAGAGAGAGAGAGAGAGAGAGAGAGAGAGGAGGAGAGAGAGGAGGAGAGAGGAGGAGAGAGGAAGAGGAGGAGAGAGAGAGGAGGAGGAAGGATAAAGAGAAGAGGAGGAGAGAGGATAGAGAGAGGAGGAGGAGAAGGAGAGAGGATAGAGGGAGGAGAGAGAGGAGGAAGAGAGAGAGGCAGAGGAGAGAGGATAGAGAGAGGAGGAGAAAGGAGGAAGAGAGAGGCAGAGGAGAGAGGATAGAGAGAGGAGGAGGAGAGAGGAGGAAGCAAGAGAGTCAGAGGAGAGAGAGTCAGAGGAGAGAGTCAGAGGAGAGAGAGAGGAGGAGAGAAAGGAGAGAAGGAGAGAAGAGGAACAACAAGATATTGCTCGTATCAGAGCTCTATCTGCTACAATCTCCACAAAGCTATTTTCCTTTTTCAAAACTGCTCATGTTGAATCATAATCTGCACTCTTTTCTCCTCCCCTCCCCTCCCCTCCCCGTGGAACATTCTCTGCGTTCGGATGCGACAACCACTGTGTCTCAGCGTGATACACTGAGCAGTAGTTTGACTGCGAGCTTGAATCTGGAAATAAGACGATTTAATCTGGACGTGATATGTATATATCTACACACACACGCTTTCACATATCCATCGCACAACACGAAACTACAAAATGCCTTCCGCAACATAAACAAACTAATCCCAGACGCAACAGATGAGCCCCCAGGCCCAACACAACAACAACGTCTTTACAAACAGCGGCAGGAGAAGCAGATAACTCCATTATTTTCAGATAACTCCATTATCTTTAGATAACTGTATCAGAGCCACCCCCCACCCCCCCTTCCTCCCCCGCCCCAGGGACCAATCAAACCAGAGACATCCATCTAGGTATAAAAGGCAACGGGGGGGGGTCACCTACACAGGATTGCAGGGGCTATCAAAGCGGCAGACGCAGGAGCCGGTTGGGGACTGTGTCTGTGAGGAGTGATAAAGCCTGAACAGAAAGCAAGGATCCTACTCCTGTATTGTGTGGTGTGCCCATCCAGGCACCCGCCCTGGTTGTTAACTTGCTGGCGCCCTCTGGTGGTGGAGACGTGTTACTAACGGAGGCGCAAGGAGGAATCACAGTGCCCTCTAGTGTCTGCCGGTGGTATAGCAACACTGACGCGAACTCATCGCTTGTGTTATGACACAGAAATGGCACTCTCATTCGCTCACTACATGTGAAGTCTATCTTAAGACCTGGGCGTGGCAGGTCCAAGTCTCATGTACTTGGCAGGGGCAGTGGCTGTCAGTAGACTGGACTCCTGTCTCTCTCTCAGTCATGATTTCAACTAAACAGACAGACGGGCACTGACAGACAGACATTAATACAGACAGGCAGATAGATAGAGATAGAGAGAGAGAATACCCTGGTCTATGTTGTGCTGTGGTAGAGAGACAGAGACAGAGAGAGAGAGAGAGAGAGATAGAGAGAGAGAGAGAGAGCGTACCCTGGTATATGTTGTGCTGTGGTAGAGAGACAGAGAGACAGACAGAGAGAGAGAGAGAGAGAGAGAGAGAGAGAGAGAGAGACAGAGAGAGCGTACCCTGGTCTATGTTGTGCTGTGGTAGTTGACTCATCTGACTGTGGACCACGCCTGCGTAATTCCGTAGAAACGCCTCTTCACTCGGCGTCAGCTGGAAGACAAAGAACACAACAATCACCAAACGCTCCTCTGTGATTGGATAAAGGAAGGAATCATCCAATGGCTTGGAGAGTGGACCTACATTGGAGCCCATCTTCTTGAGCATGAGCAGCACTCGAACCTTCTGCTGGATGTACATCTCTTCAGGAGACTTCCCCGGGGCCTCCTCGCGGTTCATCCCCCCTGCTCCTGTGGCTCTACACACACACACACACACACACACACACACACACACACACACACACACACACACACACACACACACACACACACACACACACACACACACACACACACACACACACACACACACACACACACACACACACACACACACACACACACACACACACACACACACACACACACACACACACACACACGCTGATTTCAAGGCTTGAAAAACTGATGAAAAGGAGAGCTTCATTCACTTCATTCAAATTTCAGAAAAGGAATGAATGGCTTTGTGCACGACAGTGTATAGATCAGAACTCCTTCAGTTGTCCAATTTCATGCATTTCCCACAACGCACTGAAATAAAACATTAGATCCCTACCCATAGAAAGAAAAGGGTTTGATACAAAGCAGAATATCCAGATGTTATTTAACAGTAAGACCTTGAGAAGCATCTTCTCCTTTCATCCCCAGTCTCCAAAGCCTGCCCCCCCCCCCCCCACCCTTCCACAGTCTGCCAGGGAGAGACTTCTGGAAGGGCACATTGACGGATAGTCCTGGCAATCTCCTTGGGCTCTTATGTGTACAAAGGGCCACTAATGCATGTTGACAGGCTGTTTGATGTGGGGTTATATTT
>NC_140378.1:19825000-19845000 GCF_054491055.1 Hypomesus nipponensis
GGCTGGAGAGAGAGGGGCTGGAGAGAGAGGCTGGAGTGAGAGAGGCTGGAGAGAGAGGCTGGAGCTGGCAGAAATGAAGAAGCCAGCGTCAGCACAGTGTGACAATATCCTCGCCCACCGATGGAACCAGACAGTCTTACTGGGCAGCCCAGCTTGAGCAGAACGTGTGTCTGTTAAACAGCAGCCAGGCTGGTCTGTGAGGAAGAGCTTTCTAGCCAGTTTGACCTTTCGTTGAGAACTCTCTGTCTTACACCCATGAAGAGGTCTCTCTCTTGGCTCAACAGACCTCAGTGATTATTCAGCAGTTCCCATGGTTCCATGGAAACAGTCATGATAATCCACGTACATTTTAGTCTGTGAGGATCTGATCCGTGTCCTGTCGGGACCAAGCCCCTCCCTCACTCACTCACGCTTTCATGATCCATGCTCAACAGTGGACACCAAATGCTACCCTAAATGTTCATTCATTACATAACTATCCAGCAGTACCTCTTGGTAACATTGTAGTGGTTCCATGGCAACAGCCATGTAACTACGCTGTTTCCATGTTGAAGATGAAGCTAAGGTGTTTGCGCTGCATGAGCTAGGTAGGCTTACTTCATGGAATACAGCAAGTAAAGCTGTAGGAAGTGAAAAGATACGAATAATGTACAGAAACCTGAAGAGTGGGCGGGAGCCCTCTGTGGGACAAGGCTCAGGCTCCCAGGATGGTGTCACACTGTGCTGACGCTGGCTTCTTCATTCCTGCCAGCTCCAGCCTCTCTCCCCAGCCTCTCTCTCTCCCCAGCCTCTCTCTCTCCCCAGCCTCTCTCTCTCCCCAGCCTCTCTCTCTCCCCAGCCTCTCTCTCTCCCCAGCCTCTCTCCCCAGCCTCTCTCCCCAGCCTCTCTCTCTCCCCAGCCTCTCTCGCTCCAGCCTCTCTCTCTCCACCCTCTCTCTCCACCCTCTCTCTCTCCAGCCCCTCTCTCCAGCCTCTCTCTCCAGCCTCTCTCTCTCCAGCCTCTCTCTCTCCAGCCTCTCTCTCTCCAGCCTCTCTCTCTCCAGCCTCTCTCTCTCCAGCCTCTCTCTCTCCAGCCTCTCTCTTTCCAGCCTCTCTCTTTCCAGCCTCTCTCTTTCCAGCCTCTCTCTTTCCAGCCTCTCTCTCTAGCCCCTCTCTCCAGCCTTTTTCTCCCCCATCCAGCTGGGCCTGGCGCTACAGTAGCCCCTGGCTGTCAGCTAGTGTCCCAGCCTACCTCCTCACATTTACAGTGGCACCAACAATGCAGGCTGTATTTTGGAGACAATGCCGATGAGCTGGATGGTGGAAATATGATTGATAAGTAGGTCAGGCCTTGTTGCCATCACGTCAGGCATGAACTCAAAGAATTCTCTCTGGAGAGTGTGTGCCTGTGGCTGGGGTCCTGCCTGGGTAACCCCCTGTGCCAACAGCACCAGACCAAGCTGGGGTCCTGCCTCGTCATGCCAGTCTGACTAACGCAGTGTCAACAGTGACAGAGCCCGTCAGTGGAAACACGGCGAGACGGGGCAGTGTTTCCCTGGTTTGCAGTGTCTTAACAACTAAATATTGACGAGTTAATAACAAAACAGAAATATCTCAACTAAACTTGACTCTAGTCTGAGACTTACCTTGTCGCAGGTTCCACACGGTCTTACATAACCTTACATGATCCTATACAGCACTAAATAGCCCCTCATAGCCCCCTCACACCCCTCTATAACACCACATAACCCCCACACATCCCTCTATCTAACACCACATGGCCCTCACACAGGTCTACACAATCCCAAACACCACCCAGCACCATGCAGGGACATTCAAACAGTAGATGCTGCAGTGAGCTGGTTCCAAAGGAGGGAAACAGACAATACTGAACGAGACAAAGACTTGTGTGTGCGTGTGCGTAGGGGGCTGCCGTGTGTTGTGTATTTTCTACACCCCAGTCCTCCCCATCGTTGGTACAGACACATCACAAGCAACACACACTACTCAACATTCCAAGCTAATTATCCTCCTCAGACAGTTATCTTGTCTACTGACAGCCTGAGGAACATGACAGAGTATGGTAATGAGACTGTGTGTGTGTGTGTGTGTGTGTGTGCGTGTGTGTGTGCGTGTGCAGTAAGGAGCAACCATGAAGGGAGCTGAAGTCTGAATGCACCACACCGTCCACAAGACAATTCCCATGAAGTTATTTGGGCAACAATACAATTCCCATGAAGTTATTTGGGCAACAATACAATTCCCATGAAGTTATTTGGGCAGGTGCGAGTCATCGCGAGAGAGAACGTTCCGCGTGTGACTGGACTCATCAGACAGGAGGAGACGAAGCTACACCTGAGGACCTGAAGTGTAATCCCTGTTTGATGGCCAGGAAGGATCCGTATGTATTAAAAGCAGCCAGGGCAGGAGGTTGAGAGATAAGCCTGCCCTCGCTTCACTGCCAAGGAGATCTCCTTAGGGCCAGGGGGGTGGGAGAGAGAGAGGGGGGGCAGAGATCGCACCTGCCCCAGGCAAAGGGTTTAGAGAGAGAGCGAGAGAGAGAGAGAGCGAGATAGCGAGAGAGAGAGAGAGCTAGCGAGCGTATTGGCCACAAGTCTGGTTCCAAACCCCCAGCCACTCAGGGGAATGTGCAGAGTCAGGCAGAGTTGGCATATGGTTCATAACCCTCAACCCATAAGTCCGCAAGTTACTAGGAGGCTCTACAGCCTGTGGCCAGTCCTGCTCCTGCCAGCCCCTCACACCCAATCTCTGCCCCGCTCGTCAAGGCCCCGGCTGTGGGAAAAGTGCCAGCCTTCACAGCTGAATGTGCTGTCAGCTACTTGGCGGTTGGTCGCGAAATAAGACCCTATACAGCGCGGCTAGTCCCACAGCGCACAATGCAAGCACATGCGGGGGGAACGCAAAAATAGCACACGGAACGCCGAAGTCGATGCGATGATTATAAAACTGAACACTCAAGTCATTGTGGTTTGAGGAAAAGGGGGGTAAGGGGGTTCAACATAGCCTGAAATAGCATACACATTGGGGAAAACTAAAAACTTTGGACCGGTGAAAGTTGGCCATTACGTGGAGAAGAAGGGTCAACAAATGGGACAAAGGCTACTAATATACTGTATGATTTAGCTGCCTAAATGGCTTGACACAGTATCGATACTGACTATAGTCATATAGTATCACAAAATCTTGTCTGATGGTTTCAGTCAGGTTATTATTACGATTTTTTACGTTTTATACAAGGCGAATTCATAAAATAAAAAACACGTTTATTCTCCACGGCATCATAAAAGTCTATCATACAGGTAGCCCACATTCAATGCGATTGTTGAATTAGCCAGCAACTGGATGCAGAAGTGGGGGAAACGTTCACCATCACTGTGCAAACAATAAGCTAGGAAACATGGGAGTAGAAATCACTGAGAACTCTTGAGTTTTTCCTTCCATGATGAATATTTGACTGCGCTTTTATGACATCGTATGTACAGTTTAGACCCAGGGGCGGGTAATGTGATTGTAACAATTTTGCTACTGTTGCAGCATACAAAGTGTTACATTGTAACCAGCTAGCTAGTTAGCCAGCTAGCAATCATTCACGCCGTTTCCTGTCTCCCAGGATAGCTAATCGGTTGCTAAACCGACGAGCTCGTGTATCTCCGCAATATCCCCGTCGTGCAAAACTGAGTGACACTATTGGAAATGTAACGAGTATTCGAAACTCACTATATAAAACTTAGCATTTACTGTTTTAATGGAGTCTTTTCTATCGTTTATTTGGCAAAGTATTATAGCTAGCAAGCTCGAGACAAAAGCCTTGAATGAAGTTCCTGCGGGTGCAATCCCATCCAGGTACCGCTATCCCCGAATCCAAGTATACAGCAAATAATTTCCAATATCTCCCTCAAACGTAACCTTAAACTCGAAGAACGGTTTTTTATCTTCAGAAAAAAGACGGTAAAGCTTACCCCTCCTGGTCCAGTTTTTCTTTCTTGTGTGTTGTCGTAAGAAGCCGTCCTGTTCCGGGGTCACATCCCTCCAGCCGCTCGCGCTGCGTGTAGGAGCCGTGACTCACGCAGCGAGCCTCCTGCAGTTGGTTCAGACCTATGGAAGCCGGGCACAATACTTGAAAGCTGGGACATTCGACTCCATATTAAATTGAAAAAATGATATTTACCCCCATAGTTTAATATACATAATGCCAAATCGTGTGCGTACTAATAAGTAATGCAGAATCCTAATTTTATGCTTATCATATAGGCCTAGGTCTACGTAGCTCATTAAATTATCAATAAATATTAATATATATATATTAAAAATCAGAAAATTCCCCTTCAAGGTGCTGCGTTAAATTTTTTATAAAATATTTGTTTTTATATATAGATTTGCCAAACAAGGAAAACAGCGGAGAAATAATTGTGTCTGTCTGTCTTGGATATCTGTCCGGATAGCCGGTCATATAATACCGTTTGCTTTAGTCCTGTGGCAAGATGGTCCTTGTTGTATTCATTTTGCAGACGCTTTAATCCAACGCCACAGTAGGCTACAGTACACGGGGGTTTCAAACCGGCGACCTCATGATCTGCAGTTACTGTAAAGGCTCTACACACGTCCCCCAGTATTTGACCACCAGAAGTGCTGTCGGTTGGCGAAACTTGGTCACTTAGTCATATCTAATGTGAACCACAGTCTCTGTACAATCTGTACAAATATAAATTATTTATACGTGCCGGTGTAGGGAACGGGCAATCAAAACACTCATGGACCAAAACAGTATCGTGTCTCTTTTATCACACAAAATGGCTTCCACTGAGGAATGTACAGGTAAAACAAAGAATGAACACACTCAAGGTTCAAAACAGGGCAGGAAACACTGTTGGCCACAGAACCCCTAACTCCAGTTTCTCTCAGTTAAAGAGTGTTAACTCTGAATAGGTGGATGGATAGATACAGGGTAACACAGATTGTACAACTGCACTGATAAGGGGTGCATACAGACCATAAGTGGGATTGTACACACAGCCACATTAAACAGCAGAACGGAGTATTTGAAAGTCAATCAAATGCAGTTACCCTGTCAAATGCTTCAAGCTGGTGACTCATGGGAAATGTAGTTGACATGATACTGAAGCTCGTTGATACAGTGACAGGTGAAGTGAACTGACTTTGTAATTCATAGCACAGAAAACAGATCAAACACAATCTTACAAAAACCAAATAAACATCACTAGACTTTTACGAGCTGGGTTCTTTACAAACAACTAAGACAGTTTTAACGCAGTTCCAGAATGTTTGTGTTTCCTAAACTGTCTCACAAGATTTAGTATGCCACATGCTTAGAACAACAGTTGTTGAAAAAGCATTTGATTCTAAAACTGCTTTTAAAACTCCATTAACTGTTGTATGTGAACTTTAAAATGAATTGCACTAGTCCAGTAGCACTGTAAAACAGTATGCATGATCTTCAAGTTCAACCTATTTGAAGTGTATCATAAAAGAATGATCCCATTGTACAGCTCCATCAAGGTTGAAATCCACACAGCAAACAAAATAGAGAAAACTAAGTATAAAATACAACAAAAACAATGTTTAGAAGTTCTTACACATACAGACACACACGCACCCCTAAAGTTATCCTTGATGAATATTCTGACGACATCATGACCTATGAGATGAGATCTTTATGACGAGTGCATTAAAGCTGTTGGAACAATACAGTATAATTACAATATATTACATGTATGATGGTTGTAAATAAGCCATCCTCTCACAGTCACAGTCACTTACTCGAACAAAAAAGTAACAATGCATAGGCACAGTGGATCCTTTACAATATATCGCTTAAATATCAGAAAATCCTTAGAAACAAAGCCAATGTGTGATTGAAATCTCTTTCCCTGTATTTACATCTCTGAAGAGGTATTTTATTTCATAGATTTTACCAGCTGATCTAGATTTAAACAGAGTTACTCAGTAACACAAAATCTGAGAGTCAATTTGTAAGTGATCTATAAAAGCTCAATATATACTCAATAAACTACATTCAACAAATGGAAAATTACTATTGATTACCTCTTATTACCATAAACCCAAACCAGTTTTTCAATATCAGCAGAGTTGAGGCCATTGTGTCAATAGTTTGTTGATGTATGAGCATCTACAGAAGGTTTACAAGGAACTCTCTAGATGAAGGGTTACCTGGAGACTTGAAAGGTTCACAGTATTCAGCAGGTAGATATGGAGAACAAAACAACTGAAACGTATTGTTTTAAGCTGTTATAACTGGGCTATAACCAAGTTATGGCTTATTATACATCCCAGAGATTCAGTTCCATTGTCTTGTCATTCTGTTGTCTGGGTCATAGGAACAGAGGCCCGTCTCTTGGTCTGGTATAATCTGGTGTTTGATCAAGTCAGATTCTGGATCAAGTCAGAGTCTGGATCAAGTCAAAGTGTGGATCAAGTCAGAGTCTGGATCAAGTCAAAGTGTGGATCAAGTCAAAGTGTGGATCAAGTCAGAGTCTGGATCAAGTCAGAGTCTGGATCAAGTCAGATTCTGGATCAAGTCAGAGTCTGGATCAAGTCAGAGTCTGGATCAAGTCAGAGTCTGGATCAAGTCAAAGTGTGGATCAAGTCAAAGTCTGGATCTAATCAGAGTCTGGATCAAGTCAAAGTCTGGATCAAGTCAGAGTCTGGATCAAGTCAACGTGTGGATCAAGTCAGAGTCTGGATCAAGTCAGAGTCTGGATCAAGTCAGAGTCTAGATCAAGTCAGAGTCTAGATCAAGTCAAAGTCTGGATCAAGTCAGAGTCTGGATCAAGTCAGAGTCTTGGCACTTATTGTAAGCTCAGGGTCCATCAAAAGTTATGTGGACAATTTTGGGAGAAATCAACCTGGTATCCCTGATTTGATAGCGTCCATTAATCGGCACTTATGGTTCAAATACTTTAAGGTTTTGCTGACTTATTAAGACAGTTGATCTTTCTGGCTTTCTCAAGAAGATGGATGTAAGATGAAGTGGGTCTTGAATGTTGTCTTGAGGGCTTTAGTCATTTATATACCTGGACCAGCTTTTCCACAGTGTTTCAACACAGCACTTTAAACACAGTAAGGCCGATATCCACATCAGGAAGGTCAAACCTCTATGAAGTACTCACACAAAACTCAAATTTGTAGATGTTTGTAAACTAAAAAAACATTGCAAATCTACCAGTCCAGCAATCTAAAATAGTTGAGCAAAATCCCCCAAAAAGAACTGCTAAAGAAATCATTGAACCATTGTAAATGTAAACCATACTGTCTATATGAACGCACACCAAAGATAAAGTAATTTACTTATGAGAGCTTTGATATTAACCACATGCTAAAGCATTGTGTCATTATGTCATATGTCAATGACAGTGTCAATGTCGGTATCAGTTCATAGTTTAGGATGCTAATAGTACAATTTATATCAGGCAACTTCAATCCCTTTTCCAAGTGCAGTGACGATAAGAAGATTCCTCTGTAGAAAGTGGTTTCTGTGAAGGTAATATCTTTATGTTTTGAAATAATTACAAAATAACTGCATCTTTCCTCATGTTTGGAAAGCTCTTCCTTGAAAAAATGTTCCTCATCAATACTTGCAATTCGACATCAGTTCATAAATCACAAGTTTTCAAAGTCCAGTGTAAACATTTCAAGAATCTTTTTTTCTACTTCTTTGTATTTCGGATAGTAAGTGATATTTATCCTCAAAGTCAGAGCCCTCAGTGCAGTGCCGGTCCTTCCTACAGGCGACATAGGCAGCTGCCCAGGGCGGCATGAGGAGGGGGGCGACAATTTCCCGAGTGCATAAAATTTTCAAACAAGTTTAATTAAAACGCACTACCAGCAGAGGGCGCTAAACCGCGGCACGTCATATGTCCGTGTTGCACCCCGTGTGCTAGTACCGGCACTGCCTCAGTGCATTGTGGTTATTTGTCTGATTCCCCCAGCTGTCTCCTTAGACTCCCAGGATGGACTGAGGGTATCTGGTTGGTCTTCAAGTTTCTCCAAACACTGGCGGTTCTCAAAGTCTACTTTCTTTGGCCCAGGAGTGCATCATCCAGTTCACCTTCGTCTTCCAACTCTCTCTCAGAGCCTCGTTGAACTTCACTTTAAAACTCTTCAGCGCTTCATCCTCAGACTTCCCCAAAGCCAGAGAATCCTGGAGAGAGAGAGAGAGAGAGAGAGAGAGAGAGAGAGAGAGAGAGAGAGAGAGAGAGAGAGAAAGGAATAGAGAGAGAGAGAGAGAGAGAGAGGGAGATAGAGAGAGGGAGAGAGAGAGAGAGAGAGAGAGAGAGAGAGAGAGAGAGAGAAGTAGAAGGAGGGAGATAGAAGTAGAAGGAGGGAGATAGAAGGACAAAGAGAGAAAGAGAGAGAGACAAAGAGCGAGGGAAAGGGAGAAAAATGACAGGGTGATTACATTTTCAAGAAACTCTCCAATTATCCATGCACATCATTATCCAAACAGAACCATTACATAATAAACTGGATGTAGAACGATATATGCATCCTCAATTTAGCTTAGCCACATTGTGGGCTTTAAGCATAGTTTTACACAGCACAGCATTTACTCAGTACAACTCAATACCCAGGAGCTGAAAATTAAGCCTTAATATCCTAAATGAAAACGTTTTTGCCTCTCAGCCTGTGTAGGTTGGTTCCTTGTGCCATTCTCACAATTGCCTGAATTGTTAATGATTTTGCGGTGTATTTTAATTCCTATGTTTCACTCAGGGCAACTGCCGTATATTTACAAATATACAAATCTGTAAAGACAAACCAGATTGTACAGCCCCTTCTGACAAGCAACACATAAGGCTTCACATACGCCCATAGAACTGCTCCTAAACTACCCCCAAAAAACAGCAAAATGCAGCAACGGAACAAACACTTTGTACAGAATCTAAAATAAACGCTGGTATGAGAAGCCGGCATTAGGCGAGCGAACCTTCAGATACTGGATGTCCTTGGAGCAACTGAGCTCTGGTAGCCCCGCTGCTTTCATCATGGCAAACAGGTTGACGAACAGAGTGCCGTTCCGACACAGGATCTTATAGGCCTGCTCACAACAGGCCCTGAACCTGGAGCAGGGGGCAGAGAGGTTAAAGGTCAAATCAGATATATTTGTGTAGTCCTTTTTACTTTTGTCACAAATCTTTTAAATTTCTTGTTTCTTACCTCTCAAACTTCTCGCTGTTGTTGGTCCGGCCTTCTTGAATCACGTGAACAAAGTCATATGTCAGGATGAAAGGCACTCGCTCCCTGTTAATCCCAAATTTGCTCTTAAAGTTCCCCAGGAAGTGGCCAAAGTCAATGTGGAACAGCTAGAAACAGCACAGGGGGGGGAAAGGTGAGAGGGTTACACACACTCAAAAGGCCAGGGAGAACTGGGAGGAAAGGTTAGAGGGTTACACACACTGCAGACAATTACTGTAAAGTAAAGATCTTAAGTATTAAAATTGCTCTTCACAATATATCTGGGCTAAGTGGGTTACAGTGTGTGTGTCTATCTGTACTTTTAATGTATGAAAGAATACTTCAGTCCTTAACTGTTTCTTCATGTCTGTCACATATAACATAGATGTAGGATATATGTCTAATGAATTCAAAGGCATCCTTATTATTTCGAAACATGTTCTGATTAGATGTTGTGATGAATGTAATTTATTATAGGGGGTCAGGTGGCTGAGCGGTTAGGGAGTCGTGCCAAATTACGTTGTGTCCTTGGGCAAGGCATTTCACCCTGTACTTAGAATGTCCCTGTACTTACTGTAAGTTGCTCTGGATAAGAGCGTCTGTTAAATGACTAAATGTAAATGTATTATCTGAAATAAAGTGTGCCACCCTGTGGTAGAGAATGCAGCTACACCTGTAAAAGGAGGGGCAGGTTACTCCCTTTGCCTCCAGCATATCAAGATTAAAAATGTAAAAAATTATTAAAAATAAATAATCAACATTTGTAATGATAAAAATCACAGAAATGGAGATGCAAAGTAGAAAAATAAATAAAAGAAAGAAGCTTTTAAAGGTTAAAATGTCCCCCTAGAATCTCACCTGTCCATTTTCCTTGATCATGATGTTGTCGTTGTGGCGGTCTCCTATGCCCAAGACGTATGTGGCCACACAGTAGCCAGCACAGGACAGGGTGAACTCTTCAATGGCCTGATCCAGCTTAGCCCTGCTAACAGGTACATGAGACACATATCACTTTCCATGACAAGTTTACTGATTGTTTCCTAACCTTTACTTCAATTTAATGTTTAGACACTCACACAAACACACTGTAAACCACGGTGTCTGTCTGTCTGTCTGTCTGTCTGTCTCTCTCTCTCTCTCTCTCTCTCTCCCTCTCTCTCCCTCTCTCTCCCTCTCTGTCTCTTTGTCTGTCTCTCCCTCTCTCTCCCTCTCTGTCTCTTTGTCTGTCTCTCTTTTTCTCTCACTCTCTCCTCTCTGGGACATGAGTAAGGATTCCCTTCCTGTTCTGTGAAATATTGGCAGAGGAAATAATGAGAAGGAGAAATGCTTGAAGCTCCAGTCACATTGTGCGTCATCCCTGTCACCCTTCATGTTAACGTATTACAAACACTCTCACTCTGTCCTGGTGCCATACACACTAACTGTCTTGGATTCTGGTTTTGGATGTCAAAAAGACATCCGTTCAAGGTTTAATCATTACATTTTCAGGTTCCATCTGACAGCACTCTGATTCTGCTATAACTCTCCTGTGACTCTCCCATGACTCTCAAAAGGAGCTTAAATGAGCAATCAATGCACCATGCATATTGGTTTGTAGATTTCATTTAAACCTCGGATGTGTGGGAACTCCTTTTAACGTAACATCGCTGGAAGATTCATAGTAATGTCCCCCCCCCCACAAACACACACACACCACCCTCTGTGACATGCTTGTGTGTAAAAAGGGCTATACAAATAAAATTGATTTGACCCCCCCCCCCCCCCCACAGATGACCTTTGACCTGTGGCTCAGTCTTACTCAGGGTTTTTGGTCTTGAGCCAGTTGAGGATGGCGTCCTTGTTGAGGGCTGCGGTGGCGGCGCTGGTGCTGTTGTTCCTCTGGATGTTGGCGATGGTGTCGGAGTTCTTCACCACCTCGATGAGGCCAGTTTTATTCCCGGTGGACAGGCAGCCATAAGGGATCATCCTGCAGGGGGAGGTAGAGAGGTAACTACACTCAGGTCCCCCTCTCCTGCAAAACAAATCACTAGTTCGATCCAAAATGGCGGCCCTGGGCCATGCCGAGGATTACGGTTAGCCGCTTGGGTTTCTTTGGCACTACCGAATGTTATGGAATTAGAGTGACGGCTGGATTCTGGTGTTTTGTTTTTTGTTTGTCTTTTGATGCACCTGTAACTTACATTTACATTTAACTGCACTTGGTCAGTAAACTTCTCTACCTGACAGTGCTCGACTCGACTTCATACCACATTACTCCAATCTATCCTGCTTTGCACTCCTCTAACTCTGTTTTCAGCAACAACAAATACCTCAGGTCCAGCCCCTCCTTCTTCCAAAGGATCTCCATGACCTGAATCATCTGGAGGGTCAACATGTCCTGACGTAGATCTGAGGAAGAGTCACACCCGATCATCATCAACATCATCATCGGGTAAACACAGTCCAGCCTGCAGCCAGCTGGAGTTATTTGAACCTCATGTATTTAAGATGTCACGCATCTCCACAGAGAGATGTTGGAACTCTGCGTTGATCTGCGGGCCACTGCTAATCTGTTTGTGACACTTAAAATACCTATAGAGATGCAGTTCACACCATCATGACATCACAGAATCACATCACGCATCGCACATGGTGTGATGTGATGATGGTGTGATGTGATGGTGTGATGTGATGGTGTGATGTCATGATGGTGTGATGTGATGAGATGTCATGATGGTGTGATGTGATGATGGTGTGATGTGATGTGATGGTGTGATGTGATGGTGTGATGTGATGGTGTGATGTGATGATGGTGTGATGTGATGGTGTGATGTCATGATGGTGTGATGTGATGAGATGTCATGATGGTGTGATGTGATGATGGTGTGATGTCATGATGGTGTGATGTGATGGTGTGATGTCATGATGGTGTGATGTGATGGTGTGATGTGATGATGGTGTGATGTGATGGTGTGATGTGATGATGGTGTGATGTGATGGTGTGATGTCATGATGGTGTGATGTTATGGTGTGATGTGATGATGGTGTGATGTGATGATGGTGTGATGTGATGGTGTGATGTGATGATGGTGTGATGTGATGGTGTGATGTGATGGTGTGATGTGATGGTGTGATGTGATGATGGTGTGATGTGATGGTGTGATGTCATGATGGTGTGATGTGATGGTGTGATGTGATGATGGTGTGATGTGTGTTCACTGTTTCCTACCATCTCCGTTCTTGAATATGATGCCCAGAGTGTCTCCCTGCAGCCAGGGGTTCTTGTACATTAACCACAGCGGCTTCATCTTGGAGTCCATGAACTTGCACCTGTCCGCACTACATCACACAGGACATCTCACAGGCTGGTCACAACAGGTGTGTGTGTGTGTGTGGTCTCACAGGCTGGTCACAACAGGTGTGTGTGTGTGTGGCTTGTGTGGGTGCATATATTTGTGTGTTTGCCTGCGCGTGTGTGTATGTGCATGCATGTACTTGTGTGTATGTGTTTGTGAATGTGTTTATGTGTGTGGTCGTGTTTGTGTACACATGCTTGTGGACACGTTTGTGCATGCATTTGTTTTTGTGTGTGTGTGTGAGAGAGGCTTCTCACCAGATGTCAGACAGGATGATGCTGGGGTTCAGAGGGGACAGCAGGTCAGACAGGGCCTCCAGGTAGGTTTCCTGTTTGATGCACAGCTTCATGTCCTCCGTTGTCTGCTGGCGGGAAGTCTTCTGAGAACCCGACTTCACAAAGTCGTTCAGAGCCTTCATCTTCCCCAGCGCCTCGTTCTGTAGGGGGGAGGGTAGAGGAAGGAGGGCAGGGCGGGAGGAGGGCAGGACGGGGGGAGGGCAGGGGGAAGGGGCAGGGAGGAGGGGGGGAATACGACAGGAAGTGCCAACTTTTTACTTCAGTTCAGTTTATTTGATATCCCAGATGGCAATTTGGTTTCAGCATTTCAAGTATATAGTCTTATTATCTAGACTTATTATACATACATACATACATATATATATGCCAGCTGTGACGTGAACAAATGAAATAAAACGTTGATGAGTACGATGTTGCGCTCACCTGCTTCATCAGGGTCTTGATGTGGTAGATGTTGCCCCGGCAGTAAGCCTCCAGGATCAGACCGAACCGCAGGCTAACTGAAGCCACGTGCATCTCAGACCTGCAACACACACCAGGACAGTGGTGCTCAAACTGACCCCAGACCAGCCCCTGCATCACACACCAGGACAGTGGTGCTCAAACTGACCCCAGACCAGCCCCTGCATCACACACCAGGACAGTGGTGCTCAAACTGACCCCAGACCAGCCCCTGCAACACACACCAGGACAGTGGTGCTCAAACTGACCCCAGACCAGCCCCTGCAACACACACCAGGACAGTGGTGCTCAAACTGACCTCAGACCTGCAACACACACCAGGACAGTGGTGCTCAAACTGACCCCAGACCAGCCCCTGCAACACACACCAGGACAGTGGTGCTCAAACTGACCCCAGAGGAGAGGGTTGGGGGTATTTTCTGCTTTCAGAGAAGGGGCCAGACTGAAATAGGCTAATAACGTCTGTTCTAGAACACAGTGTACTTTGACAGCCATATGCACTACTAGACCACACACTGAGAAAACAATGTTTGTGGGTTTTGAGGTTGGGTCTCAGATGTAAGATGTAGACAGGCTGTGAAACTTTATGACTTTATAAAAAAAATATTATAAAAAAAGGGTAAATAAACGGGTATAAGAATGTGGATCCATTCAGTATAGACATATACAGATCTGATCAAACCTAAGGTGCCAGAACAGGAAGTGACCTATCCGCTTGTTGGACAGGGCTCTCTCCAACAGGAAGGTGGTGAGGTCGCAGTCCAGGTAGGCCTCGTACTTCAGCACCTGCACCAGCTGCAGCAGGTACTGCAGGAGCTCATCGTCGCTGAGGGGGGGAAGCAGAAGGAGGGGACATTCCAAGTGAGCTTAACTCCAGTTCAACTGGTTCAACTTACGGTGGTTAAAGTAGACAAAAACATTACACGCCACACGCCAAAGACACGCCACACGCCAAAGACACGCCACATGCCAAAGACACGCCACATGCCAAAGACACGCCACACGCCAAAGACACGCCACATGCCAAAGTAACGCCACATGCCAAAGACACGCCACACGCCAAAGACACGCCACATGCCAAAGTAACGCCACATGCCAAAGACACCCCACATGCCAAAGACACCCCACATGCCAAAGACACGCCACACGCCAAAGACACGCCACATGCCAAAGACACGCCACACGCCAAAGACACGCCAGTGATGTGGTAGTAGCCTCACCGGAGCTTCCGCAGGCACCTGACGGTGAAGGCGCGGACGTTGGGGTCTGGGAAGCTGTAGTCCAGCAGCTCCAGGGCGTGCAGGGCAGGAAGCTCCGGCCACTTCCTCAGCAGCGCCACCATCTGGACACAGCAGCACAACACGCTCGTCAATATAGGTCGGGCGCTCGGTCAATCTGATCGACTGACCTTAGGTCTGGACTGACAGAATTACTGCCTGTCTGACAGATTGACTGTCTATTGACTGCCTGTCTGTGTCTAACTGTCTCTGTCCGTCTGCCTGCCTGCCTGCCCAATCATCCATCCATCCCTCCGTGTTCCCCCTCATCCGTACCTGCAGCACTTCCTGGTGTTTGTTCCACTTGGTGATGAGCAGCAGCTTGGACAGGCTCTCGGGGTAGCGCTGACACACCTCCGCCCGCAGCTTCCACAGCAGCTCCTTCTCATCCTCAAAGATCTCTGTGTAGTTCTTGTTGTCCATGATCTCCTTCAGCTTCGTCGACTTGGGGAGGAAAACAACAGACGTCTTAAGGTGTGGACTGGACTGCCTAACCATTCTAATATGATCAGAACGCTAATATTGAGATTAGAAAGCTGTCCATTAGATGTACGTAGAATGGACATTTTCCTTTGGCATGCTGGTAACACAGCACTGGTAACTCGTTACATAAACACAATAATGTTACTATATATTACTGTACATTCCTTACTCATTATAAAAGTATTACATAAGCTAAATATAAAAAAAACCTTACCTCCTCTTTGGTGATGACAACTTTATCTCCGTTTCTTTCTAGTTCGCTCAACTAAAAAAAGACATGTAAAAGGTTTATTTAGGAGGATATTTTAAAACAGAATAAACAAACCATTTCTAACTGTAAGAGTTTGAAAGTGTTTAACTGTACGAGTTTAAAAGTGTTTTTAACTGTATGAGTTTAAAAGTGTTTTCAACTATATGAGTCTAAAAGTGTTTTTAACTGCATGAGTTTAAAAGTATTTAACTGTTTGAGTTTGAAAGTAAGGGGCAGTTGAGCGGCACCTTGTCTAGCGGGGGATAGTACAGAGGATACGGTCTGACGTTGGGGAAGGAGATCAGCAACCCGGCTGCACTGTCCATGTTGGGGTTCTTCTCCACTGTGCCCATAGGACTCAACACGTCGGTCTTATCGTCTGAGATGAGACACAACCAAGGATGACAGGATGGATATGACACACACAGATACACACAGACACACACAGATACACACAGATACACACAGATACACACAGATACACACAGACACACACAGATACACAAAGATACACAAAGATACACACAGATACACACAGATACACACAGATACACACAGATATCTCTGTCTTTAACGTAGCTGTCATTTTTGACCCGGTTAACATTCTGACCATTTTAAGCCATGAAAACATGGCGTGCAATATTAACAACAAAGATGGACGACGGCCTCGTCCCTTGTGGCTGTAGCAGGGCATTAGGGAGTCATCCTTAGTGACTGTGACAGGGCATTAGGGAGTCATCCCTAGTGACTGTGACAGGGCATTAGGGAGTCATCCTTAGTGACTGTGACAGGGCATTAGGGAGTCATCCCTAGTGACTGTGACAGGGCATTAGGGAGTCATCCCTAGTGACTGTGACAGGGCATTAGGGAGTCATCCCTAGTGACTGTGACAGGGCATTAGGGAGTCATCCCTAGTAGCTGTGACAGGGCATTAGGATGGTGTGAGATCTGCAGCGTGGTGTGTCACAATCGTTATTCAAACCGGCTCAAACTGGTTTCCCATTAGTGTGGGAGAGTTGCGAGTAGTGGAGCTAAAAGTTATGTAAATATGATTCTTATAAATTGTTAATCATCTAACAGACTTTTTTTTACCAAAGCAGCGCAGCAGATGACTGCAGATCAAGAGGTTGCAGGTTCGAATTCCCCTCACCCTCCTATTAATAGCCATTTTGGATAAAAGTGTGTGGAACATGAACCTGTCGTTGTACCTGGGATGGAGGGCCACATGGGCAGCAGGAACTCTCCTGTCTTCAGCTGGTCCTTGTAGTCGAACACCATGGTGTTGACCCACGCTATGGGACAATCCTGGCGGGAGGGAGGGGGAGAGAGAGAGAGAGAGAGAGAGAGAGAGAGAGAGGTAGAGAGTCATGTAAGAGAGGAAGAGAGAGGCGGAGAAAGTGTGACAGACAGAGGGAGGGAAGGGGAAGTGGGAGAAATAAAGGGAGAAAGGCAAAGAAAGAGGAAGAGAGTGAGGAGAGTGAAAGAGAGAGAGATACAGAGAGAGAGAGAACACAAAATCCTTAGCTGTGTGGTCACCCACACTCCTCTCCTGACTGGGGGGGGGGGGTCTATATATGAATGTATTCGATTGAGTTATTGAGGAAGGAAGTTTTCTTCAACTGTCTTGGGCACAGAAAAAAATAATCTTTTATTAAAATGATACAAACCAGAAACCAGTATGTATGTAAGTTGGATATTGTGGAAAGAGGAACTTCTTTCAACTGGTTCTCTTAAACTGACTTCCAGTTTTGAAATGAACACAGATATGTAACTGTTGATGTCTGGAACCAACAAATGACTCATTCCAGCACCTGAAACTATCACTCCTCAGACATGTGGCCAGTTAGGTTTAAGGGGCTTCAAAACGACAGTAACAGTGGGTACAGGTACTTCATTACTGCCTAAGATTTCTCTGCCAGCAATGCTAGAATTGTATTTTTTTAACATAAATGATCAGTGAAACATGTTGCCATGATGAAAACAAAGCAAATCTCTTGTTTGAAAAACTCTCCTCCATAATTGAAACAGCTCAGTACTGTTGTGTGCTATTTTGATGTGCTATGTTAGTGAGTTTCGGTAAAGAGGAGGAATGGGGGGGAACATACGGCTCTAAACCATGCCGTCACCTCACTCAGCACACTTCTCGGCAAAGCTACTAAAGTGGAGACGCAAACAAGCGTGGGCCGAATAAAACATAAATAAAAATGACTTCTGCCTTCCTGGTGTCTTTCTGAGGTGAGTTCTGTGAATCGGAGGAACAAGAAGGAAGTAGGTCTGAAAACAGAGGCCAGTGGTTGAAGGTCAGCTGCCTTTAGAAACACCTTAGAGGTTATCAGTGTGGGCACAGGGACAGCTGCCTTTAGAAACACCTTAGGGGTTATCAGGGTGGGCATAGGGACAGGTGCCTTTAGAAACACCTTAGGGGTTATCAGGATGGGCATAGGGACAGCTGCCTTTAGAAACACCTTAGGGGTTATCAGGGTGTGCATAGGGACAGCTGCCTTTAGAAACACCTTAGGGGTTATCAGGGTGGGCACTGGGACAGCTGCCTTTAGAAACACCTTAGGGGTTATCAGGGTGGGCATAGGGACAGCTGCATTTAGAAACACCTTAAGGGTTATCAGGGTGGGCACTGGGACAGCTGCCTTTAGAAACACCTTAGGGGTTATCAGGGTGGGCATAGGGACAGCTGCCTTTAGAAACACCTTAGGGGTTATCAGGGTGGGCATAGGGACAGCTGCCTTTAGAAACACCTTAGGGGTTATCAGGGTGTGCATAGGGACAGCTGCCTTTAGAAACACCTTAGGGGTTATCAGGGTGGGCACTGGGACAGCTGCCTTTAGAAACACCTTAAGGGTTATCAGGGTGGGCACTGGGACAGCTGCATTTAGAAACACTTTAGGGGTTATCAGTGTGGGCACAGGGACAGCTGCATTTAGAAACACTTTAGGGGTTATCAGGGTGGGCACAGGGACAGCTGCATTTAGAAACACTTTAGGGGTTATCAGGGTGGGCACTGGGACAGCTGCCTTTAGAAACACCTTAAGGGTTATCAGGGTGGGCATAGGGACAGCTGCACCAACAACCCCTTTGCGTTTGCATTTTTTGCATTTTTTGTTACTTTGCAGTAGATTTCTTTGTCACACTGTAGTATTTTTGCTATAGGCTTCTGTGGTAGTTTTGTCTCTTACATTGTAGATTTTTTGTAAAATAATGAAACACTATAATTATCATAAAAATAAAAGCGAACTTTAACGAACTGCTCGTTAAAGTTGCATCAGAAGGGTAAGTTTAGAAAGTTGAGTCGTTGAATTCAAGTTTGCAGATCATACAGGACAACTACGATACAGATCTACAGAGGACCTGAAAATGTAAAAGTTAAGAAAATTCCATGAATGTACTTTTCTCTCTTCCTTCCATGTGCATGATGGAAGTGATAAGAAACACAGGTTAACCACACACATGCAAACACATTTGCACAATCAGGCTCAACACACACACACATACACACAACCTACTACAAAGGAAGCATACATGTTTGTGAGTGATAACAAGTTCACACCCACAAACTTACACACAGACACGTTGCAAACGCTGTCGGCGCAAACGACTGACTACTGTCTTGCTTGGCCTGAGGGCGCTAAAAGCAGCACTTAAAAGGAGGGGAGGGGTTAGCTCAGTGGTTGAAGCACTTGAATACATATCAAGAGATCTCCGGTCCAAATCCTGTCAGCTAGATAAATAACAGTGTTATAATCCTAAAACATAAAACCGTGAGCGTGGCTCCCAACTTCTGACTTGCTGCTGCGGTTGTTTTTATATTAAAAAAATATATAATAACACTTACGGCGCGCTTGTTTTTCTTCTTGGTGCCGCGGGGTTTCTTGTTCTTCTCCACCACGGCGTAGAGGGCGAAGCACAGGCGGCTCATGCGGGGCAGGTCGGCCACGGTGATGTCGAACAGCAGCTTCTGGTCCCACACTGGCTCAGAGCTGACGGTCACCTCACTGCTGGTCGCTACCTTGCACAGCAGCTCACTGCCATGATACAGGCCAGCCTGCACCACCAGCTGTGGAGAGCAGAGATGAGGGGCAATGGGAGGGAGGAAGGTAGGTAGGTAGGTGTGGACAACTGTACCCAACAGAAGAAACAAGGATGATCCAAAAGTCCTTCAATTCACAGCCTGCAGAACTACAACGATCCATATTGTCTAAACATCCTGACAGCTACCAACTGTCAAAGGCAACCAAAAACATAATGTTTCTGCTGGCAGTTCTGTAGCGTGGGATGTTTTGGGTAGCATCCTCAGTCATTCACACCAGACTGGACTGAATACATGTTCAATGCATGAGTAAAGGATATCTTTACAAGCTGGGCAGGCCTGACAACAGCCAGACATGACTGGTAATTGTGTGACAAGACAAATTCACAGTGACTCATGATCTGCAACTGCAGTAACAGTTGGAAGTGCAGAGCTAAATAACCCAAACAGTAATGAACTCTACGACTCACAGCAAAGGGGGGCATTTGAACCAGAGACCTATTGTTCTGCAGCCAAAAGCTCTAACCACTAAGCTATACCCTCACCCTGCCCTACACCAATTAGCTAATTATTTATCCCGAACACCGCACATAGGCACATACAGTAAGTTTTTATAGGACTTAAATGCACATATAATTTAGGA
>NC_140378.1:19850000-19937500 GCF_054491055.1 Hypomesus nipponensis
TAGTTCAGTTTCACTTCGAGCCCTCCTCCAGAATGCTTCTACGCAAGGTTGAAAACAAACTAACTTACAGCAGTTATGACTTGCACTCACTGTCGTTCAGAATAGCCTCAAGACTACAAGACTGAAATCCCTCCCCCGAAGGTCTCACAGACTAGAAAATATATAACATACGTTCATATTTCCTCAGCATCCCTAATACCCCAATAAGGAACAAGGAATTATGTAATATTGTAGTGACGTTATTGTTGAACCATTGTGAGTACCGTTCCTAAGCACTAACCACTGGAATATTGTTAAAACTGCGCACTTAGTGCATGACCTGTTTGAATGTTGCTTTGGATAAAAGCCTCTGCTAAAAAAAAACCACAAAAAGAAATCTAGGGTGAAACGTGAAAACACTCACGTCGCTAGCATCAAACTTGACATTGATGAATAATTTCTTGCTGTTTTTGGACTTGAAGCTTCCGGAACCAGGCAGCGAAGCGCAGGGTTCCAGGTCACAAGGGAAGCTGAACTCCATCCACTGGTACCACGGCAACCGCTGCCTCTCCATGGCCTTCTCCTCGCAGAAGGAACGCATCTTGACCCTGTACTCGTTCACCTCGTGGTTCTTCTGGGACTCAAACTCCTGGAGCCCTGGGGAGAAGCACACAGCCTTGGGGGTTAGAGGTGGGTTACGAGTACTGGTTTGTGGGCATCTGCGAATCCCTCTGTGATGTTTGTTTGTATTTAAAAAAAGAAAGAAATATATTTAATAAAGGACGATGCACGTTTAAATAAGTATTTGATTTGACACATGGATCAGGTTCAGGATGAACATTAAACATTCGGAAGGTGTATTTGAGACCCTCTGAGACGACCGTTTAAAGTTCAAATTTGAGTGTATTTGCCATTTCCAACAAGTACAAGTGGAATCAACTCCCTACCTCCATCAGAGACACAAACTGTCTCTCCACCTTCAAGAGAAGGCTCAAGACGCACTTGTTCCGGGAGTACAACGGTACTTAGGAATGGTTTGCTGAACTCAATGCTGGTTTCCTCAAGGATCACAATGACTCTTGTTGGTTAGTGGTAACTGATTTAAACTGTTGTATTTTCTATTTTAGTTAATCTTATTTTTATTTTACTGTTGCTTGCTTTTCTACAGGTACACTTGCACTTAAAGATTCATGTTGTTTAATTGTAACTTGCTTAACTACATGCTCTTGGTTCTTCCCTTTGGCACTTATTTTTTGGTTGTTCACAATGTGTGCTTCTTGTTTTGGCTACCCACAATGCTTTTGGGCTATCTTGTTGTTGTTATTATCAGTGACCTATGCACTTTGTAAAGCTCTCTCTTGGAAGTCGCTTTGGATAAAAGCGTGTGCTAAATGAATAAACTTAAATGTAAGTACAATCAAAAGATACTTTAAAAGCACAGATACACAACATGCCCTGCTAGGCTCCTTGTATTGTCGTGTTTGTGCGCGACTAGAGTACTGTGTGTCTTCACAGTGACCTGATGGCGTCTGGTGTACTGTCATTTCAGTTGCTTGTCACTCAAATCTCAAGAAACCAATCCCATCCCACCCCAGCAAAAGTGGGCGGTCTTTATAGTTCCCGTGGCTGTGTAACAAGCTACATCACACTCTTTCTCACACTTTATTTTTGGCAGTGCTTCTCACACATCAGCCCCCCCCCCTCCCCCCAACACACACACACACACACACTCCCCAATTCTAATCCATGTGCTGTCTATGAGAGGATTGGGTCCACACCTTTGCCAATCAGCTGGCTGATCTGGGTGTTGGTGAGCTTCTCAACGCGGTCGCCTTCACGGGCCACCAGCCGCAGGACGGACATGAAGGGCCGAACGTCGCAGAGCCGACGGCTCTCATCCTCCAGCTCCTCCCGCTCGGCCGTGGAGTTGATGCAGGTGAACACGTACGCGTCAGGGTCGCCCAGCGCCCCGAACAGAGGCTCGCTGCTGGCGTTCCGCCACACGGTCTGAGAGAACACACACACACACACACAGACACACAGACACACACATACCGTCACACACATCATGCACGCCATCACACGCACGCACAAACACATGCACGTACACAAACACACACAGACAAAAAGATGCCATAGCACAAAAACACACATATACATCACACACACAAAAACACACCGCACACACATACTATGTGAATATATACTGTATAACTATCTTTCTGAATAGTGGTATATGATTGTACAGAAATCTGTAGGCTATCAATGCCATTAGGTTTAGTACCAGTTGGATATTTAACATTCACGACTGAAAAACCGTGTGTACACAGTTTAAGTACATATTTTCAAAGGAGGGATTTCATTTCACGAAATCAAGGTCGGTTCATTTCGTAACAGCTCAGAACTATATGATATATTTAAGACAGTTAAATCAAAACGTCTGAAGTGGCTATGCTAGCAGTGTTCTGTGAACAGCGTTGGGAGTGTTGGCATAGAAACTGGCGTACTGAATTACTTTGATAACAGATTTGCTGCAACAATTTGTGAGGCCTGGGTTTGCAGACAGAGCTAAAACACGTTCTCCCCTTTCAACTCCGTCACAGCTACAACAGAGAAGATACGTTCGTCACCACACTCTGACGATTATTTGGGAAGGTCGAGAGACAGTTCTATTTCTCTGAATAGAAAAAAAGTATTAAGCGGTTGATAGGTCCGAAGACCAAGATTTCTTCTTGTCCTACTGACTTGCAACACTGCACTACGTTGGCTCTGTTCCACCTTTCTGACTCTCTCCATAAACTATAAACGCTGTGGTACCACTGCTTCAGAATACAGAGCAGACATTTACAAAATTGGCTTTTTATCTAGCTACTGATAAAAATCGCCTGTGTTTTCATATAGGGCCCATGATATTGAGCAATAATAATCATACAGTATCTACATGCTGCGCACACAAACAAAACAAGTGAGTAACATATCAGTAGGCATAAATACTATTTGTATATAGTGATATAGTGTACGTATGCTATTGTTTAAATATAGGCTATATATTATATTTTGTATTTTATACAGACTGAAAATATAACCGAATACATAGGCTACATTCTGTTAGGCGGGATCAACGGTCACACAGATAAAACGGTGAAACTTACTTTCTTTATGGTCTTGACGGTGTCGTTGCGAGACACCGAGAACGTCAGGAGGATCCCGGTGGGCAGCAGGAAGTCTATCATGATCTCCGGGTCCCCCTCCTTCTCCCACTCCGCCCGTAACCCATACTCCCCCGGGGGCATGGTGACGGCCTCTCATTTACCGGCAGCTTACTGATCCGCCGGGTCATGCAGACATACAGTACAAAGACAGTGCATGCCCGGGTTAGCTATCAGCACGAGGATCATGTGCATCAGTGCAAATGCTCTCTGTGATCAAGTTTGCATGCAACTTGAATGCATGCCTTTTTGGCAGCCCGAAAAGCGGGTTGCTTGGTCTTACAAATGGTTAATCCCCGATTTACAAATCATACATCACTGATTTATGCACTGTTAATTATTAGGGTAGCTTATGAACAACTCAGTGAAATAAACCTGCCCGAACCTGTCTATCAGCAAATTGATTATGAACCTTGATGAGCACCGCTCGTTCCGTTTCATTCCGTTAAAGAATATTCAAATTGATCTGTCATCAATGCCCCATGTCAACTAAATTACAGTAGGCTATGTTAATGACTGCTACAAAGTTCTAACTGACCCCTAAATGGAGAAGTAGACTAGGCCTACATTTAAAAAGGCACAATCCATGCATTTCACATATAGCAAGACGTGCTGCAATCAAATGAAATACACCCTTGAATTTAATAGATTTATAATATCTACTTTAGAGACCTATCTACTGTATTCGGCTATTCAACATATTACAGTGAGGGTTGCGCGTTTAACAGTGTCAGGAAAACCTCTTATGAAGGTGACTGTATAGAATCCCCTAGATGGAAGTCAAACCACTTATAAATTCAGACCCAAATATATTTCTGGAATCTGGCCGACAGGTAAAAGCGATGCCTGAATTAAAATGATTACATTTAAATAGGGAAATACCAACCATTTCCTTTATAATTAGCTACTTGCCTCCGTTCTAGAAGCTTAGACTGCTGCTCATCTTTCTCAGTATACCATCGATGGTTATGTTTGCTTTCCAATGTTGAACCGAAAGTCGGTTGATTGATCGTAATTTTACTATTAGGTTACTTCACCGGAGACGAGTCGCTCACACTCCAGTAAACTGAACCATAGTATTTCTCGGACTCAGCATAAGGCGAGACAAGTGCGTTGTCATTCAACCGGTGATGCTCGCACACTATGTGCTTCCTTCATCCCTCCCCGCGAACGCCAAGGGACCGTCGACAAAGTTTGGTTAAGCGTAAACATTTGTATGTGTGTGTTTGTGTGTGCGTCTAACTCTAGCGGATGTGGCATTTATGAGGTTAACATGATTACACCTTTCTATGTAGGCTAATAACAGCTGTGTGATATCCAAAATCAATAAATCAATCAACAAGCAATCGGATATTAAATTATTGAATGACAAGTGGGCACTTAGCGGAACCCTTAGGGAATTTCAGTGACTTGTACTTGCGGTTTTACAAAAGTAACTAATACTGTCACCCCTCCCCCCCAAAAAAATCAAACTACTTATTTCGAAATAGCAGTTATATCTCTGTTCTACATTTTCTCAGTGGCTTGCCTCCATCAAATACACTTCAGTCACCAAAATTATTTTTGAATGGTTTCCCTCCTGGAAGGGTAATTGATGGATGAGATCATTCATCATTCACCATATAGCAACATGCACCCTGCATCACACCCATTATGCAGTGGGGCATGAATGACACGGCTTGTAAAAGGGGCAAAATAAATACAAATTTGATTTGATGAAGGTGACCTGCTAAACTGTGTTCTGGTAGAATCTTTCTCATTCAGAAAAATGTAGGTGTGTTTACCCATGTGATGGTATTCCAGTAAATCATTCTGTCAAACCACTACTATAAGCTGCTAGTTCCTGATTTTGCTGAAAGGAAGCTGACAGTTTAAGTGCTGAATACACAACCAAATTCACCACTAACTACACTAATAATGACGATACTACAACTTTAAGCAACAAGGTCCATTCATAGGCAAAAAAAGGTATTTTACTGTTCTTACTATAGAGCCTGGAAAATCTGGAAAAATTGTGAGCAACGTTTCTTGTACAAAAATGTTAAAATATATGTATATATTTTGGATATGTGTCAAATGAGATTCATAGTACACACTGCAAATATATAATGGCTTACATGGTCATACTTGATGATGAAACAGGCAAATACTCGTTATAAATAATATAACACCAGTCCCAAGAAAAGTGGAACTTGACCCACAATAGTAGTACTGCAGAAAGAGGAAATTGATAGAAACAAAGTCAACTACGTTCATGACCAAAACAAGTCATTCACTCAAACACGAGTAAAAACATCTGCTAGTATCTCAGAAGACACCAAGATTGGCAGCAAATAAAACTCAGTTGTTTCACAAAAAGGTGTTCAACAATCTTGTGATTGTCCACAGTAAACTTCTTTTTACATTAAATACTCATGCATGTGTATGTAAAATGCTTAGAATCTTACCTTAGTCTCCAGTAAAGCCGCAACGAAGCTTGACCTTGGTAAAAGTATCCTTTGCAAAACAACGTTAACACATTTTTTTTTTTTTTACACCAGCAATAACATCAGCGATAACAACCCAATACAGACATCTGGTGTTAAAAAACAAACAGGAAGTGAAGTGTGCAGAAGAGAAACCGTGTTACGACCCCTGGTCCTGATCCAGTCCTCAGAGACACAACTCCTTCAGCCCTGACGACGACACCACAAGCCCAGCTCAGCTACTCTGAGACACTTCTAATTCAAGACTTAGAAACCAGGCCAACAGACATATAAAGGTGTGTGCTTAAGTGGCCTTTCCTATATGATTACAGAACGTACTATACATATCAAGAAATATGCATCCAAGATATGGAATTCAGAATCTCAAACTCAAGACTGTCACTCATGGATAATACAATGTTGCTGTTAGAATAAACATATTTTTAGCCGGATCTTATGGAAAGCCTTACTGTATGTCAGTGAGCGGGAAAAAATGGAGGAAGTTGGTGAAATAACAATATCAAGACTTCCGACACAGCCCAATGTCTTTGGCAACATGCCAATGTGGTTTTAAGAAAAGGGTAGTTTTGCATGGATGAGAACGGCATCTTTCAGGAGGGATGAAGCTCAGTTAAGTGTCTGTGGCACTTCTGAAGAGTTCCTGAAACGCGTAGACCGCACGAAACACCCATTATCGCCATCAAGAAAAACGTCTTTTGATCTGTTTCATCCACCTAAGGTTAAAGACTACATCATATAAATGTTGTATCAATGCTGAGTGAGTGGTCACGTGGTTACTTGGCTCTGTGGTTAGTGCATTCACACCGCTCCTTGAGTCTGGACTGTGACACACGGCTGGGATGCACTTCTGATCGTTGATCTTCAGCTGTACCATCTCGTCATTATTGGCGACCATCACTATCCGTGAAGAACATCTGCTAACTGAATAACATGTAAATGTACTGTTATGCAAAAACAAAACAGGAAGAGCCCTCTGAAAGAAGATAAAAAAAAGCTCAAGATTCCCAGGAGAACCCCCTCATGGAACCCCGTATTTGAAAATAGGTGTTACACAGGGGGGGGGGGGGGGGGGGTCAGCGGTGGAACGTTTCAACCTGCCGATCACAGGTTCATATCCGCATGAAAAAGCATCTAGATGAACACGTCTTATATGTAACGGTAAACATACATAACATATACAAACATATAACGGTTGTGAGCTTTTCCTACCAACATGGTTTCTTTCCTGCTATAAATGGTTCCAAGTCATGCCTTGCTTCTTTCTAAAGAACTGCAGTGTCAAAACGGACACGTTAAAAAAAAGGAACTACTTCTGTGGTGCATTACATGTGCAACACCTTCCAACTAGTGAAAAAGTGCGGTGTGGAGTTTTAGTAAACAGCAAAGTTGAGGTCATCATAGACGCCATTTTCCTGCCTTGGTGTATGTTGACCCGGCACTCAGAAGGCCTAGTGTGTCATGATTTCATTTCAAGAAACACTTTCATCCAGAGAGATATACAGGGGGATTTGAACCTGCAACTTCTTGGTCTGGAGTCGAACTGCCTTCAATCTACATCGTCACCGACTGTGACAGTTAAGAAACAGATCTATGACTTGTGTGAAAAGTAAAAAGTGTTGCAGAACATGGTCTGTTACTTTTACAAGTGTAAATCAAATGTAACAATATGTAAAGCTCTTTATCTTTACATCCCATCTCACAAACAACTGTACATGAACACCTTAGACTCTGCATTCTTGTGTACAAAACCATATTCTGTGAATACTTGTGGTGTAAAAACTCTGGAAGGACTAACAACAGCAGTTTCCCTTTTTGTATAGGCTTTACATCCTGTTCACTTTGTTCTGTAGAATGTTCACTTTGTTCTATAGAATGTTCAGTTTATTCTATGGATTGTTCATTGCGTTCTAGACTTCCACTTGATGCCAGATGGGGGCGACATTGCCCTCAAAAGCCAATCAAGTCCATTTGGTAAACTTCCAGTAGATATCAATTCACTCAAACTATGTGCAGCTTAAAAACAGTCGCCTACATGGCATGTATTCACATGTATATCCACAGTCCTTTTCCATATTCCAAGATTAATTTGTTAGGGTGAACAACTGTATTTCGATCACAAGACTCAGAAGCTGGCTTTGTAGAAAAATGATTTAGTGGAGTACACAAATGTTATGTATTCATCAAAACTGACATTGTTCGAACACTGTAAGTGATGAAGTGCCATGTGACTGGTGGATAATTAGTGTTTTTTTGATAGAAACTTCAATGAACAGAACACGTTAGTTACAGACCAAGATTCTAAATCCAAGATCATGCTTCTTCACAAACCAAGAGGACAACAACCAAAAATGTACAATGTTTGTCTGTCCGCCCATACTATACAAATAATAACATTAACCAATCAGAAAGAGGCTGATTGTTAGCCTAATTACAAGGACTGACTCAATCCTGTTGCTGCAGCCAGAAAGATGAAAAAGCATACTGATTGCACAATCTTTTAATAAATAACCCTAATTGTTTTCAGACAAAAAACTAAAAACAACAAAAAAAAAGAATATATACAAGTCTTGTGGTTGATGAACACCTGTGTTTTACGTTTCACGCCACGGATGAGAACTACTCGGGTCCAAAGTCCAGAACACAAAATCCTCGTTCTTCGGCGACAGTTTTTACACTCAGACATAAAATAAAATATAGGAAAGGTTGTTGAAATAACAGACCTGTACAATACCTTTACCTCCAAGACAAAAGTGATGACTTGACAGGCTAGAGGAAGCCCCGCACAAACACAGGTTACAGCGTTTACAGCCGTACACACACAATGTCTTCAAATCATGTCTTCACGTTGACAAACCACCACCAATCCATTCAGTGGTTACTGGTTTAGAGGATGGATGGCTTTATGGTTGTGTGGATCAAGTCCATCCAAAACTGACTGGTAGTGCTAGAAATTGAATAAACTGCAATATTGCTAATGTTAGAAATAAAAACGATTTGCTCTTCTTGAAACACTGCCACTGAATGGAAGGCTCCGACACAGATAATGTTTTTTTTATAGATGGTAGTTCTAGAAGTCCAGTTAATCAGACATTTTGATCTTAAAATGAATGAATGAATGCAGTTTTAGTTTGAACATGGCTTGTCTGTAGTTAACAGCCTGATAACAGAAAGACCAGAACACCCAAAACAAACAATGTCTTGTTCTTTTTTGACACTAAAACATTCACATGCTTATTTAGTTAAAGGAGTCAAGTATTTGAAATGATCAGCGAGAACTACCTTAAATATGGCATTACAAGGCCAGGTCACATTTGAGGGAAATGACACCAAAGTTATACATGATCAACAGTCCCAACTCTTCCAAAGAATCCCTCTTGAATTATTCTGTACTTTTTCCCCTCCAACAAGGCAAAAAGAATCCTTTTCCCATCTCTGCTTAATTATGAACAAACATAAATTATTAAAAATTCATGTCAGCCTCTCTCCTATGCCCTGACTGAGCAGCAAACTGGGAGGCATTCACAACCCAGAGAGGTGACATGAGATCTTACCCCCTCTCACACACGGAGCTTTGAAGGACCCCTGTCTTGTTACAGGGATAGAGGCCCACGGGTGGCTAACTCAGTGCCCGTGTGAAAAAACAGTGGAAGCTGACTAAAAAAAACAGGAGCTTTGAAGGACCCCTATCTTGCAGCGTGTCACAAGGGGACCCACATGAGGACCCACTGGTGGCTAACCCAGTTCCCCTTGTGAAAAGACAGTTGAAGTTGAGCAGGCAGCGATGGCAGTAGGTGAGGGTTCAGGTCCAGTTGCGGTACAGGTAGAGGGAAGAGAAGAACAGGTTTACACCCAGGCTCGCCGCCAGGAGACCTGGCCACAGCACACGACTCAGCCAACCTGGGAGGAAGAACACCGACTTCATGACCAGGAAGATCTGACCAAGGATATATATAAACACTAGATGTTTCGTCCGCGTTACTGGACAACGGAGTCGAACATCCACACATGGCGGCCATCTTGCCACAGGCAACTCGCTCACCCATAACATTGTGTTGATGCTACATGTACTTTTTAAATAACCATAACTTGCTCAATTTGCAACCGATTTTTAAACGGTTTGGTTTGGTTTAAAACGTCAGAGATGTCGCTATTCCACTGCATACTTCTATTAAATTTTTTTAAAATTACAGAATTATTTATAAGTATGCAGTGGAATAGCGACATCTCTTGACGTTGATAACAAACCAAACCGTTTAAAAATCGGTTGAAAATTGAGCAAGTTATGGTCATTTAAAAAGTACATGTAGCATCAACACAATATTATGGGTGAGCGAGTTGCCTGTGGCAAGATGGCCGCCATGTGCGGACGTTCTAGACGCCGCTGTAAGACATCTAGTGTATATATATATATCTATGGATCTGACGACACGTCAAAAATCTTTTAAAAAGAGCATGTTGGCATGAAGCCCCTCAGTTCACACTTCTATCTCACCATCTGTATTTCACAGCGCCGTGAGGCACAGCGCCGCGAGGCACAGCGCCGCGAGGCACAGCGCCGCGAGGCACAGCGCCGCGAGGCACAGCGCCGCGAGGCACAGCGCCGCGAGGCACAGCGCCGCGAGGCACAGCGCCGCGAGGCACAGCGCCGCGAGGCACAGCGCCGCGAGGCACAGCGCCGCCTCAGAGGAAGAGGGAACCTAACGTTAACCAAACAAGCAAGCGGGCTCACCCTTGGAGGTGGTGGTGTGGTCTGGGTCGGTCCCGGTGGTGGTGTCCACCAGGCAGGCTGACGACCCGGAGGAGCTTCCCCTCTGGTGGGGCTCCTCCAGCACACTGGCCTCCCTCAGGAGACCACTCAGGTCTGGAACACACACACACACACATGTTTAAGTCTTGTTCTTGGTTCTACTGCCCAGGTCTGGAACACACACACACACACGCCATTAAAGCCAGTTTAGAATAACTCCATCTGCATTTACCGTTCTGACTGTGGAAAGGAGACACGTCCGGAGAGAAACTGCTGCTGTGGAAGGAAGTGGGCGGGGTGTGAAAGAGCGGCGGGGCCAGGGGCGGGGCCAGGGGCTCCGGGTCGTGCGAGAAGAGGCGGAGCTTCTGGCCGCTGATGTTGAGACGGGCGGGGCTGATGAGGGGGCGGCGGCGCCAGGCAGAACTAGAGCTGGATGTGACGGAGCTGGCCACTGAGGGTGCGGGGGAAGGGCCGGGGGAGGGGCCGGGGGAGGGGCTGGGGGATGATGGGCGGCTGCCAGACTTCAGGGAGAAGTAGTCTGGAGGGACGAGGTTAGATGACAGGAGTTAGAATAACTCGGTAAAGGAGAACTTTGTCAGTGAAACCTGAAGCAGTAAGAGTCAAGTACAGCTTTGTTGATTGTCAAGGGGTGAGTGCACACAGGTGATTTACTTACTAATACTTTGTATAGTTAAAAAAGTGACTAAAAGTAAACTTATGTGAACTTGGCAAGACTCCTGTAACTTGAGAGATCAATGCCGTTTAGGTCAAAAGGTCAGTGGTGAGTTGAAGAGAGAACTCCAGCTAGTTACCAGATGACGGAGAGTCTTTGCATTGTGATGGAGGCCTGCTGCCACTGAACAAGTATCCGGAGTCTGAAACACACAAATAATAATAACTGTTTAAGAAACTGGGAAGGGGGACAGATAGACTGGGAGAGGAAAGGGGGGGGGGGGCAGGCTGAGGGGGAGACAGACTGGGGGGGGGGGCTAAGGGAGTCATGCTGGGAGGGGCGGGGTCTCACCGGTCCTGGCGAGGGAGGGGATAGTCCCGAGGAACAGCGCCCGGTTGAGCCGTCCGGGGAGAGAGGAGGGCGAGGCCCTGCGCTCCCTGGAGCCCTGGTGCCGGCTGATCAGCCGGGAGAGGTTGGGGGGCGGCGTGGGGACGAAGAAGGCAGGGGAGACCGGGGAGACGAAGGGGGAAGGGCCCAGGCCGTAGAGATGGCCAGGGGAACCGCCTGATAGGTACCTGGAACACAGGAACATGTCAGGGTTCCACCGGTGAACTGGCATGGCATCGTAACATAACATGTCTGGCTCTGTAATATAACATGTCTGGCCGTGTAACATATCATGTCTGGCACCATCAATATAACATGTATAACATAGGTAAAGGGGATAAAAGTGCATTTTAACCCAGCTCGAAAGGTCGCTGGATCAAATCCCCTTGTATGCTAAATACATCACTCAATATAACACATATAGCTCCTGTCAATTTATCATGTATGGCATAAGGGACAAGTATAGCTCAGTGGTTGAGCATTTGATTGGCCAAGGATCAACTATCAAGGAGGTTAAAGGTTCAAATCCCCTGGTAACATCGCTTTGGATAAAAGCTAAAGTAATACATTAAATAGTCAACACGTGTAGCACTGTCATTATCACACAGTGGCAGTATTGCATGTCAATGTGACACACTTCATGTGTAAACTAGGAGGACACATTCTGCCTATAATTAAAACTTAATTGCATCATATAACTAATCTTATAATAAGATAAGGACATGCTTAAGGGTGAAGGATGTTATTAAAACAGGAGAGAATTCTCCTCAGCATACCTACTCCCTGAATGCGACATTAAAACCGGTTTGTAGAAGAAGAAAAAACGTCCAAGTGAAAATGTATTGATTCGAGGAAGGGTTTAGGTAAAGTGGTTAGAGAATTACACATCAAAAGGTCTCAGGTTCGAATCGCCCCATACTGTATGTCGTTTTGGATAAAAGCATCGGCTAAATGATGAGTATGCAAATGAAATTATAACAACTGCCAAAGTATGACATTGTTACCTCATCGGTCCTGTTGAAATGGTTGCAACCTGAGTGGATTTAACACACAGGAACCACGGAGACTTCATGAGTGTAAAGGAACACTGGAGACAAATGAGAACGCTGAGGCCATGCTTAACCAAACAATCCTGTCTTTAGGCTTCGGGTTCAATAGCTAACTTTTGACAACATCGGAGTTCCCTCAGTCAGGTTCAACAACCCTAACCCAATAGGTCATCTGGGGTTCAGTGATTACAGTAATCATGACTGACTTCATGGATTCATCTTGTTTACACCAGATTACTGGGCTAGTGCTGTTCAAATCAAACATATATATTTTTTTTTTCCCTAACAAGAAATGTTACTGACGGCTTCACATAAACCCATTTAAACTGCCCCAAAACCCTCATGGAAAGGACAAGGAAAAACTCCCAGGAGAACCCAGAAAGAGATGTTAGAATCCCTGCGAAGCACAGTTCAGCGAGGGCTCCCCTCCTCCAGAGACAGAGGTGCAGAGCAGAGGCTGAACACAGTCATGCATCAAGAGCAGACATGAAACACGTGCAACTGGATGTTGAAACGCTGTTGTCGACCATTTGTCCATCAAGGCAGGTGGAAATAGAAGGGAGGCCTTGACTCAGTAGAAGCCCATGAGGTCGTAGCAGCTGCTGAACAAACTGGGGTCATGGGACCCAGCAGCAGAAACAGCCTCTAACAGCACCTGCTGTACGTTACAAAGACCATCAACAAGTCTTTGTGAGAGTAGGTAAGGCATGACCAACTGTCTTTATATTTGTGGTGTTTTGGGGTTTGTAGTCTTTCTAAAGACACGTTATCAGTATTAACATGTTGGTTTTTTTTAGAGAGTTTGTTCATTTCAAGATGGTAGGGTTTGGATTGGAGATCATAACTTCAGCATCAAAAAAATACAAAATAAAATATTTGAGAAAAGGGAGCCAAATCTCACTGATCACTGAAGATCATTGACACAGACCCAATACCAAATTTAATGTAGGCATCATTCACTTACAGACCTAATTTACCACTATTGATTAAACTGGTTCATAAAGTGAACATACTTAATGTTCGTTTTTCTTCCCTTAACCAAACAATACACCAAACAAGGTCATAGGTAGGAAAAGGCTTATCATTTCACAGCAGTTTATTACATTCGATATACAGCGATCAATCAGTGGTACAAGAGTGTTTACATACAAAGCCCGAAACAGTGTTGTGTTACTTCCAAGATGCAGTACCCAAAACAGAATGTGGTTGCTCATTTAGAATGCTGACACGATTCTAAGAATGGACGGAACACGCTAGGACAACCAAACGAACAGGGATGATAGCTTATCTTGCATATTTTGAGGAAAATCTGAAATATTCACCCACCTCTGCTTAATATTCTAGTACCACTTTATGTTTGGTGTGAGTTTCTAAAATGCGTTGACTTCCCCAAAGCTTTGAATATTCTTTCAGGGTACTGAATCTTTTAGTGTTTTCTAAATATAAAACGGAGTAAAATACATATAAAAATGTCAGACAATTAAATATAGCACTACAATTACAATCTCAGTAACAATTATAAGAAAGTTAAATCACATTTTTCTACCTACAACACCCATTATACAACAGCACAAAACCTATAACGATTAGGTAATTCCTTGCAAATATTCGGGTTGGAAAGCATAAAATTAGTGTCTGATAAAATATAGATGCATTTGGTATACGTATCATTTAATGATTTCAATTCAAGATAATGCTGAAGGAAAACGTTTAAGTTAACACAGAAATCATTTTATCAAACTGAAGACCCATAACCAGTGAAGACACGCAGTTAGGGCCCGGCTATATCTGGAGATTGAAAACAAATGACCAAGTCATTCTACTTAACCAAACAGAACCAGCAAAGCGTGTAGTAAATTTGGCTTTAGTGAAACAAAAAACTAATCTGGCACAGTGCATTCTCAACATATGCTAAATAAGGCCCACTCAAAGCAAAGATCTTGCAGACTGAAAACAGTCTTTGTCAAAGGGGTGTTGCAGACAGAACTTCATTTGGATTACAATATCTAGATGTCTGTGTTGGTTCTGGAACCACAACGTGGCTAGTAAGAGTTAACATACAAGATCAGAGGCACAACATGCAAGTACTGACTTGATGGTAGCAACTAGAGTACCACTCAAACCTATGCTTTTTCCTTCAACCAGTTAGAAACGAGAAACAATTGCAATAACGTCATGTGTCTGATTCGGGGGTTACTGTAAAACTAATGTTATTTTTCCATCATTAAAAACTATAGCTTTAAATGCAAAAGTACACAAATTAATCAGGACAATAAGCTGGCAAAAATATTAATGCATGCTCAGGGACGTAGGTAGGTATAGGCAGTCAGTTGAATAAGTGTGCTATGAGCACGATGCTTTAGTCAGGAAGCTTGGTAGAGGACCTCTAAGCTATCACGGCTCTACTCTACAACTGTATTTCAGCAAGACAACTACAAACAAACACTTCAACAACATTAAGAATCAGAGCCAAACATAAAAATAAAATAAAAAAGCTTAACGACTCGTCTCACCCCCAGTTTCAGGTTATGAATATCGCCACAAAATTACCTGTAAACTGTCAATTAAGGCGAGAGTCTGATGAAAACAATGGTACATATTTTTTCAGATGTAGATTTGGTTTTATACGCTACATAGTGCAGAGGCTGCACTGTGTTATCGATCTCTTAATATTTGGGCAAAAGCTGGCCAAGACATTTTAATTCAAGCTGTAAAATTATAACTTCAGTCGACCTTAAGGCCTTTGAACAGCAGCTGAAGGACACAAAACAAGACTGTATGAATATCAAACTATAAAGTTGCCTCAAGCTTTTAGTCATCAAAAGGTTATTCTAATAAAGCGATTTGATTTAAAAAAAAATGAATTATTTTTTATTTTATATCCATTAGATGAAATGGAGGCTTACTGAAAAACGCTTTCAATACAATTGGTCAATGTATTCAGTAAAACAAGCTCTGCAGAGACACAGGTTTAGCACAGAGCAAGGGGCTGGGACAGGCCACTTAACTACATATGTAAAAGACCCCAAGTACTGAGTGAGAGAAGGGAAAATCCCAGCTTAAGGTTTAGCGTTGTAACTATGTAAAACTGAAGTGTTGAACACCTGCTAAGTTGAACAACACTATTTATCCATGCCTTCTTTACAGTTTGTTTTTTCCCCCTGTAGTGTAGCAACGGCCGCAAAAAACTGACATTGATACAACGCAAGCTTAACACCTTGACGGTGCTGCCATTAGTTGGTTAATGAAGTATCGGGACGAAAAGAGGGGAGGGAGGGAAGAATAGAGAAGTGGAAGGAGAGAGAGACAGACAGACAGACAGACAGACAGACAGACAGACAGACAGGCAGACAGACAGACAGACAGACAGACAGACAGACAGACAGACAGACAGGCAGACAGGCAGACAGACAGACAGACAGGCAGACAGGCAGACAGGCCATCTCGGTCAGACACCCCCCCAGTCCCACGGTGCACCTCCTCTACAGCGTACAGGACGCAGGTACTAAAGCACATTAAACCGTCACTGGTCAGATTCTAACCTTCGACCTCTGGCTCGTCTGGGGCCGGGGGACCTGCGGGTTGGCACGGCAGCAGCCAGGCCGACCAGGCAGCAGAGGGAGGCGGCGCCGAGGTGGGCCGCGTCCAGCCAGGCAGAGCCATGGGCTCTCAGGTGCTGCTCTGCCAGGTACAGGCACCACACCAGGAACCACAGCACGGAGGACAGCGCGTCGATACGCCTCAGCCTGGAACGAGACCAGGGACAGGAGATGAGGGCAAACCACAGCACACCACACTCGCCCTGTACTACGGGACTCGCTCAAGTGTATTACAGCCGGGCGCTTTAATGATGCCTTTTTTTGAACTTTATCTCACTCACACTAATCAACCTCACATTCATTAAATCACTTGGCTTACAAGAAAGTTACTTCGATCGTTAAGTTAAGACCCCTAGAAGGTTAATCAAGACCTTCACCTCTCCGGGCAGCAGGAGATGGTGACTCACCTTACAGACCCTGCTAGGAAGACTCCACTGACGCACGCCAACAGACCCACGGAGGCCACGGCCATCTTGTGGCTCCTGCCGTACAGCCAGGCCCCCTCTGCCCGCTCCAGGGCCTCCGAGGGCAGGAGGTCCAGAAGGGCTCGCACCGCCTGCCCCAGCGCCTGTCCTACCGCCTCCGCGCTCCCGTTCTGGGGAGTGGAGGCGTTGAGGGGCAAGGGGGTCGGTTTCGGGGGGACCACCCCCCCGCTGAGGGTCTGAGGAGAGGAGGGCGGGGCGAGGGTGTCTCCCGGTCCGTGGGCCGTCGCTACGACCAGGAAGGCACAGGTCAGGAAGGCCAGTATGCGGAGGAGAGTCACGCCCGTGGGGGTGGAGAGGGAGTAGGAGCTCTGGGTAGGAAGAGAGGGGGGGGGGGGGGGGGGAGAGAATTTGGTTGATTTTAATCCCAGAATGCATCTTGGTGTAACCACCATGAAAATACAGTGTATTTCTTCTTGAGTAAGAGAGGGAGGGAAGGAAGATAGGGGGGAGGATGGGAGGAAGGTAGGAAGAAAGGATAATAAAAACACTAACCCTCACAAATGCTTTGTCGGAGTCTCTGCTACGCTGCAGTTGGTGGTTGAAGACCACGCCCCTCAGCTGCCTGTTCTGGTGTTTGATGTAATACTCCACCGCGGTCTGGCATGGACGACACAGCTTATATGTCTGCTCAAGATGGTGCTTGTACACCTCAATCTCCTCATCATAGTTTTCCTACAAACGGGGAAACAAAAAGTACATCCAGATAAGACATTGCATCTTTTTTTTCCATCTGCCAGGACTGAGCTAAAACACTCACTCTTAAATGAACCATAACAAATATGAAAATTTAGTAAAATATTTTACATTTCAAATGACCTCAACTATAATCAGAACATAAAAAAATTCATGCAGTCACAGGTCCAACATACATCTTCCCGGGGGATGAAAGAGGCCAACTGCTTGATTTTAAGAGACTGGTTGTTGTTGCACTTCTTGCATAGCAGCATCTGACAGTTGACCCATTGTAAAGTCTTGGGCGCCTCGGGCAATCCTGAGGGAAATCCAGCCGACACTCCGTGGTTTAAATGCTCCATGTACTGAGCCGGAATAGGCTTGTTGTAGTCTCCGTTCTGTATCAACACAAAATACCGAAAGGATGTTTTTGAACCTAAATCTTTCTTGTGGCAGTCGTTACACAATTGACCCGCCAAGAACACTAGCTTTGATTGACAAACCTCCTGAAAGCCATTGTACTGGTCACAGGTTGGGCAATCCCAGCAATTCCTGTTTCCATACGGCACAATCGTGTTCTGATCACAGAACCAGCAGTTGACATTGACATGGGTGGGCTTCTTCCTGCAATTGTCAACCGTAGCATAATTAGATGGGAGTTGTTCACTGTTCACTTGAGGTGGCAAATGTCCGTAGCGACTCAGTGTGATTTCCCAGAATATCCTAGGTTTATATAATCCTTTTGTAGCTGACGTAAACGTGTTAGTCTACATCGTTTCGAGGTACGTCAGTTTGTTAACTGTAGCGTTCCAAGTTAAGCAGTTTACACACATGCAAATGCAAGGAAATGTTACTGTACAGAGTACAGTTGATAGGCTATAACCCTGTCAGCAAGCAAATCGATAAGAGCTGATCTGCATTGTATACTACTACGAATACCAACATTCTGAAACACCTGCAAGCTAAATAACTAGTGGATGGCTAACATTGACAGGTTGAGTATGGAAACAAAACAGGCCACGCATGATATTTTAGCGCCATACCTGGTTGCGATTTTGTAAATCAGAGTTCCTCCCGCAACGAAAGCTGTTGCTCCTACTCCACCGTACATTAATTGGGGATACTCCAAAAGAAGTTGGTTAAAAGTATCCATTTCCCCCTGCATTAACTTACAAACTAGCTAAGAAACATGAGAGAATAGTAGTCTTATTTTTCCACCGCGCACACGCGGCAAACCCCCTTTCTTGGTAAACTGGAGCCTTAACGGGAAGCGGAAGTACGTAGAAAATGTGGATACAACCGTTTTTTCTTCCAGGGTACTCTGGCCGGGCGGAGCTTTTCATTATGCTTTGACGCAAACACCAAAATGTATTCGAGTTTCAATTGGGCTTCCCCAGTTTACCAGACGTGTAGATCTGTGTGTATTGAAATTAGCATGTTCCATAGGGAGCATGGCCTAAATTCTGAGCAATTTCTTGAAATCCTAGCGGAAGAAATTCATGATCTCCAAGATCAGTCAGTCAGTATGTAGAGTTAGATATTTTATTTGATATATTGTGTGTATCTATAATAATCTACAAATAGGCTTTATGAACCAAGTTATCAATCAAAGTAAATTATCTACAAATAGGCTTTATGAACCAAGTTATCAATCAAAGTAAAGTGGGTATGAAAGGGAGAATGTTTTATCAAGTTCAAATTTTATTAAGTTTAAGCTACAACTCTTAGTAGCCAACATGTTTACATTTTATAAACTTCTGCACACATACACACGACTAGGTTGAAGATGAATCGCCTAAACAAGGTTAGGCTATTTCATGTGCAACCATAATCCACATGCAGGTGATGTAGGCACCGGCCAATGCAAATTACCAATACGGTTTTATATACAAATAGAACATGTATTGAAACATACATGATGTTTGACATCAATTCAACATTCATTGAACGGAAATGTATCTTAAATGACAACGTTAACATTTGATAAATTAACAGGAGAATACATGCACTTAAAGATATTTGATGTGATCCTAATTTGTAATTGATAATCTTACAGAACAATACAAATAAATAACATGAACATATTTAGGCATTTAGCTGAGCCTCCATTACCCTTTGCATTGCTTTATAGGCTACTTAGTATACAAAGTGCAACTTTCCGAAAGTACTAGAATATTTCAGCAACAAAACATTAATTAAATTTAAGTGAAACTGCTGCCGTCCTTTTAAAAAATAGAGTAAGAAGTGGCAGGCGAAAATAAGTTTTGTGTGAACTAACAAGTCAACTTCCGAATACCATAGCAAACTAATCCATTGAGTGAACAAGTGGCATGTCTGGTGGCATGGCATAGGTGTAGTGAGGGTATGCTGTTTGAGCAGAACCACCACTGGGGCTCAAGGGCTGCGTCACTCCGCCGTAGGGACATCCGTTATGGGGCACCAGCACGGACGGGTGTCCGTGGTACGCTCCGTAAGCCGCGTGATGGAAGCGGTGATTGTGGTAGGTCACCGGGCTGTTGGAATATCCAGGTGGGGATATAGGGCGCGAGTGTCCGCTTGCTGCGCCATGCGGAGATGGGAAGCCGAAGGGGTTGGCTTGGGGCTGGCTCGTCCAGGAGTTACCCAGAAAAGGAGGTTGCACAAACACGTGCGCCTGATGCAGGTATAGGGTCTCGCTGTACTCCACGGGGGGCATTCTCGGGGGGTACGGCAAGGAAGACAGCCGGTACGGTCTCCTCACCCTCCTCCGTCGCCTGTAATTCCCCCTCTCAAACATGTCTTCAAAAGCAGGATCCAGAGTCCAGAAGTTACCTTTCCTGTCACCAAGTCCTTCTCTAGGAACTTTGACGAAGCACTCGTTGAGACTGAGGTTGTGTCGAATGCTGTTCTTCCAACCCTTCTTGTTCTTCTCGTAGTAGGGAAATTTGGAGATGACGAACTCATAAATTCCGCTCAATGTTAGCCTCTTCTCTTTGCTTTCTTTGATGGCCATGGCGATAAGGGCCACGTAAGAATACGGGGGCTTCTCTGCCCGGTCCCCCTTTGCGCTTTCAGTCTCATCCGTCTCCGCCGGAGGACTATAGTCCGTGCATCGCTTGGCCTCGAGCGATATATCTAAGCTCGTATTCAATGTTGTCGTTTTTTCCGGGGAATCACCCGTTTCTCCCAGCATATCCATCTTGAGTTTCACCGTAGCTGCTGGAATGAACTGCAGCGTTTCATGAGGAGGTACTGTGGATGACATTTGTGTTCACAGGTAAGACACTCGGTTGGTTACTGCTCGTTATAGGCCCTCCCACAGGTGCAAGAGGACCGGAGAAGCACGCGCCCTTTGATACGGCCGCGTTTCCCACGTTCATCTGATTTATTGGGAGGTCAAGTTCGCGCAGCGTTTGTTTTGGTTGAGACTTAAAAGGCAGAGTTGTGTCTACGAATGGAAAAAAAGGACATGAAACCTTTGAAATCCACCGAACGCGCCTGCTTCAGAGTAAAACAATTAAACTAGTTAAATTCTTACTGTTTAGTCTGAGCTCCAGAAAACACCTCACTTTCAATATCTTACTTCAAATGTTAGGCCTACTGTTTGCAAGCTGCAGGTGTACATTCACTGGTAGACTGTATGTTAATGAGTTGTGTTCATAGCTAATAATACACCGTTGGCGTTCCCTCAGATTCATACAAGGAAATAAATCCCTAAATTAGTCCAGGCGTGTCTGTCTTCTCTATTTTGCGAAAGAGTAGGACAAACCCTACTTCTGTCACGTAGTCAGTGCGGCTAAAGGTATTGCAACAGCATGACAAATGATGATAAAGTATGATCAAGAGAGGGATTCGTTAGGCCTAACGAGTAATGACCTGCATCCTAACATTGGCCGGGTTTCCCAGATTTGTTAAGAAGCTCTCAACGCTGAGAGCTTCTAAGCAGCGTTCTAGCGTTCTTAAGAAGCTCTTAGTGTTAAGAACTTCTTAACGATTCTGGGAAACCCGGCCATTGTCTTTACCCCACCGTTGCCAGTTACACCACGACTTGCATTCATGGACATTATTCAAACACACACAAACTGACATAAACACACTTGATTTTACCACGATTTCTGCTCTGTAAAATGTACCCACACTGTCTTATATAGTTCACCCATACAAAAAGTGTAATGATCTTATTTTATTTATGGCCAGGTCACATGCATCCAAGACCGCCCGAGTCTGGTAGCGAAGCGACAGAGGGCAGACTGCCTCGGGGTAATAGAACAGAGGTCTGGGATTTCTGCATGGGGCATGGAAACAGCTAGATGGAGACGGCTGACCTGTCATCACTGATATTGGCCGGGATTCCCAGATTCGTTAAGAAGCTCTTAACGCTAAGAGCTTCTTAAGAACGTTCTAAGAGCGCTCTACAACACTCTTAGAACGTTCCTAAGAAGCTCTTAGCTTTAAGAACTTCTTAACGAATCTGGGAAACCCAGCCATTGTGTGTATGCAGACAATAACATAAATCAAATCAAATACAAAAAAGTACAAAGTATTTGTACAGCCCTTTTTCACAAGCAGCGTAATGAGCCGGGCTTCACAGACATCCATAGAAGTGCACCTAAACCAACCTAAACCCTCAAGGAAGAATATATGGTTTCTTATGTATGTTTTAGAAATACATAGCCTACAATTATAATAGTGTAGGATCCGAGGTGTAAGGCCTGAATATGTCGTGGTATTGGACAAAAACTCATAGAACTGGTAACTCAACTCTACAAAAGCGACATGTAATAAATGTATATTCATGTAATAAACATTACAATAACTAAAGTATTTTTTATATTATATATATATACATGAAAGTGTCGACAAATATCACGGAAATATAAGGCTCCCTTAGGAAGATTTTCGCTTTTTTTCCAGTAGTTCTTGGTCAAACCCTGCATGGTGTCCCTGGCCAGGCTTAGCGGCTGGCATCCGCCCACACACAAAGGAATGAACAGCAGCCCTGTCTTCACGAGCTGACAGATAACGATCACCTGCTCCCAGGAGACACCACGTCTACCGGACTGAGCGATAGGGAAACCCAGCTCAGATGGTCTGTTGTGGAGAGGGTGTGTGTGTGTGTGTGTGTCGGGGGGTTATGGGATTTAAGGCATTGGCTTTTAGATTCAGGGTGAACTGTTTCATGCTCCCTGTGTATTTAGGATTGGGGATAATATCATCGTTGAAGACCGTTTGGGTCCATTCTTTACTGTCTCTTCGTAAAAGGCCAAAAGAAGCCAGAATATAGACTACTTGTTTTGTTTTTTTCTCCTGTTGGAAGTCAAATGCACACTGACATGCGGCCTGTCTGCTATCTCTACATACCGTTCTTGGAGATACAGTGCAGAGCTGAGGAAATCTTAAGAGGTAGATTGACTTTCTGATGGTATGCGAGCGAAACAAGGCGCCGGGTTAAACCCAATCTGTTCGGCCCAAGCATCTGAGACCAGAGAAAAATGTGTTCAAGTGCCAAAACCAAACAGTGGTTCAGTACAAAGAGCCGTAGAACTATATGAAGTTTAATCAACTCATATTTCATATTCATAAATTAATTTTCAACTCGAAACTATGTGTGAATTTTGACAATTCTCATGGCCTGGAATATAATAAGTGTTTTCTTGAGGGCAGAATGAGAATGACAGAATGATGCTTTGCTCAATAGAGCTACACTATTTTGGTGGGTGGAATAAGACCATTCTCCTGATGACATCCATCGGAAGATCGCCCTCGTTCCCACCTTAATTAAGGCCTCCAAGCCTCACCTTTTAAGAGATGAACATCAAAGGCTTTGTCTGATCAAAGGTTTCCATGACCCCCGTGACTTGCAGTCGTTTGTCAAATCCAGCTGTAAGAATGATGCTTTGGAAACAGAAATGTTAAAATAATTTAGCATAAGTGCTTAGTATACCTACGTGATCAGCGCACTCAACCAGTGAGACACCTGTTCAATTAACTATCCACAACAAGAAACTTTAAATTCCCTATACGCTGCCATTCCAAGAAAACCTTCCAAACGGAGCTTTCAACACCTCAGGTCAACAGGCAACTATAAGTTCCTCCTTCCCCTCACTTTATCCCTTTCTCCCGTCCTCCTTCTCTTGGGTTGGACAGTGAAGGAGTTGGAGACCATGGACAGGTCGATGCCGTGGAGAGTCAGAAATGTAAAACCCGGAAGTTGGGGAGTGAGATGAGTGACGTCCAGCTGCCGACTTTTTTTGTATCTTCTTTAGAATGTCCCTGGATCAGTTGAACACCAACTGATCCATGAACACGTTTAGCATCAACAATACCAGAAAAGGCCTACCATCCTTACCGCGTATTGCACCTCATAACCATCGGTATTTTTTTACTTACTAAATTAATGTAATTATTTAAAATAAATACTTTTTGAATGTAAAACAAAGTTTAAATGACGCCAGTCTGAAAGCGCTATATATAGGTATACGAGTAGGCTATACCTGGATATAAGATGGAGTGGGCTATTTTATTACATATATTAGCCTGTATTTAGTCAATTTACAACAAAGTATAGGACCCCCAAATAAGAAGGTGTATTAGTGACACAGGGTGTTGTACAAACTTAAAAATGAGAAATGTGTCTTTAATGAGACGGCTGTCAAGCTGGGCCGCGGGATGAAAGCACATGGATTGTATGTTGTGGGTTTTATATACAGCCGCAGCAGAGATACAACTATGATTCCCCCTAGGCATACAGTAATAATTTAAGCACCACTCCCAAACTCCTCTAATCCAAGAGCTGAACAACGACGGCTTTCCTGTTTCTTTACCGCTCAGTTGTAGAGTGACTCCCACCAAGAAAGGATAAAGGATTATGCTGTAGGCCTACCAGAATCATGCACGTTCAGACGCTGCGAGTGGAGAATTGGGCAACGTCTCAGGCACACACAGCCTTCAAGTCCTAGATCAACATCTTCAATGTAAATATAAATAAGTACATACGCATTTTTCGGATTAGAAATGTTTTAGCTTAAGTCAGCTAAATTAGATCTTGTGTTTCAATAGAGCCCGGGTGCCAATTCTGTAACTGTTCCTTGGCTGGATTCCTTTGCGGGGTGCGGCCTTGTCTCTTGTGATGAGACACCTAAGTTCACCTTTCAGTTCACTGAATACCTGACCCGTACCGTTTCCCACAATGCACCCGTGTGGAGGTTCCACATGACAGCGCTTGAGACGGTCCTATGCCTGTCTGGCCCGCAGCCCGCTCTGGAACTTACCTTTCCCCTCATCCCGATACTGACGCCGCCGAAAACAAGCCCGCGGCTGAGAACCAGTCTGTAAATGTTTGTTTAAGCTATCATGTTATATTTATTTCGAAAAGCCTACGTGTAGACCACTAACAGTTTTATTAAAATGCCGTATGCACTTTTTGGTCTGTGGTGCCAATATTAGGCTGTCTTTAATTAGGCTACAGTAGCCTAATTAAAGATTGTTTTAAGAGTATAAGACAGTAAATGTATGTGAATGGCGCAATCTTAAAAAAATACGCACGAGATTTTGTCAGAACTTCCTGCCAAGAAAAGGTTTCGGTGGAATATTTTCATTGACACGTCTGGATCGGACAGCTGATGTGATGATTGGCTGTACAGTTACTGAGAAAGAAGGCAAAACCCCCTCATTTGTCAGTGACATTCACGCGCTTTATCACTAGGGCTCGAAGTCACATGCATCTTCCTTCAGTGTTTTTCTTCCTCGATGCTACAGAACAGAAAAGCACAATGCACGCGATGATGGACGACGACGACGACGGGGGGGGGGGGGGGGCAACTCAAGTTCAGTGACTATTGACAGTCGATTACATTCTAAACCACCTAAACGTGAAAGTAGCCTAGCTAATGAAATCTGTGTTCACATAACCTCCAGATCAAGCGGCTATACCAACAACGTAGCGACCAAATAGGACATTTCAACTTCACACTATATAAAAGTTTGAGTTAATGACAATTACTCTGTCAAGATGACAGTTTATACTATTCCGCCACCTCGTGGAGAAATAGAAATGCCATACAGGTTTGGAGATCAAGGAAACCTAATTAGAGCTAGGGTTCTAAATTAAGCTGTATAAAAGCTGTATAAAAAGTAAAAAGAGTTATGTTTATAAACTATTTCAGAAGGTGCTTATGTAACAAATAGCATTGTTACATGTTGTTTCCCTTAAGTATAACTTGAGCGGTCACAAAACTGTCCACTTACCATAGCGTAAAACAATATTAACTCCAAACTTCAAACAACACATTGATACGGTAGCATTTTTCATTTTATTTTTTATTTTTTAAATATAAAAGAATTAGGCTATGTTGTCTGAATGCAGCCTAAATAAATCGTCCGTCCGTTATTGAATAGCCTAGTTATAACAGAATACTATAGAGGGCAGCAAAGGAACACTGTGTGCACCGTGCGACAGCGAAGAAAACCATCACAGTCGCTAAAACTTCCCATGCCGTCCATTCACTGTGTCGGTAAATATGAAACTGCTATGAACTCATGTCAGATTAAACCCTTGGGTTTCTACACTTGAAGTCATGATATGTCTTCATTGTTAGCCAGCAGAACCAAATACTGACCACCTGGGACGCTAAAAGAATGTTCTTAAATCGGATCAAAATTCCAGAACCGGGTTTGTTAGAACTGATTTGAGGTCATAAAGATGAACGTGGGATTCTAAACAGATCCCTCACAGAGTAAAAACGAGTTAAATATCCAACTATTTTACTGTAGTCACCGTGGAATCATGACATTGTCGTTGTGGGTGCAACTGTCTATCATAAAACTCTGATTCCAATCAGATTTACATTTAGTCTTTTTTTTTTTTGCAGATAAAGCGACACATTTCACGTTGAACGTAAAATTAGAAGTTAATTAAAACACATAAATCCACGTGTTTGCGGATTCAGGTCACAGCTATCCCATGAAACTGAGCAGTTTAAAAACAAACTCAGACTCAGTCTACCTCAGTAACAGATCAATATGTAATTTCACTTGCCAACAAGTTATAAATAAAGCCAGAAAAATCTAGAATCGAAATACACAGACAAGGTAGGCCTATATAAATATGACACAACATGGCAAGTGAAATGACATATGAATCTGTCACATCAGTAAGTGACTAAATGTTGCCAGGGTGGCGTCAGTAGAACACATCAGTTCTGGATCCTGGTGAGCCTCACTATCACTCAGGCCCTTGGTTGGTGACATCTCAAACAAACACACACATGCAAAACACAAGTCTCGGAGGAACGTTCCTAGTTCCTTCCCATGGTGATTGCATGGTTTAGAAGTCAGTGATTGGCCAGGACTACTGGGTAAACAACACGCATTGGACCTGGTGACCCCCGAACTCCCCCTCAAACCGTGTGATTCCTTCATTCCGACGCAAACATTCCGTCCGGAATAACTTTGATGTTAAAGACAAAAGGAAAATGTATCCCTGGGCGCTTTGGAATTCAGCACTTCGGAACACAAAAACAACACTTCATCAGAAACGCAGTGGAGACGCGTTGATCGGCAATATATGGGCCCATTCAAATGAGCAGCATTGTATGTGTGTGTGAGTTGGGGGAGTCGACGGGGGTGGAAGGGGGTACAGGGATTTGTCTGGTCCCTGGCCCCTTCCTCTTTTAACATCCTCTCACCAGTGACTTTGATGTGGACAAGATGATTGAAAAACAGAGAAGCGTGTACTGGTTCAATTTGGTGGAGAATAGGTTAGTAGGAAAGAGGGGAGGGATGGAGAGGAATGGGGAGGAGGGGGAGGGGGGAGGTTTCATAGGAAAGTCAATTCACAGAGAACAGGAGAACAAAAACCAAATCACATTTTAGCTAGTGTATCAATCTGCCAAGGCCGAGAAGAAAGAGGGAGGGAGGGAAGGAGGGAACGGGTGAAAGAGAGAAAGAGGAAGAGAGAGAGAGAGAGGGTTTTCAGATGTGAAGGGAGGGATGGATAGAGGGAGGGAGAGAGGGATAGAGAGCAGCCTGTGAGAAAAGGAGCCTCCAGTTGGCCTGCTCTTTAGAAAAGTCCTCCTCTCCCCTGCTGATTCCCGCCCCCCTCTCGTCCCCCTCTGTACAAAGCTAGGGGGGTCCCCCCCCCCCCCGCGCGGACCCCCTGCGACTCCCGCCTGGCCTCCATGCGCTGGGCCTATGCCGGCAGGCTGGGTCCAGAGACCCAGCATATGGAGGGCAGGCCGAGGGGGCAGCAGGCCGTGTGGACCCCAGCCGGGGGTCCTGGGGAAGGGGCAGAGGAGCGGCTGACACACCCTCCTCTGGTTCTGTACTTTATCTCTCTCTCTCTCCCACACACACACACACACACACACACAAACAAACATACACCCACACACACAGTCACATTCTCTCTCTATGTCTCTCACACTCACACACAAACTGCTTTGCCCACTACAAATTCCACATGCAGTCACATGATGCGATAGGGACTTGAAGAGTTACGGTTCCATGATTCCCAAGTGTGCATGAGTCAGTAACAACAGATCCAACTTTTTCATTGTATAACTCTTCTCCCTATACGGCTGTTCGACTGTGAACTGAGAGGACCTTTTCGTACTGCACCTTCACTGTCTCTCTGGAGAATCTGCCTTTGTGCACTGAGAACGTGTCTTGGCTTAACATTTTGAGAACAGAGAAACATATTTCTCTTTAAGAACGAACATTAAGAACATGTCTTTCACGTACTCTGTACGCCTCCATCGAGCATCAAACTTCTATGTCTCCAGACATTGAGAATGTGTATGCTTCAGAACATTGAGAACAGAGGCCCTATCTCCATTCTGACACAGAGAACCTTTCAGTCTACATACAAGGCCTTGAGCTGAGGAACTAACACACTAATGTAACAACGAGTGTTCAATTTAATTCACTTTATTGATCCTTGATATCTAGTGAGTCTGTCCTCACACACCATCCAAGAGCCACAGCCTCAATCAATCTATCAATGGTTCTTTATATAGCACTTAAAAAAAATAAGGTTGATCAAAGTGTTGCACAATTATGTCAAGACATGCTACAACTATAATCAACACATTTACAGAGAAAAAAGAAGGTAAAGGCATGTTAAAAGCCAAGGAGAATAGATACGTTTTAAGTTGAGTTTTAAGCGTCTCTGTAGTCAGAGTTGGAGAGGGGCTGTGGTTCCTACCCTCAACCTCTCGATTGTGACATGAACTAATGTTGACTCACTGCAGGAATATGTAGCCATTCTGATGCTAATGGCCTTCTTAAATCTCCTCTTTATCCCCTGAGGCCTTTACACAGCGACACTCTACGGAGCTGTGGAATAAGAGAGAGGGGGGAGGGAGCTGGGAGGGAGGGGGGCAGGGGGAGATAAAGGGAGAGGGAAAATGGGAGGAAGGAGAAAGGAAGAGTTGTGTTGAAGAGCACTTGTTCGCTTTTGAAGGCTCCAAGCCCTCTCGTCTCGGTCCGGCAGGAAGTCGGTTCTGCATCCGCCTGGGACTTCCTGCCGTCAGACGGACGCGGGACAGAAAACATGCAGGGCAGGTCAGCACGTGAAAGACACGCGGAGGGAAAACGGGCAAACATAAAGGAACAACCGGTTACCGTAGCGTTAGCCACTGTTAGCCGTGTCGATTTCATCAAAGCGTTTCACATAAATCCAAACAAAAACAAGTTTAATTTCTATGTTGTAGAAATTAAGTAGATTAAGTATGTTTTGGAGTAGAAGCTGATCCATAGCTTAAAATATTAAGGGTTAGCTCCTGGCATGTGAGGTTGCGATTTAAAAGAGGTGTTCTCTTGCTTCGTGGTTGTGGGTGGCAGCACATTCCTAGCGGGCATTGCCCCTTGGGGGAGTGGGTGGTGGAGAAGGGTCAGTATTGGGTGGGGGTGAGGGTATGAGGGGGGTGAACCTTGAAGACTGGAGGGACCCATAGCTGGCCGGCTCGGCCCGCACAATACAGTGAAGGAGAAAGGGCAGGTGGTCATTAAAACCTCTGTAATCCCCTCAATGAATAGCTCAGGCCTGCTCTCACCCTGTGAGCCCTGACCAGGACCGGGGAGAGGGAGAGGGGGAAAGAGAGAGAGAAGGGAGAGAGAGAGAGAAAAAAAAGAAGCAGAAAGGAGAGAGGAGAGAGAGGAAAAGAAAAAAAGACGAGAAAAAGGACAGGGCGAGAAAGAGAAAGAGAGAGGAGGGAGGGCAGGGGTAGGAGGGGGTCAGCGATCCTGGCGTTTGATGCCCAGACGGTGGGGCTCTTTAGCCTGCGCTCCGCGGGCCGGGCCTTCAGAGCGGATGTGTTAACAGTTTCAGGCTCAATGGAGGGAGAAATCTGCACAAAGGGAGGTGTACAAATATTGTGGGAAATCCGTCCTCTCTTTAATATTTCATGAAGGCCCACAATCTATTCATGGGACTCCATTCCTTTGGAGGGGCCCACACTGGGTGTCACTCCACCGGCTCAATGGGCAGCCCTTAATTGAGTGCCCGCTCATTCTTCCTCCCCCTGGCAGATTGTTCCCCCAGTGAAAAGCCCCTGGCTCCCCATCCTCCTCCTCTCCTCCCTGAGAGCCCAGGAAGAATGGAGGGCCATGCCTTGCTGGTGGTGCGGGTGGGAGATAGGGAGGGAGGGAGGGAGGGAGGGAGGGAGGGAGATAGGGAGGGAGGGAGGGAGGGAGGGAGGGAGGGAGGGAGGGAGGGAGGGAGGGAGGGAGGGAGGGAGGGAGGGAGGGAGGGAGGGAGGGAGGGAGGGAGGGAGAAGAGGGGGAGTGAGTGAAGGAGAAGAGGGGGAGGGGGTTGGGTGTGCGGTGGAGGTTGGATCAGATATGATAATAGTGATGGTGAAGGGGGGGGCTAATCCTCACTGTTGAGGTGGCGGAGTCGGGGGGGCAGAGGACCACATTCTCTGGGATGATGATCGTGTCTGTGTGTGTGCATGTGTGTATGTCTGTATGTGAGTGTGAATGTGCTTGTGTGTGTGCTTTTACGTGTGTGTGAGGAGTGTGTGTGTGTGAGGAGTGTGTGTGTGTGTGTGTGTGAGGGGTGTGTGTGTGTGTGTGAGGACTGCGTGGGTGGGAAGGCAGGAACCAGTAAGCCTCTCAGAGGTGGTGCCCTCGGGCGCTGAAAGAGGAGAGCGGTGCCATCTTGCACGAGGGTGCCCTCTGTGACTGAGAGGGAGCTTGTGTCAGCTTCAGGATTCTAGAGTCAGCTTTAGGATTCTAGAGTCAGCCTCAGGATTCCAGAGTCCTCTCCTCTCTGTTCCTCTTCCCTCCTTTTCCTCTCCTCTTTTCCCCTCCTCTCCTCCTCACTCTTTTCCCCTTCCCTCCTTTATCCTCCCCTCCCTTTTCCTCCCCTCCACTCCCCGCTCCTTTCCCTCCCTTTTAAAAGTAGCACATCGCGTGCCAGCCTTGACCGCTTCATCTTCGCCTGGCGTCGGGGCCTGCGCTCCCCTGGGACCTCCAGCTGCCGGACCCGGGCCCCGGGCTCCTGATCCCTGATTAAAGGTCATCCTGGTCCCTCTAAGGGCCTGTAAGCTCCGGCGAGGCAGGCCTGCTCCCGGAGAGCGCCCTTCTCCCACCCTGATGTGTGTCCAACAGGCTTAGCCCGGCTCATGAGGGCCGGAGGGGCACCCGTGGAGAGGCGCCCCAGCGAGAGGACAATCCTCTACAACCACTCCGACCGACTGGACTCTTTGCCCCTTTCTCCTCGACCCCCCCCTCCCCCTGCCCTCCTCCTCCTCGCCCCCTGCCCTCCTCCTCCTCGCCCCCTGACTCACTTATCCTCACCCTCCTCGTTGCCCACCCTTCTCCTCGCCCTCTCCCGCCCCTCACCCTTCAGTCCCCCCTGCCCTCCACCCCTCATCCTTCAGTCCCCCTTGCCCTCCACCCCTCACCCCCCAACACCAGAGTCCCTGCAGCAACACGCTTGGTGCCCAGTTAGACCCCCCCCCCCGCCTCTGCTCTGGGGCAGACGCATGCTAAATGGATTCCACAGAGGAAGAGATTTAAGGCTTTCATAGCTCTCTGGTTTGTTCCAGCCTGCTGGGTGTCAGAGCACCTCCAGGGCCAGAAAGCTTTGATGGATTGTTCTCCGGGTTCATTTGTGGATTCCTCGTCTGGTTTTGATTTCTCGCTGGTAACCCACTCAGATCTGGAGCTTCGGTCTGTTATAGGTTAAGGGGATCGGGTAATGATTTGATTTCTACTTTATGATGTGATTTTGTAGTTTACTTAGAGAGAGAGAGATGTTGAGGTGATGTTTGGATTCTAACGACCTAAAAAGAGAATAAGAACCTCAAGCTCTATTAGGAAACCATGCGTGACCTTTTGCACTAAGATCTTAACCTTCTTAAGCAGGCCACTCAACAAACTTCTTCAACTTTCTTTCATTGTGCCAATACTTTCTAACGAGCAGGGATAAAACCAACGTGTTTTCCATATTCAGTGAAAAACGGAATAAGTCACAAAGACTGAAACTTTTAAGCCGTCCAACATCACAATCGTTATTAGGTCCTCCTCCTCCTCCTCCTATCGTTTGGCCGACTGAACTCACTACCCAAAATTACTTGAGATTTTGGGGAAGCTAACCACTATGGGAGAAAGATACAAGACTGAATGCATTGTACATTTGTCATGGTTTTGTAGAAGTCGTCTGGATTAAATACAGTTATCTAAATAACTGGTTTTCACAATAGATTGCAATTTTTTTTTGTAATTTAAGGAGAGACAGTCAGCTATCATCCGCTTTCAGATAACCAAGCTGGTTCTGTTGCTATGGGTGACAGCTCCATGCATTCTGTGGTGACATAAGTACATTGTCCAAACCTTCACGTAGTAAACCGAGATACAACCTAAGACCTTCCCAAGATCCCCTCCACAGTCTCCATGGTCACCATTCACACTTTCTGGAACACTCTGACCTGGGGGATTCCGGAACAGCTTCCGGAACCCAGCGAGGAGCAGAACTGAGCAGACAGGAGTGGGAAACAGAGGATGGATGGCGGTAGTAATATGATTGCACCTTGGTTGTTAACTTAACAAGTAGATGATTAATCCTGGGAGTTAATCCTTGGCGGCCCATACAGGCTGCGGGGGAGGAAGTAGTTCCGGCAGCTTAATCCATGCAAGGCCGGGGTCCTGGCATGGGACACTCACCGCACCACTCCACCCTGGCCTTTGTTGTGAGTGGGTCTTAGCACCACAAGTGCCGTCGGAGACATCGATGGGCACGGGATTGGTAGAGGCCCCCTGCAAGCCTGAGAGGATGGAGGGAGAGAGAGGGGAGGGGGACAGGGGTACAGGGGAGGGGGACAGGGGAGGGGTGATGTGTAATGGAGAAGTGAGGAATGAGAGTTCATCACACCAAAAGTGAAAGTTTGAAAGTTTTGCACTTGTCTGTTACTGTCTAAACTGTAGAAGGATCCCTCATAGCAGTAATGGTAGATCACCCTTCACATCATCTGGAAAGGATTCCCTTTCTCCTCAAGACTTTATGCAAGTTTATCGACCCAGATTGAAACGTACCAGACCTATTTTCTCCCTCACAGGGTAAAATATCACAGCACGTGTTCCCCAAGCTCTGCCTCTGCATATTGCTGACATGTTGCTGGCTCCAGTTAAATACTCTGACCCCCCAGGGCCAAGGCCTATAAATTAATTCTGTTAAGTGGCAGCATTCCACCCTTCCCTTCCAAAATATTTATACCCTTCCTATTGGTGAGGGAGTCACTTAGACAAACACTGCAGAGGTTCATCTCATCTGTACCACAAAGACACAGAGTGTGCCGCCGCCAAAGGCGCCGCTGAACTCCGACCTCCGCGGGTCACGCCAAGCATTTGTCCCTCGGTAATAGGGACAGAAGGGTCCTTTCGCTCTTCATTTAACCTTTTGGGACCGTTTCTTTATTCCAGAGCCTCCGTAAAAGGCCCCAGTCCCAACCCACTGTCCTCCTGGACCTATCTTTCCACCCCCAAGCACAGGCTCTTTGAAAGCTGGAGAAAAGCTGGAGTGTGCTCGCCCTGCCGGAGACAAAGCCTGAGCCTGTGACCCCTGACCCCTGGGACACAGGTCTTTCTTCCTGGATCAGCCACGGTAGGTTATTGCCCTCGCGGCTCGGCAACAGAATAAACACTTGTTAAAGAGGTGATTCTTCTTCTGCAGGGGCTTCAACCCTCCAAGCCTCCTTTTCTGTTCATCTTTTTTTTTCTTCTGCTCTGTTCTTGGGGGTTGTTTGTTAAGGGCGTGCCGTGGTTAAGGCAGGTCTGCTGGCTCGTTTGGGACTGCAGGCAGCAGCTCCACAGTCCATCATTCTGACAGATCTCTGTCGCTCGTCCAGAAGGGACGGGATACACGGTTACTGTGTGCAGCACACACACACTCCCATTAACACACTGACACACCCACACACACACTCCCATTAACACACACACACACACACACTCCCATTAACACACACACACACACACACTCCCATTAACACAGACACACACACACACACTCCCATTAACACACTGACACACCCACACACACACTCCCATTAACACACTGACACACACACACACTCCCATTAACACACACACACACACACTCCCATTAACACAGACACACACACACACACACACACACACACACTCCCATTAACACACACACACACACACACACTCCCATTAACACAGACACACACACACACACACTCCCATTAACGCAGACACACACACACACACTCCCATTAACACAGACACACACACACACACACTCCCATTAACACACTGACACACTCACACAGACACACACACACTCCCACACACACAAAATCCCCCAAACACACACACAGAGTGTGAAGGCTATGGAGTTCGAAGCTTATCAATGCGTGCTTCAGGGCATCTGGCTGGAATGCAGCAGAATGTTAACATTGCACATTTTCTTCATTCGGAAAGAAAAATTCGGTTATTCCAATTAGCACATGTAGATTCATAATGTGTACTGAAACTTCTGTCACATTCAGATTATAGGCCTTTGTTTGTTAAATACCAAAGATTTTAACAACAAAATGTTCTGTTAATGCTATAATGTCTAAGGTTCCCACCTATGAATTCCATGAAAATTGGACAAAATGCTTTAGTCCTGCTGGAACAAGGGCCATGCTACACCTCATTCTGTAACAGTTGTGAAACTGTGATAATATGCTAAACAGGATCAAACGTTTCATTGAATCTGAATGATTCTTTGTAACTCTAATTTGATATTCTCTATTTTCCAATCAAAATGTAAGAGATCTTCATTTAGTACTTATCCCTTCTCTTAATCTCCCAGAGCTGAAATCATAGAGTACTATCGCTGTTAGCAAGCAAGACCCCCCACCTCCCACCCCCCGGTGTTCCGTGGTCGTCGAGGTGACGAGGTAAGCCATGCGTCCAGATGCTGAGCAAGCGTCATCAGCAGAGCCAACGTCCTGTGAGTCGCCAGTAAACATATGGGCTGTTGGAGGGAGGGAAGGACGAGAGAGGAGAGGGGGAAGACAGGAGAGGGGGGGGAAAGAGGAAGGAGAGGGAGAGGGGAGGAGAGGGGGAGAGGGAGAGCAGAGAGGGAGGAGAGGAGACAGGGAGAGAGGAGAGGGGGGATAAGGGGGAGGAGAGGAGGAGGAGGAGGGGGAGGAGACCTCTGGAGCTGCAGCCTCTTCCAGGGGACACAGGCCCATTGTCCCCTGGCCTGCCCTCCATCCCACTTAATGGTGAAGAACAGCATTGTACAGTATTGTAAACTGCTCTCTGTCCCCCCTCAGCCTCAATAGCAAGGCCCCCTCTCTCCTCTCTCTCTCTCTCCCTCTCTCCTCCTGGCTCTGCAGGGGTTTTAGTGTCCTCCCCTTTCATCCCTTTCTCCCTGCGCCGCCTCCCTCCGCCACTTTGGCCAGACCGCTCCAGCGTTCTCCTGAGTGATGGTGTAATTGTGGGAGAACAATTAAGCCATCTGATCCCCCCCCCCCCCCCCCCCCGCCTCCTCTCTGTGTCTCTCAGTCTTTGTTTTAGCGTGGTGTCGCTGGAGTACAGGAAAAAAGAGGTCAGCCCCCTATCTGTCTCTAGCTCAATGAAACACCCTCCCCGTGTGGTCTTGCATCACTGAAGGCCTCACAGGAAGTGGTCCTTAAGGCCTAAATGCTGGAACCGCCTGACTGAAACCTGTTCTTAACCACTAGGCTACTCATGGTGTGTATTCACACACAGGGCTACAGTGTGCTGCGTAAACAATCCAAGCAACGACTCAAGCTTTCCCACAACTTCTGTGTTTCTGTGTCTCTTGGACTAACAAGCTTGTCCAGATGATCAGTGATTTATTGTCTCCAGAGTAATTATCGAAGCTCTTAAAGCCCCTTCTCTTGTAGGCACTATAAAGCTGTCTGTTCTTCTGTGTGCGCTGAGAAATACACGCCCCTTTAATAGACAGGTGACCCAAACAGCTGGGAGACAGCTTTGGCCAAGATGGGATGTCTGGAGCCTTTAACCCCCGACGCCTCTTTTGTCCCCCTGATGTCACATCTGTGATCCTGTCTGCTCTCCGCTCATACCATCCGCCCCGTGTCACACTGTCTGGGCGACGTCCTGGGCGTTGAACCCAGGTCCTGCATCCTGGCTCATAGAGAGCCCCCTCCCCTCCACATCGACCTTTTGGTTTAATCCTGTTTTAATTTGACTGTTCTCTACACTTATCGTGGAAACTTTTGAACGGAAAAAAGTTGCGACGAAGAGGGACTTTGAATGGAAGATAAAACAGTTAGCTCACGGTTATTTTTTTTGTTAATAAAACGTGTTTTTAAGAACATTATAAAGCACCGAACCCAATGTAAACCCTCATGAAGACATATACCGTTCGGGTAAAAACTTCTTTTTTATTTATTACAAAGAGCACCTTACTTAGCTGAAAATGTTGTATCATATGGAAATTACTTCTCAGTTTAGTTCTTTAGCTTTCTTTTCTATTGTTACAAATACTTCCTAGCTCTTTGGGGTGTACCGTAACTACAGTACTGAACAGATAGATCAACAATTGGTGTTGCACAATATTCCACAGTTGGGTATGAGGCCATCTGATGGCCGATCAAGAGTTGACAGATTGAAATCCCCCCTTATAAATTGCTTTGGATGAAAGAGAGAGGATGAAATAATTAATTACAGTTCATGGCATGTAAGCCACACACGTCAGTTTTTAATTCCACCGTTTTTTTTTTTTGTTTATGCATGTGGGCTGTGCTCAGCTCCCCTCTGACCCGTTAGCAGCCCCCGTGTTTAGCATGGTGGGGAACTAGTTAATCATTAGCCTCTGAATGCTAGCTGTGTGAAGCTAGTTGGCGCAGGGCTGTGTGGTGCTAATGAGGCCAGAGGCCGGCCCTGCCTCTCCCTGTTATTGTCTCTGTCTCTGCCCCCCGTCATTACCTTAATGTGGCCCTCTCTCTCTTCCCTCACTCTCTATATCTCTCTGTCGCTTTCTCTCAGCCCCCCACTCAACTCAATAGGGCCTTTGCCAGTTTGGTATGAGGCACACACATGCTAATCCGTGCTCGGTGATAATGGACGTAAATGAAAATTAATTGATTCTCATTCAGGGCTCTTGTCAGCGGTCCTTGTCCTCCTCCTGTGTTTTCTTAATATGGGGACCTTTCCTCCTCAACAATTGCTCGCTAACCCCTCAACCTCGCCCACTCTAATACATGGTAATGTACTTGCCATTGCTATGCGCGATGAATGGCACAAAGGCAGCGGGGAGAATGTATGGTCGTGACACATGGGTACATATCTGAGAGCTGTACATTCACTCCCCGACCCCTGTATAGCCCCGAGACGCAGATTTGTGACGCCCCTGTACACTGCACCTGGTCCTTGCTGTCATTTTAGTTGAGTTTTACAGTCGTTTTAGGAGATTGGTAGGAAAGATGTTTCTGGTTGATGTTGGAGGTCGTATTTGAGATGTCGTTGTTACTCTGTATGCATGAACTGTTCCTTAGCGTTAAGTTCTGTAAAACTGTTAGGACTGGACACGTCTAGTCCTGGCTATCTGCTGCACTGTGGTGTACTGTGTGTATCTTTGTACATTGTTTTGGAGAAAGTATCCGCTAAATCATTAAATATTCATGTAGATGTCAGTATAAAAAACAAATAATTTAATATAATTTATAGAATGTACATTATATAAACTGGATTGCTTTGATTGTAGTAAATGACATGGAGACATCAAAACTGAGTTTATGCATTTATTGATAGGACACAACCGAATTGACTTGATAGGTTGTCTAGGATGAGCTCAGCTTCCCTGTGGGCCGGTGCTGCAGGTGCTGCAGGTGCTGCAGGTGCTGCAGGTGCTGCAGGTGCTGCTTCCTGCTGGTCCATCTGGACGTGCAGGGTGTCCAGGCTGGTCTTACACACGTCCTTCCAGGCAGCCAGACGCCTTTGGAGGGGGACCTCTTTCCGCTGGAACATCTCAGCCTGGGCCTTGTTCTGCTGCTGGAGGGCCCAACCCTCTACAATGCGAGTAAATCACTCGCATATGCGACCGACTTTCACGCTAGGCGACTATAAATTATCTTTAACTGGCAAATGGATAGTAAATTGTTCAATTTCACTGGCCTGTGACTGATTTAGAGGCAAATAACCAGTTTAGCGCAGATTTCAATGACGCAACGCTGCTTGACTGCGTTTTAACATGATTGGCTGCTGTGACAACAGACCTACCTAAGTAACGGAAAGTCGCTAGCTTTGTCGCTTGTCGCTAGGTATGATTTTTTGTTCACTAGGGAAAATAAAATGCCGCACTGCCTCTGTCGCTTTCTCTCACTAGAAGATCGACTTGCTTTTTATGGCACTCATCACGTTCAAAGAGATGGATGCAAAAAAGTTAAAATTCCAGTCTAAGTGGAATTTTTATAAATAAATAAAAAAAATTATCAAGACAATTTAAGTTCCCTGTTCAGATTATTCTTGCTATGCTAATCAGCTCCGCCAACTACGAAAGAGCCTTCGGTGCCCAAAAAGAATAAAATCAGGTGGCGCCATTTTCCCTCCAGGGCCTCGCGATCCCTCCGCTCATCTTCCACCCTGGCCCGTCACCTGTCTCTCTGCCGCATGGCCACAGAGAGCTTGGTCTGAACCCAGCAGACGCCCACCCTCAGCTGCTTCATGCTGCCTCTTGCGGCGACAGCCCGGTCCGTTACCGCGGCAATCTCGTCTCTGACATCGCCTCTCTGAAGATCGAAGTTCATCTTGAGGTCAACCAAGAGGTCCGAAAAAACCTGGACGGAGAGAGTGAGACAGATAAAGAGATAGTTTGTTACTGGTAAGTTACACAGAGAAAGGTGTGACACTACTGACACTTTTATCACTGACACAAGTAATAAAAAATATATATATATTGAATCAAACTCACCTCAATCTTGTGACCTTTCCTTGCAGTGGACGCCTCTGTGTCGCTCAGCGTTTTGCAGTTTTCTTCCAGCTGTAGGCGGACGCGACAGTGTTTTCCCTTCCAGGACTGTGCCGCATTGCGGAGGAAGCGTTGATGTTTTCTCAGCGTTCATTGTCTTCCTCATGGCTCTTCTACTAGGCTAAGAACACCTCCTCATGGCTCCTCCACCAGGCTGAGAACACCTCCTCATGGCTCCTCCACCAGGCTGAGAAAACCTCCTCATGGCTCCTCCACCAGGCTGAGAACACCTCCTCATGGCTCCTCCACCAGGCTAAGAACACCTCCTCATGGCTCCTCCACCAGGCTAAGAACACCTCCTCATGGCTCCTCCACCAGGCTGAGAACACCTCCTCATGGCTCCTCCACCAGGCTGAGAAAACCTCCTCATGGCTCCTCCACCAGGCTAAGAAAACCTCCTCATGGCTCCTCCACCAGGCTAAGAACACCTCCTTTGTACTCCTCCACCAGGCTAAGAACACCTCCTCATGGCTCCTCAACCGGGCTAAGAAAACCTCCTAATGGCTCCTCCACCAGGCTGAGAACACCTCCTCATGGCTCCTCCACCAGGCTGAGAACACCTCCTCATGGCTCCTCCACCAGGCTAAGAACACCTCCTCATGGCTCCTCCACCAGGCTAAGAACACCTCCTCATGGCTCCTCCACCAGGCTAACAACACCTCCTTGTGGTTCCTGTAGTCCCCCGCGGCAGTGTGAGCCTTGGCCTGCGCCCACTTGGTTGCCACCAGCTGGAACACCGTGACACCTAGCAACACAGCCCAGAGAAGGATTCACCAGGACCAGGTAGGCAGGGTGCCATGGCAACACTGCTCCAGAGGTGTCCTGTATCCATAGTAACACGGAACAGGAGACGTCCTGGATCCATGATGAGCTGGAATACAAGGTATTGCGATTGAACACGTTTCGTGTTGAAGACGGTTGGGTCTCGTTGAACATGGTCGGGCTGAACATGCTTTGGTTGAACACGATCTCGTACAACATTGCCGTGTTAACACAATCTTGTGCAACATGGCTGTGTTCAACGCGGTTGGGCTCAAGTCGGCTCACAGGCAGCACGGGCTTTCTGTCTAGTTGAGCAAAAATCTATCTGGATAGGGAATAACCAATAATGAGCGAAATACAATTAGGGTTTCATTCAGGGCAATTTTAGGTAATTTCGCAGACGTGAAAAGCCATGCATTACATAAATTTTTAGCCTATTTGAACTATAGTGGATAACCTTTCCCTTCAGCCTTACCGTTGGTGAAGCTTGATACTTTCTATTTTGTGATAATATTGAAAGCAGAATGTTAGATCTCCCCAATAACAGCTAACGTTAGCTGGCTAGCAGCGGAGATGTGGCAAAATCTGTGTGGTGATTTTACCTACACAGTATGGTGGACAGACTGAAATGTTTAACTCCGTTTCTCCCCAATACGTAACCTATGTGACTTAACCTGACTTGAACAAACCCTGAGTCCGATTTTAGTTAACAACAGCAGTTTTTTCACAAAACACGTTTTTGTGGTGTGATTATAGGCTAGGTACTGTATCTCAACGTTCCACCGCTGAGTTTGACAAGTGAAGTGGGCCTGTTTTATAAACTCCTCAAAAAAAAGTTTGGAAACGTTATTTCGGTGGATTATTCCTCCCTTCCAATAATACCAATCGGTATTGTATTTTATATAATTGGAAAGCCGGATTAATCACCTTTACAACAAGGTACAACTTGTAAGGATCATTCGTGGAATTGTATTGTGTGCATTTTGGAGTCAGTGCTGTTGTAACGGAACATTTTCCCCTCAGTTATCAATGATGCTCTGCTTTGCTTTATGGTGTTAATTTCACATCCTGCTTTAACTACAGCTTGGTCCAGGTGATCCAGCCAAGTAACAATGCTGTTATAACACACCATGGACAATGACAGAGAGCCAATGGATAGGCTACCTATTCTGGGTTTGGCACCGACAGTAATGAGCCTTGATGGATTGCTGTGTCGCAGGTAGCAGATTAGGCGGTAGCTATCCCTTCTCCCCCTTCAGTCCCCAAAGCCCCTTTTCTGCTTAACTGCATTGTTCACCCTGTTTGCTTACCGCTCAATCGATCACCTTCCATTTTATCCTGGTGATTAACCAAGCCTCTACTCCTTTTCTCCTCGGACTCCTCCCCCTCCTCCTCTCCCCCAGGTCTAAGGAGACAAAATGGAGGGGCGGTGAAACATTAACCAGGCTTGGCAGAAGTGACGGTGATGAAGTGAGCCTGTGGGGCGAAGCCGCTGTTGTCTGCCAATGAGGCGATTGTTCCTGTCCCTGTTACTACTCCTACAGGTCAGCTTAGAGGTCAGAGGTCACAGCAGGCTCTGGACCCAGGTTTACTCCAGGCGTTGACTGGAACAGGCTCATTATCCAGATGTGTGAGGGATGGATTCACGGTCTGACGGCGACCAGAAGTCACCGACGTACCTGTCTTCCATTCTCATCGTCAAGGCGATCTGTATTACCGTCACTGTCATAGTTACTGTCTTCAATATCGCCATCATCACCACCATCACTATCGTCATCATTAGCATAAGCTGTATCATCATAATTGTCTCCATCATCATCCCCAGCATCACCGTTATCATTATCATCTTTTCCTTGAAACAACTTCTCTATACGCAGATAAACCATCTTCCAAAGACACTCTCAGAGAAAGTCACGTGACACCTAAGTACGACGATATAGAACTGTGATTGATGCCGTGTGAGAGTGTGACCGCTCCTTTAGGTAGGAATTATAGGTGTTGATGTAAATCCACACATGATGTTTATCTCACTGAGAGAAACACCTCAGGACCTCCCAGCAAGCTGCTTTAAGATGGAACTGAATAACATTCAGTGCCTTTAGCCAATGACAGATAGCTTGACATCATTCCACAGTCTGTACTGTGAGACCACCAAGCTCATCCATTTAACAAGCTAAAATTCACCAAACCACCCCCCCAACCCAATCCCATCACCCCCCAACCCAATCCCATCACCCCCCCCACCTTAAAAATAAATAAAAAGGAAAAACTTCCCCAAAAATCAGACAAAAAAAACAAAACTTTTGTAAATCTCAAACCAATCAAATCCAATAAAACATACAAAGCGGTATAGTTTTCTTTCTTTTCTTTTTTTTTTTTAAAGAGGGGAGTGTGAAAGAGAACGAGCGATGCTCTACAATGAGACTCTGTGAATGGAGGGTCATTTGCTAAGCTATCATTCATGGGTCTGTGGGTCCCATGCCTACACAAGCTTGCTCCCAGATCCACACACTTGTTGCCATTGTGACACACTGGCAGAGAGAACCATCGGCAGTCCTAGGGATCAATTAAAACCCTGACAACACCACACTAAACCAGGCTGCCATTTGTCCAGGGCACCCCTCCTGCCTCCACCCAAACCCCTCTCCTCCCATCTGTCAGGGGCCCCAAGGCACATTGTGTCTATGTGTGTGTGTGAATGTGAGTGGGAGGGGATGGGGGAGTGGAAGAGGAGGTTAATCAAGATTTGGATGAGGAAGAGAGAAGGATAAGGAGGGAGGGGGGGAGAGTGTGGGTGTGCTTGCGGGGGTGTTTCAGGGTTGTGTGCGTGTGTGTGGATTGTGTGTGTGTGTGTGTATGAGTGAGAGAGGGAGAAAGAGGTGTGGTTGTGTGAGGTGTGTGAGAGAGAGAGTGAGTGAATGTGTGGGAGGGGACCACGGTCATTATAATGATTTTCCTGTTTTCTTTTCAAAGCCATTAGAAGAATACATTCTTTTGACATTCTTTTTCTCAGTCGGCCAGTCTCCTGTCACCTATGCTACCCACCTCTGTGTTACAGCGAGGGTGGCCACAGTGGAGAGTAATCTGGGAATCAGGTCAATTATAGACGGAGGCTTGCTGATAACGGAGAAAGAAAGTGAGAGAGAGAAAGAGAGAGAAGCAGAAAAGGAGCTAGCCTGCTGCTGTTTTGACAATCAGTGGTTAGGACACCGCAGAGTCGCTCTGCGGTGAGGGGCCTGACCTGGACGCCTGTTTCTGTGGGGCTTTGGAGACGGTCCTAACTAGGTCCGTTCTCACACAGACCTCCCCCTTGAGGGCCACGTAAACTCTGGGACCAACCCTGGCTCGTCACACACACAGTCGCACATCCTCACACACAAACATACCCTCACACACACATTCACACACACCTTCACATCCTCACACACATTCTCACACATACCCTCACACACACATCCTCACACACAAACACACCTTCACATCCTCACACACATCTTCACATATCCTCATATCCTCACACACCCTCACAAACAAATTCTCACCCTCACACACACACCCTCACCCTCACACACCCACCCACCCACCCTCACACACACACTCTTACACACACACCCACCCTCACACACACCCTCACCCTCACACACACACCCTCACACACCCACCCACCCTCACACACACCCTCACACACCCTCACACACACACAGGGATATCTTTGGGTCTTTCTCAAGGGAAGCTTCACATGCATCTGGGCGCACCTGTGAGATGTCCCTGGCGCCGTCTCCCTGCTCCTGTGTTTGGTCCCGGGGCATTGAGGAGCACAAAGGACGGCGGCGACAAAGAACCACCACCCTCTTGTTCTTCTCCTAATGAAGGGAATCTGAACAGTCTTCTTTCAACCCAGCCTCCGCCACGACGGGCAGCGTCAAAGCCAAGCTCCGGTTCCCTTCACACACACCTCCCGGGACCTGACGCCCTCCTGGCTCCACACCCTCCAAGCCACTGTGGGAGACCCTGGGGTTCATGTTGGCTCTGGGCTACAATGGAACAAGTGCCGACCCCTGACCTAAGCACTGGCCCCTTCTCATGCAGGGGTTAGGGGCAGGGGCACATGTGGGTAAACTTCTCAGTGAACTAGAGAATGGAGCACGCCTGTTAAAAGAGACTTGTTTTTCTACCGGTGCTTTCAACAAGGACGCTCCAAGTGGAAGATGGTTCTAATTGGGGAAAAGGTTGGGCTGCCCGGTTCAAATAGCAGATGAGCAGTTTAGGCCCACAATGATGTCGGCTAATTCGCCCAATCAGTGTTGTTGAACGGAGGACGATCTGTGTTGAAATCGAGCAAGTGTCTGTGGATGAAAAGATGCGGGTACATGTCGTTCTAATTGGGAGAATGAATGTGTTTCATAAGTAGCCTATCAAAGTAGCGTCGAGAAATTCCACAGCTTTAACGGTTTAACTGGGAGAGGTTTAAAGACGACAAAAACAATATTGATTCAAAGGGTTTGGTCGGTTATTCCTACATTGTATTGACCCACCGGACAATGACGTGTGAATGTGCGTACAATTGAATATTGTTAACAATTATTTGCAGTTGAGAGCTTTAATCAGTAAATATATTATCTTTTTAACTAACGATTTCCAATAAATAGCCTAAAAAATATAGGCCATAACGTGTCCAAATTGCTTCACCAAAGGTTGCAGTAAATTATAAAGATACGAACATAGTTTGAAGAAATGTGAACGAGAAGTTATACATTCAACAACGAATTGAGATTCTGCCATTTGACCAGTAGGTGGCGATCATAGCCTAACTGAGCGTGCTGGTTCATTTCCAGGCGCATTTAAATTTCTCCAACCAAATATAGGCTAATTTATTAACCCTCCTATTGTGTTAAAAAAGTGTTTACACCTTTGCTGTTCGCGGAATTTGACCCGTGTTTGAATACATTGACAAGCACTGAATTAAAGCAAAAAATATCCAATGAAATGTTTTATCTGCCAAGTAACATATTAGCCATCCAAAAAAGGCACCATTTATCTATTTTATTTGGTTATGGTGTACAGAACATGGAAATTATTAATAAGACCATGAGAAGAGGGTAATGATAATGTTGTGCCAAAAACAGTAGCCTTATTGTTTGATTTGTATACCCCAGTAAGGTACACCAGGTAAGCATTGATATCGCATGTGGCAATGTGTCAATCTCCCTCCGACTATTCCCAAACACTAGTCTTCCCTCCATGTTGGTCATGTCAATGATGATCTTTCTATAGGCTGTTAGATATCCATTGCTCATGTTGACAACTGCAGTTCAGTCAAGATTTCAGCATTACTTGATAACCATAGACATGAAAATAAGTTTGACTTTGGCAGAGTGGATGTATCTAGGGGAAGGACAACATACATAGACTATGAGGCAGGGAGCAAATAGAGAAATCATCCCATCTGATGGATAGTAACACACAGACGACACGGGGAGATGAGGATGGTGGAGGGCAGCAGCACGATAATACAACAACCGGGAGTGAGAGTAGGAGTATCCGTGCGGCCTTATAATGTGGCCTTATCGGACGTGGGCCAGTGGGTGAGGTGTAGAGTGTCAGGGGGTGTGGAGGATGTGAGTGAAAACGAGAGTGGGACGGGTGGATGTGAGGGATCATAGTGTTTGCTGCATGCTACAATTGAATTCAAGTCAATGCAATTCAGGGGCATGAAACATGATTTGAATTATTTTACACAATATTAATACACTTTTATTGTATGTTTTAGTATGTTTTTGTTTTGTTTTATTCATAGTATTTATGTGTTGTTGACCTTTTAGTTATTTATTTATCATACTATTTTCATTCAAAAAGTGAACTTAAACCAAGAGGCAGGTGGACTCTACACCAGAATGAAGTCATTTAGCTAGAATGTAAAAACAGTTTATCTTGTTTTGCTATTAAAGCTGTTTATGACACACGCAACTTTATAAAAGTGTGACCAAGTAGCCTAGAACATTCTATTTCTCTTTTTTGTTTTGTTTTGTCGTCAACATTTTTTTCAGCTTCGGCAACGATATAAGAAATATACCAGCAAAAAAATTGAAACGAAAACCGACCAGAACCAGGCTTCCGTAACTATTATCTGGCGTAAAAAATCTTATAACAATTGTATTCAATGCAGTATTTAATGTATCCTTTACGTGTCCCTGAAATGATCTCCATGGAAACCATCGATACGCGTTTGACATTTTCTCTTCGGTTACCTGGGGCTTTTACTTGTCATTTCAACATACCACTGGTGAGAAATGGCAAGCAGGAATTTTGCTGACTCCAACTTTACTAGCGGTGAGGGCTAATGATTAAAGACAGTGGCATATGAGACTTTGGGTGTGAGACAATAGATGGAAGAGCTAATAACATCCCACTTAAATCACCCCAAATAGGACAGGCATGGTAGGTGCTCTGCATGAAGAGCCTTCCTCAGAAATGTGAGGCTGTCTACTCCAGGACCAGACTCTCTCTTGGGGTGACTGTGGGGGTACAGGCCACTGTCCTGAATCTGAACCCCCCCCCCCCCTCCTCCTCCTCCTCCTCCATGGCCCTAAGAGTCATAAATGTCTTGTTCCTATTGTGTGAGAACTCATCGAGGACATTGTCCCCTGCGATTCTCCTCTCCGGTAGCCAATAAGGGGAACATGGTCTCCTATCGAGCAGAAGTCTGGCATTCCTGCCTCCTCCAGCCAGCTGTCTGGAGCTCAGACGGCAGGTCCAGACGTGGGTCTGGTCGTGGTGGTTCTGCCCGGTGTGGAGGCGCTGTGATGCGTCTCCTGCCTGGAATGTCATTGTCTGGAGCCTGTGGCTCCTTGAGGCTCTGACCTGAGGTTTGTCGGAGGGGAACAGTAATGAACAGGTCTGTCGCCACCATTTGCAGCAAATGTCAGTGTGGATTTCACACGAGGAGAGTTTTTTTTTTTTTTTTACTCGTTGAGTGTTTATGTAGAGCCACTGTTGTGAGACTGACTTATTTAAATCACTCCTGGTGTCAAATTAAGACTTTGACATTTGCGGTGTTGATGCGTCTCTCTGACTCAGACTACAGTACATGGGGAGACAGGGATTGTTTCAGATGGCCGAGTGATAAATTGATTGTCTGGTCTATTCAGTGAATTACTGTCATCTCAATACATCCCACTCAGGCGGAAGTGAAGTTTGTGTAAACCGCGTACGGAACATCCTCAGCCTCCTCCGTTCACACAACCATCCTGTTCTCCCACATCTCCTCCATGCGTTCTTAACACAGTCATTTGTTTACATGGCGCAGCGCGATACGAATAAGTAGATAAACAGGTAAACAAAGCCCTTCCTCAACCACCTCAGCCCATCCCTAATCCTGATGTTTATATCTGTCATCTCCAGGGTGCCTTCCTGTCTATACTGCTTCCACCGCGCGATAGATTAAGAGACCAGCAAGAGGCGGGTTCCAGGTTGCAGGCCTTGTGCGGGGTGGGAGGGGGGGTGGGAGGGGGGTGGGAGGGGGGGGAGGAAAGGGAGGAGAGGGAGAGGAGAGGAGAGAGGAATGAAATGAAATGAAAAGAAAGAGGGAGGAGTGGAGAGGGGTAGGAAAGGGAGAGGAGCGGAGAGGAAAGGGGGAGGCAAGAGAGGGAAGGAAATAGGGAGGAGAGGAAGGGAGAGAGAGAGAGGAGAGGGAAAGGGAAGCGGGACGAGAGGGGGAGGAAAGGTGAGGGGGAAGTGCTTGTGCTGTGAAAGACTTCAGTTCCCAGAGGGCAGAAGACGAGCCCAACGTGCCGTTTTGCTGCCCAGCAGCCTAGGGAAGGCATCTCCTAATCAGCCTAACAGCAGTGCTCCCGGCTGCATTATTAGTTGCTGTTTTCCCAAGGAGGGTAACCAGGGGCTTTCTGGCCTTTACTTCAATATGCCGGGGGCCAAATGTTACCGCCACAGTAGTGTCATTTGTCCTGGTTTTAATCAAAAGTGCCCACACTGAGAGGAATGTGATTTCATTTTGGGTAAGTTTGGTTGGATGAGATGAGTTTTTTTTTTTTTATGGAGGTGGAAAGCAGAGTTTGTTTTGGGCTGTTTGCTGTCGGTTGGTCTCTGACATGCACGATGTGGTGGCACACAAGTGCTGTGCTGAACTCACCCTCAGTTATGTTGGGTAACCCCTTAGATATCCCTATAAGCCTTCAAAATGATCCCTATCAGCCTGATTAAAATCCCCTCCCACCACTGTAAAAAAAATGTGTGCATGTGTTTTTGTGTTCAGAGAGAAAAGAGAGGTCTTCCTCTGGTGATGTGGAACTGAGGAGATAATCACCCACGCATGGGTGATTTAGGCTTCATCAGGCCTTTTCTTTTGGAGCCATTGGAAGCGGAGCCTGCAGGTGTCCCAGCCCTGTGGTGACAGCAGCACTGTCAACAGAGGGCCAGTGTCTTCAAATCTGGCCATCACAGGTAAAGGACAAAAAAAAGTCACACACACATGACTCACACACACACACACTCTCAGATACCCACACTTAGAGTAATCAACGGCTGCAGGTTGCTCATTTGAATCTTCGTTGGCAAAAATAAAAATCTGTTTGCTTGATTAGATTTGTCGTGGGTTAAGGACTAAATGCGATTGAGTTAACTTTTTGGAATGCCTAGAAAAGTATGTTTGAACACAGAGGTAAACTCTAATTTCCTTCGTTTACAGGGGAAACATTCAGGGAAAGTTGGCGAGGAAAAGTACTCATTTCCCCTCTTACTGCTGTCGTAAAATAGAGTGTTTTAGGGGGTAAAACAGCATGCGCTGTGTGTAAGTGACCCCCAAGGACCCAATTTTTACCACTTCTGATTTAAAGTCTCGTTACTGGGAGATTATTGTGCTTAAACTAGTCAAGGGGGGCGTGAAGTCACGATCACCCTGGAGGCTCCTCGCTAGCTCCTTCAAACAGTGGGGTATTCTTCTTAGCCGGCCATATGCTGATCCCCTCATGCTCCCTTGCCCCTCGGGGCAGAGGTGGAGCTAATGCTAAGATGAAACTCACTTGCATATCACCTGAGGCATTTAGCGGTTAGCACATCGTCAGCCTGCAGTACCATGGGATAGCCATTAACGCGGTAGGGTTAGCGGTTAGCGTCTCAGCCCCTGCAGTACCACACATTTAGCAGTTACCATCTCAGCCCCTACTTTATCACAGGGTTAGCTGTTAGCACCTCAACCCCTGCAGTACCATAGAGTTAGCTTAGCCGCACTTAGAAGGAAGAAGAATGGGACTGTTGGGGGAGCGCTGTGGTCACCTGTGGTGTGGAGATGGGTTGCCAGGTTTGCCTCGGGGACGGTGGGCTGACTGGCTGGCTGTGAAGCGGCGAGGTGCAGGGGGAGACCATCATGGGAGCCCTTTGAACTGCAAGCTGCAGGTGGAATGTGCTTAGTCAGCAGGCTTCTCTTTTCATAAGGGTCTTATTGAGATGGCAGAGCATGGAGAGCCATGCTAATGCTAATTGTTGTTGATGTGATGGCCCGCGACCGGGGTTTACCGGTCATAATCTCGCGGACCTTCTGTTGTCTTGGATTTTAAAATTGTATTCTGTCTTGAAAGTAATTTTCTGCTTCCTGTATAGAACCCTGTAATTCTCCATGTTCATTTTACGGAGGGGAATGGGGGAAGGGGTTTCTGGACTGCCAAGCATGGGTGTAAAAGCGAACGGAAGTGTTAAAGAAAGATGTCACCCTTCTCCAAACTCTTGTCATTTGAAAAATGGGGACAAAAAAGAGAAGAAACTTTCAAACACGACACTGGACATGTTTCCTCCACAAGCTAACTCTATACTACTGCAGGGGTTAGCGCTAACCGCTAACTCTATACTACTGCAGGGGTTAGCGCTGACCGCTGACCCTATACTACTGCAGGGGTTAGCGCTGACCGCTGACCCTATACTACTGCAGGGGTTAGCGCTTACCGCTGACCCTATACTACTGCAGGGGTTAGCGCTGACCGCTGACCCTATACTACTGCAGGGGTTAGCGCTTACCGCTGACCCTATACTACTGCAGGGGTTAGCGCTGACCGCTGACCCTATACTACTGCAGGGGTTAGCGCTAACCGCTAACTCTATACTACTGCAGGGGTTAGCGCTGACCGCTGACCCTATACTACTGCAGGGGTTAGCGCTGACCGCTAACTCTATACTACTGCAGGGGTTAGCGCTAACCGCTGACCCTATACTACTGCAGGGGTTAGCGCTGACCGCTGACCCTATACTACTGCAGGGGTTAGCGCTGACCGCTAACTCTATACTACTGCAGGGGTTAGCGCTGACCGCTGACCCTATACTACTGCAGGGGTTAGCGCTGACCGCTGACCCTATGGTACTGCAGGGGTTAGCGCTGACCGCTGACCCTATGGTACTGCAGGGGTTAGCGCTGACCGCTGACCCTATGGTACTGCAGGGGTTAGCGCTGACCGCTAACTCTATACTACTGCAGGGGTTGAAGTGCTAACCTCTAACCCTCTGGTACTGCAAGGATAGAGCAGCTAACCACTATCCCTATGGTACTGAAGGATCCGAGATGCTAACCGCTAATGCCCCAGGTTATAGTCAGAGAGCAGGGCCCTTACCTGGGGCTGTAGCATAGCAGGACACTGTGCCTCTGAAGCCGGGAGGGGCCAACAAACCCACATATCACACATATCTGCACCTCTGTGAAACTATCTTTGGAACGACACTAACTTCCTCCCAGAGATCCCAGATACCACGTTCTCCCAACAACTGATCCGAAAAACCCAAACTCCTTCTCTGTGTTGGATTTGCCCTGCTTTGGCTGGGGCAAATCAATGATGAATTAAAGGTGAGTAAAACATGCATTGCTTGACAGTGATATGACACGTGACAGGGTCTGATATTGGTTTGGTGCTGTGCGTTCCCTGTCGGTGGGACTGCGAGTGTGGAGCCACTTGGCCCAGTAGGCTTGTCCCTCGTCTGTGGGAGTTCTTTGTGTCCTCCCAGACATAGGCTAGTCAACCACAGGGGCTCTAGACGCCAACATACCTCCCCATGACCACAACCACCACCAGAAAAACCCTGAGATAAAGGCAGACATACATAACTGACACTAACGCGCAGGAAACAACACATGCAAATGAGCTAGCATCCCATAGTGAGTCAAAACATCCATGAGAAAAGACAAGCCATTATCATTGTTGTTTATTGATATCAACAGCCGCGATCGCAGACAGAAAACAAAAACATCCATCCAGCAGTCCTGTAGAGGATTCTTTAGCGGGATTCAAAGACCCACAGCCTTTTATGGCACTGAGGTGGATGAAAAGGGGGCTCCTTAAGAGTACTTGTTTTGGCTGTGGGGACAATTAAAGAGATTGGTCTGATCTGACTGAGGGCTTGAGTGGGCCTCGCCCCCACAGTGCACTGTGTTACCCACTCTGCGCCCGGCTTCCTCTGTGAAGTAGCCGGCTACTTCCAGCCCGGCCGTGTGTCATGCTCCCTCAGATCAAGGCTCGTTCCCCCACAGGCCCCCGGGCCAGCCTCCAGGTGGGCCCCGCTAATGAGCCCAGAGACCCAGCATCTCCGTGGGCCTCCCTCCCGGGGCCGGGGGGGGTGGGGGGGGGGGGGGTGGAGATGGGCAGTTGTGTGGGGGGTGGTTTGGTTGGGGGGGAGGATTCTGGGGATTGGAAGGCTGGCTGAGGGGGGGTAGGGGGGTGGTGGGGGGGACTGGGGGGGGGGGGGCAGTTGGCCGGGTACACAGGGTCAGGCGCAGGCAGGGGTCTGGGACAGCAGAGGATAGAAAAGACGTGAGGTACAGGGGACAGGGCTGGGTGGCTGGGCTGCAGGGCTGGGTGGCTGGGCTGCAGGGCTGGGTGGCTGGGCTGCAGGGCTGGGTGGCTGGGCTGCAGGGCTGGGTGGCTGGGCTGCAGGGCTGGGTGGCTGGGCTGCAGGGCTGGGTGGCTGGGCTGCAGGGCTGGGTGGCTGGGCTGGGAAAAGCCCTCAGTAGAGTGTGGAGCTTTGTGAGGAAGTGTGTTTGTGAAATGTTTGGTTGATGACATTGTGTTGTGAGTTTTGGGTATTGAAATAGATCTCCTCTAGTCTGAACATTGTTTCTATTTATTGAATGATAGAACTTTCATGAACTTTTTACATACTGTGTCCTTGTGACCCTAGCTATTGTTTGGCACAAACATTGGCACAAACCTTTTTGTACGTTGCATCATATGAAACCATCTTGTACTGAATAAGCGCAAATCAAATGTCCGACTCTTTCAGCAGTGGCACAGTACTGTATCTACAAGTCGCGAAGATTACAAAATAAAGGGGACAAGCTCAAGGGAAAAAACACAAAACTGTTCCAAAAAACACGAGAAGAAACATCTATTTCCTGACTCCTCTGATCTCGGAGCTGTTGTGTTCAACTGCGTACAACAGTGGCTCTCTTGTATGCATCCACAGTGAAAAGGCCCTTCCATCCCCTCTGCCTCTCCTGCGTGGGCCTTCCTGCTCGGTGTAAACACACTCGCTGCTTCTGTGATGTCCCTGAAAGGGAACGAGGTGACTAATGTCTGTGCTTGTCTGTGACTCTGCCAGCCCTTCGCTTTTGTGACCTCCAGGAGCTTTTGATCTGCTTGATACATGATGTTGTTGTTTTTTTCGGGGGAACACAAATCGTCCTTCTTCCAACGATGTTTGGCCCAAAATAAAGTTGAAGCGAGGGTTTGGGGTGGGGAAGTGTGTGAACCTTCACATCAGAGGAGATGGGGGGGAGGGAGGGGGAGAGAGAGGGAAGGGAAGGAGGAGGGAGGGAGAGGGAAGGGTGAGGGTGAGGGAGGGGCTGGTCTTTGATGATCGCATGGTCTGTAAACTGTAAACTGAAGCATAGCCTGAAGGGATGATCCTGCTGTAGATTTGAGCTGCGTTGGGACTCGGTTCTTGATTTGAGCTTGTTCATCATGAGTTTGATTGATAAAGTTCATGTTCCCGTTTGTTTTTTTTGTGTTTTTTTTTTCTTTTTCTTTAACTAGAATTTAACATTTCTGTAGATGGAAGACGCTGATTATTGTGACTGCTTGGCGGTTGTATTTTTATCTCAAGTTAGATCGCATTTACTGCATGTTTTAGCACAGCTCGTTTTTGCCTTCTGGCTCAAACTCACTCTGACGTTTTTTCCATCCTTAAAAGCCTGTCATTAGTTGCTCACACATTATAACCATTAATTTCCCTGAATACATCAGATGACAGTCTTTAGAAATCACAGAAACATAAATAAAAAAGTGTACATTTAAAAAGAAGAAATTCAACAATTGGTAAACGTCTTTGGTCATGAATACACTTTCAATGTCCGGCCATCCAGGTGGCCAACAATGATTGTGTGAGGTCACGTATAATCTCCTGTCATTCACAGGTGAAGGTCTCTTCTCTAGGGCTTCAGTGCTCACACCTGGCAACATAGCTACTGTCTGGCAACCATCATTCCTCCCAACCCTGTCAGTGAGCTTGTCCCTGGGAACGATGGCTATGAATGGCCCATGGCCATAGATTATGGCTGGTTGGTTTTCCCTCTCTTTTATTGGAGCAAATAGAGTTGATTTGGCCAGGCGGCGTTTGCACGTGTTGGGTCTCCCGTGGTGCCTGGTCAGTCAGAATGGAACTCTGGCTCTTCATGGAAGGCTTGAGGCGTCATAAAGGGCTCTTTGTGAGGCGGGACTGGGGTCATCTCATTCCACACGGTCTCTCCATAAATGCTCACATTCTTCACCTTTCTTATGATTTTGTTTGGTGAGCGGGGCCCAAACAAAAGTGCCAAAGACTTTAAATTATTCACAGGGAAATGCATAAAGGATTAATTTGCATTGATTTTGCCCCCGAACAAAAGAAGTCATTTTTTTTGTCCTGAGAAACTTAGAGAGAAAAGCATCTCTCTTCTCTCGGACCAACCGATTGGAACAAAAAATATCTAAAGCCACCTTTAATACGGCTATCAGGGAGGAAAATGGTGAAATTGGACCTTTGTGCATCATTAGTTTGGGGAGATTTTCCACTTAGCCCATGGCCATAGATCTTTCCCTATGGAATGTCCACATTTCCTCACGAGTTGTGAAAACATCAGTCAGAATATGAATAGTTTGCTTTCTGATCATTCGGAGTGGTTCTTTATGAACCTAAACAGATTGTGGGTCGTATTCAGCGTGTTCATTCAGTGACAAATGCGCTTTTTCTGGTCTGTGTTTGTCTGTTTGACTTAACCAACACCATTCGCCACAGCCTCTGAAAAGTGCTGCTCCCCTTTTAGACCTGTTTGGTTTTGCCAAATGGATTCGACACAAGTTAAATCGAAACCAAAAGACCAAAAACTACCATTTTGTCCCTGTATTTAATTCCCTAGCATATCATTCACTAGCATGTTACCCGTCTCAACCCATGAATGGGAAAAACAAATCTACAAACAAACAAGTGAAACTAATAGTACATATTAAATTAGTTTTCTGGTACCTTAGCCTTCACTGACAGGAAGCAGATTATCTTATAAAATGGCAGAAAATAAGTTCAGAAGTACTTTCAATTTTGCACTCAATGTTGATTCAGGATAAAGTCAGTTTTTTAAGTTAGTCTTGTGATTGTTATGTTTTTTTTGTACAAAAAATAATTTGATAGATAATTAAAGAATTTGACAACACACACATAATATTCTTTATAAAAAAATAACTTTGGAAGCACAAGTTATGTGTAGAAATACACATTTATATATAGCTATATAATTTACACATACAATATATACAGTAAACTGTACATACTTGCACTAATGTGCATTTAAGACTTTCATCCGTCTACAATATATTTAACTTTTAACAAGCGAGTCATTATATACATACAATGCTTATTCAAACGACACACAGAGTAGTGTACGGGTCCTGTCCGGTCAGCTCACGGTCTGTAGCTCCCAGACTGCAGAGCCAGGGACACCTGTCTTTGAAACCCCTTTTGATTTACAGATCTGCTTCTGTCTGATATGTTTGATGCATTGTCTTTGCAACGCCCTCCCTCTGTTTCCACTGCAGGAATGTGCCGGCGGGAAGCTGCGACGAGGTTACAGGCGGCCGCGTCGAGCGCTGCCTCGTCCGCCCGCATTCAAGGGGGCCGTAACTGTCATACTGGATTATTCCAGAGTGGAGCTGTGATATGAATGGGTGATGTGCTGTGACCGGTGTGCCCAGAGAAGGGAGTGTGGAGCCCAGAGGGAAGGCTGTAACGCTGTAATCATGGGGAGAACGTCTCTCTCTCTCTCTCTCTCTCTCTCTCTCTCTCTCTCTCTCTCTCCCTCCCTCTCTCTCTCTCTCTCTCTCTCTCTCTCTCTCTCTCTCCCTCCCTCTCTCTCTCTCTCTCTCTCTCTTTCTCTCTCTCTCTCTCTCTCTCTCTCTCCCTCCCTCTCTCTCTCCCTCTCTCTCTCTCTCTCAGTTGCTCTCCTCTCTGATCCATTAACTTTAAATTGTTCTACAGCCCCTCATTAGGACAGTCTGCAGCCATGTCTTTAATGGAGACGGTCTCTCCCCCTCTTTCTCTCTCTACTTCTTTCACTCTCTCTCTACCCCCTCCTCTCCCTCCTCTCCCTCCTCTCCCTCCCTCCCTCCCTCCCTCCCTCCCTCCCTCCCTCCCTCCCTCCCTCCCTCCCTCCCTCCCTCCCTCCCTCCCTCCCTCCCTCCCTCCCTCCCTCCCTCCCTCCCTCCTCTCCCTCCCTCCCTCCTCTCCCTCCCTCCCTCCCTTTTTCTCCCCTTCCCCCGCCCCCTTCATCTTTCTCTCTCTCTGATCCATTAACTTTAAATGGTTCCCCAGACCCTCATTAGGACAGTAGGCAGCCATTTCTTTTCTCAGTGGAGGCCTCTTAAGTCATGTGAATGGGAGCCCTCCTCTGTAGTCATTGTGCTTATTGTCTTTGTAATCCTGTTATTAGCAGGGGGAATCTAGTCATGGCACAACACCGATGACAACGTGGTCACACACCGTACAGTGTGCTTCTCCAGGGCTCCTTCCTGGAGAGGTCCCACTCAGCGAGGCGGGAATATGGATGCACGTGTTGAGGCCACCTTTGTTTTTTCAAGTTTTTTTGTTTGTTTTTTTCATTTACGCAATTTTCATAAATAAGAAGTACACATACTTATATATGTTCAGAAATGTCAGTTGTGTAATGTAAGTACACCCATGAAAACTCTTGTGTTTCTCTGAATATTTTGACTTTTTATGTTATTTTATAGGTTTGGAGGTAAGAGTTAAACAAACTTCCTCATCTGGGCTAGTCGCAAGCACACCTCACAATTTCCCCAGACGTCGTACCCATGCCAATTTACACGTCCTTGTTGACTGATTACATTTGTAGTAGAGAAAGTAAAAATGGCAGGCACAAATTGCTGACTTTTAATTATATTATCTTTTATTATTTTGAATAATGAATTGTCGTATATAGTATTATGTCTATTCTGTATACCCTTAATCAGACAAAGAGTTCACAGCAAAAGTTTGATTATCTTTAACAAATAAACCTGTTTGTTTTGTGTTTCCTGGTTGAAAGTTATGACAGTGTGTATAACAAAAAACATTTATACTCAAATGTGTCTGTCCAAGGTATCCTGTATTACTTGAACATCTTTCTTACTATTGCAGAAAAAAACTGTAAAATTTCAGCTTTATACAAACTAAGCACACATTCAACAATTCAATTTAATTGTTCAGTATCTACTTTTTAAAATAATTCAAATAACCTGTGACAAACTGTAAAATGATTGTTGTGATTAATTTAGTAGGATTTAAAACATATTAATGCAATTTAACCAATTACTTGCCAGACAATGCTTATGACATTTAGAGACTAGTTAACAACTAACCATGAGAGAGTTGGTTTCATCCATGTCTTAACACAAGTGAAGATTGCATTAGTCGTGTACTTTAACACAACACTCCTCAAACATTTATTTAAGAATCTAATTAAAGGTTCCAGTGATTTCCAGAATTTGATTTAGTGTTTTGTGTATTCCTAATCTGAGGGCGACAAGCCTTTTTTTACACAGACACCCGCGAGAATGTTCCAAATGCGTCACTGCACAACTTTAAAGCCCTCTGCCCAGTATTGCAGTGTAGTGACCCATTCTAAACAACCTATATCATTGGAAAACCAAGGTTTATAAAGGAGTCCATTGGAATCTGCGCTCAAAGGATTATTATGGGGTGGAAGCCTGGATGAAAAGTGCTAAAAAAAAAAGAGGAAAAAAAGAAGATAAAGGAAAAGCATGGAGATGTCAGACCTATACAAGGACAACTAACTGCGGAGACCAATGTGAGTTGACTTAATCTGATTAGACTAACCTCATCAACAGTCCACTTAAAAGAAGAGAATAAAGCTCTGAATTGGGCTGAGAAGAGAGAGAATGGGGATCTCTCTCTCTGTTCAGAAAGACAGAGAGGCTGGGTGAATACATCACATTGTACTGGACATGCTGGTCTGCAGATGGCAAAATGACAACAAGCTGCTTGAAAAGCGAAGCAAACATAATTGATCCCAGGCTTCTTTTTTTTTGCAGGTATTAGAACAAAAAAGAAAGTAATAAGATTAAGCAAGAATAAAGCTAAATTCTGTGAAAAATACCATGCTCTGTCACGTTTGTTGTACTAACTTCCTGCTTTGAAGTCTTTGATTGATCGAACCCCTAGTCCAGTCATGAGAAATACGTCTGCTTTTTTTTCATGGATTTATTCTTTTTTTTTTACTAATATAAAACTTCCCACAGTGCTGAAGACATCAAACAAAATAGCTTCAACAAGGAAACAAGTTGTATTAATACCAATACAAAGATGGGAGTAACCAAATGTTAAATACATCCCTAAGTCACTCATAGTTTTAAGAAATCCCTAGCAACAACACACACGCAATATCATATCCAACCAGAGCCAGGGGATAATCTCGTTAGATCTCATGCCAAGAAAAACTTGCAAAAGCTCTCTTTGAAAGCACATGCGCTCAAAGCATTACTATTTAACATGTAAATAAGTGCTCAGTTATTTAATATTAACCATCATATTTACTCATTGTCATCAGATTCCTCTATGGGTTCCAACCCAGCGTATTTGTGCTTTGGGTTTGGGGTTAGCGGCATAATCCTGCTATTCAATTCAAGGGTGGATGCAGCAACCACAGGAGTCCTCAGTCAAAGGCTGAAGTTGGGTAGCAGAATGGATCAACATGGTTTAATTACTGGTCTCCAGCCCAATGTTGCAGAAGGAGGAACGTTGGACAGACTGACTGCAACCTGTGATGGGGAAGCTGAAAGAGGCAAAGAAATCTTGTAAAAGAAGCATAATGTTGACTGGAGAAGATAGATGGTTGGATGTGATCTAAGAGAGTAATATTAGTAATGAAATTAGTTTAGGTAAACCCAAAATATTATATACTATGTGTCCTTGCTATAACGCACATAGAGTCGTGTTCCAAAGTTCAGGCCAATCTTAAACCTATATGTTCCGATAATAATTCCAGTGAAAAGAAGTTGACCTGATCTCAAAATATGTTTCAGCTGAGTTTTAATACAGCACCATTGATTACAGGTTCTAAATAATTGGCGAAGATTCATTCTAACTGGTTGTTGAATGGGAGCCCACAATTGCATGGTTCACCTCTGTACCTTAACTGCACTGTTCTTAAAGTCCTGGGCCTGCTGTTGGATATTATTGAGTGTTACACTGAAGGATTTGCCACCTGCTGAATACGAGCAATTGTCTCATGACCAAACAGTGTTTCTGAACAAGAAACAGTTTTGAAAGATTCATTCTTAAAATTCCTTCACATCCCACTGGAAGTTCACAAAACTGTTTCAGTTCATTTCAGCTGTGTTCAATTTCCGGAATTTTTGCAGGTGGATTCTGGTTCCTGAATTGTCCCTTTTGTGTTCCTTTTTTTTGCTTGACACCCACCCACCCACCCCCACCCGCCTCCTGTCTAAAGTGGACACAGTAATTGTGTGAGAATGCACCAGCCACCTTCACATGCCTCGCCGCTGCTTTGTGTTAGGATTCATCGTGGCAAACACAATTACCAGCCCTCTGATTAGGGTTAGGGTGTATAAGGAGATTGTCCAACCAACGGCAGCTAATACAGATATAATTGACTCTTTTTTTCCTCCTTCCCCTCAGCTTTCTGAAACATGGATTTAGAGGAAAAAGGCTCATTAAAAGGAGGACAAATCAGCCAGTCGCCGGTGAAAAGATGCTGTTGAGCACGCTCCGTAACAACTGTCCACCGAACAGTGTTACATCTGCAAAGGCAGACATTCTCCTCCCCCATCCCTTCCTTTCATCTTCAGGGCCCCAACCTCATGAACCTAAGTCAAAAAGCAAGTACCCTCGGCTTTAGTTTGATTGCATGTAAATCAGCCCTTAAAAGAGCAGTGAGTTCTAGAAGGTATTAGCATTCCGCCGGTTGGTATTGTCGGTATTGTCGGTGTCAGAATGTGTTCTGTTCGGGCGTTATGATAATGTCACCACTCGAAATGTTTCAGGCTGGCTTGAGAGGGGATTCCTTTGTGCTTCCTTTTGTGCGTGCGCCGCAAAGACTCCCGTACGTTTGCAAAGGCCGTAAGATCCAGGGAATTATGGTTGGGGATTTTTTTCAACTTCCCCACTTGATCTGTCTGAAAGGTTCCTTCCCAGACAGTGTGTCAGACACGCCACAGCATGGACAAAGCGCTGGCATGGTTCATCATCTCTGATCCAACAGTGACAGAACCGTAGTACTGACATCAAACACAAACCACATCCACACAACTCCGGATACACCACCCTGACCCCCAGCCACCTCCAGTGACCCCTCCAGGCCTACAGGGGGCATCGGCGAGACCGTGTGCAGAGCCCGGCGCTGGAATTAGCTCTGCGTCATTTGCGCCGATCCGAAAGCAAACGAAACAAACGTGAGCACACAAGCCACACACAGCTGGCCCTTCAGGTCCAGGGGATGCTGGGTAAACAAGAGTCCGGCATGCTTCAGTAGAGCCCCCTCTTAGAAGACAAGAGATCCAGAACAATGAGGAGGGGGGAGGGAGGGGAACGGAGGCAGGAGGGGAACGGGGGTAAGGGTGATGGAGACCGGGCAGGGAAGAGGCTTAACAAACTTTTATTACATTTGGGCCCGCTCAATAGACTGGTCATCCACTCTGGCTCTTATAGGGCTCAGGCGAGGCTTGTTAGATTACTATTACATCTAAGGATCACCCCGCCACTACTGGTTGGCCCCCATTGTAACTCGGATTTGAAAATGTGGAAATGTGGCCTTTCTTCTTTCACCAACTGTTTTTTTTTATGTTCCTTCTAAGGTGTGCCGTCCTGAAACTGTTCCCAAAAAATGTTCCGGTGTCCTGAAACTGTTACAGCTCTGCGTTTATTTGACTGAATTTAGTTGTTTGTTTGATGAGTGGAGTTTTCTGTCTATAGGACGACAGGAAAGATGGAATACATTTTATTCCCGGACTGCTTTAATGATTTAATTCTCAAGCTATTGCAGGGTCTAACTTTGATATGTAAAACAAGGGGACTGCGTTTTTTTTCCTTCACATTATTTGACACATCTTCTGATAAACTGCTCTATGAACAACCGTTTTTGTTTATGAGTATGTTCAAAAACACATAATATTTACTTGTGATGTTTGGGTTTTCTTGATAACAGTAAATACAGTTTACTACAGACTAATTGTTGCGCAATAGGTACGGTGTTCCACATAATTGGATTAATACTGCGCCGCCTGGTGGCCAACACAGGTAGGCTTACGCAAGGAACAATCATATACACGCTCCTTGCTTGGCAACGCTGTATAACTAACATTAAGAACATTGCCTCCCTTTTATTGATGTCAGTGCTTGGATATTTTATATAATGTAGGCTATTGTATAGGCTTACTGTTGAATTCGTGCTTGCATACCATCGTTGGGAACCCTGTGCCCTGCTAAACAGGATTTTCTGCAGTAATGTGCGGTAGGCCTAATGGCGCTGACAGTTTACCAAAATATACTATGACGCACTAGGCTGAGATTTGAAAAGTTTAATAAAAAAAAAGTGCATAAGCCATGTACCGAGTCTTGCTAAACCTTCACGTGACTCCTGGCTAGACCTGTCAGCAGGGGGCGCTCTTCTCCATCAAACTAATCGGTTCGCTGCGTCCGAACGCTGTTTTAACCATAAAGCAGTGTTAAGGCAAACTTAGAACGCTTTTGCGAACATGTTGCGTGCGAAAATGTCCCAAATTATGATACAGAGTTGCGTGTGAAACTAAGCAACTCGATTAACCGAGTACTCTTTTATCATGTAAAAAAAACTATTAATTTACTTTAGTAGACCACTTATAACATTGTATAGCAGACATCATAAAGTAGCCTAACGACGTAATGTGTTTATTTATGTATCATTTATATGATTAGTTTATACTAACGCGAGAAGAAGACAAGCGCATTGTTGGCCTACGAGCGAAATGTTTTCCATGCTTCAGTGAAAAATCTACAGTTTGGAGAGGAACACTCCCTCTCCGTCTCTCTCCGCTGTGTAATCAGCCAAGCCAGTTTTGGCACGTGCTAAGGGGAAGCTGAAGAGCATGGAGCAGGCGCACACAGTGCGAGTGGCACGCGGACAGATGTCGCATCGCTTTCCCCGCCCGTTCGAGACTCCCGCCCTGAAATGATTGACACATGGGTGTTCACACAGCCAATAAGACCCTTCTCCGTTTCATTTGCATAAAGTGGCTGCCTGCCATTGGTTTCCTGCTTGCTTCTGCAAACCGCCTCGCGTGCCTTTACAGCTGTTTATTCCTTTGAAGGCGCAACCGACTGTAGGATTAGGAGTTATTATATATAGGCTACATAAAACATGATATACAAGATTTGAACTAGTTGTTCAGACAAACTTAGAATAAGCAGTGTTAAGTAACTATTTTGTCCAACTGTATTATACGAATTGGCTATCAATAAACCCTTAAGTAAAAATAATAATTTAGTTGTTCTTACAGAGGTCTATGACAAGCCTTTGGTAGATTTGGTAATTCATTACAGCATAACAACAACAGCATCTTGAGCTGATACACAAATGTAGAAACTCCGATGACAAATAGCGATGCAGCTCAGCCATTCTATGGAAAACAACAACAAAATCAAAGCAGAAAAAACGTTTCAAAATGTTTGTTGGACCTTGTTCCGGGTCCACATTCTCTTTCTAAAACTCAAACTATTACGCGCTAAAACACTAAAAGCATGAATTCTTGCGGGTTACTATGAAAAAGTTGGAAGCAAACACACAGCGCATTCCCCCAATTCCCCTTATCGCTTCACAGCCAGCCCCGCTGCACCCGCCGCTTTGTTGTCTGTCCCTGCAGGACTGATTGAGCAGCGCGTGACTGACAGCCCGCGGGGGTGTTGTCCAATCAGCAGTCTGCCCCGCGCCCAATGGGTGAGTCCGCGCGCCCATTGGCTGAGAGGAGTGTGGGAAAGAATGCAGAGAGGGTTTCACACGAACTAGGAGCACGCGAACCATCTATAAGTACCGCTGGCGTGTGTCGGCACCAAAGCAGTCTCGATCTGCCCTGACGCTGCCTGGTCTCAAGCACGCTCTCCTACTCCGATGACAGTTCGGTGATAACAAGTGATATAGCTGATCAGTGGGGCTCGCTCACTTTCCGCGATCGTTCACGTTTGAGAATATTTTTTCTGAACTCCCGAAGCGCGGTCGTACCGACCAGCTGTAGTAATCGCCGCTGTTCCCCCAAAAGGAATTAAGGACTTTTTTTTTGTATTCGAGGAGAATATTTAGTTCAAGATGCCAGCAGATACTATGGAGAAACCAACGGGCTCTCCCGTCGCCGGGGCCCCAGCCACTGCGTCCCACACCCCGGACAAACCCAAAAATGCCAGTGAGCATAGAAAGGTGAGATTTAAAAAATAAATAAACACAGATAAGCCTGTAAACAGTTAAAACAAAATCGATCACCTGTCACTTTCTGAAACCAGTTCCGAATGAGACGGACATGCAATGCATAGTCTTATTTATACGGCTAAAGGGCAAATAATTAATGTAAATATTTGTTTTTTCCAGTCATCGAAACCAATCATGGAAAAACGTCGGAGAGCAAGGATTAACGAAAGCCTCGGACAACTGAAGACACTTATCCTCGATGCACTTAAGAAAGATGTAAGTTTAACTTCACAACAACAACAACAACATCTAAACATAAACAGACTTGCACAATAGCTCAACTTATGGTGCTGTATTTGGGTCCGTTTTAAAACGTCCTTGCGTTGTTTTGTCTTTCAGAGTTCCAGGCATTCTAAACTGGAGAAAGCCGATATTCTGGAGATGACAGTGAAGCACTTGAGGAACCTACAGCGGGTCCAGATGACCGGTAAATTCAAATACCATATGTCCTATGTCCTTACAGTCTACTCGTTAGCCTAAAACTTCCATCACAAAAAGTGAGCACAGTGTACACATAATTTCGTCAAGCACATGTTCTAAAAACAAACTCCTCTTTTTTTTATTAGCAGCGCTGACAGCCGATTCTACCGTCCTGAGTAAATACCGTGCGGGATTCAACGAATGCATGAACGAGGTCACCCGCTTCTTGTCCACCAGCGAGGGTGTGAACACGGAGGTGAGGTCGCGGCTCCTCAACCACCTGTCCGGCTGCATGGGGCAGATGATCGCCATGAACTATCCCCAGCAGACACAACAGCAGTCTCACCTCGCGCAGCCCCTCCACGTGCAGCTACCCTCCACCCTGCCTATCAACAGTGCCTCCATGGGTTCCAAACTCAGCCCCTCCGAAGCCCTCTCCCCTAAAGTCTTCGGCGGGTTCCAGCTCGTGCCCGCCACGGATGGACAGTTCGCATTTCTCATTCCCAACCCCGCCTTCAGCTCCGCCACAACTCCTGTAATCCCTCTTTACGCGAACGCGGGTGTGCCTGTCACGGTGAACGCCAGCCCCGTCCATGCCAGCTCCGCTCCCACGGTAGCCTCCCCCGTCCACGGGATGACATCATTCGCCTGTGTGTCTCAGGCTGTCAGCCCGGTCGGAGTGAGCACTGGCCCGGAGAACTCGGAGCCCGTATGGCGCCCTTGGTAGACTGAAGCATGGGATATAGACACTACGATGAAATGCAAATGTTCATTTAATTCAAAAGTTCCGTTTTATGGAACGTTGTTTCCTTTGTTGGACATGGCAAAAGTTTTTTTTTCTTTCTTTTTTTTCGTATTTATTGGCTGATTCCAAAATTTGGATGTGGTGATAAATATGGTGTTCATGCAATGGAAGTTTATGAAATATTTGGGATGAAGTACTTTTTATGGAAATATTTAGTTTTGTACAGATTTGTTATTGATTGTTATACCAAAGCTGAGTGTTTTATATTGTTTGTCATTTGAAATTGAAGTTGGGCAATGGCCCATTGTTCCAATAAATCAGTTGCTAAAGTTCAATTTACTTAAGTTGTCTTCACTATTTTAATCGCATTGTAGACAGAAAAAGAGAACACTGATTTAAAGTGTCTCCTTAATTCTGTAGCCCCCTCGAAATGTTTTTTTGAACAGGCCTATGTGGGCCAATAGTCCATAGGCTATACAGCATTCCAGCTAGCATCCGTACGTTCTAATTTAATAAACCTTATTCGAGTTCCTGAATGTAGCTTAGGCCTATCTCAAAGACAGAATAGCCTAGCCTACCACACGTTTTAAAAACTCACATCTTTTCACTCTTTGGCGGGAGTGTGTCTTCCATATAATGTAAAACGCGTCGAAGTAACAATAGCAGGGGGGATTTCTTCTTTTGCAGAAAAAAAGGTAATTAAAAGTTTGAAAAGAGACTCATCCTATGCAGCGGGTTCTTTAAAGAAGTCTTAAAGCCTATTCATGGCCATGGGAAATGCTCTTGGGGGTTAATGTCACTAACAGATTGCCCCACTGAAAAGGGAATATGGAAGGGTCCTCGCTTCCTTTAGTGCAGCAATTGTTCAGCTTGTCTCGAGCAGCCATACCTGAATAGCGGGAAAACGGAGGAACGTGCAGTTTAGTGCCTGACACTTGGCGGGTACACTTGATGGAGAGTTGAATTGATCAAAGCAGACATGCGGTACAAGACTTCATGGTTGCGAGATGATCTTTTTTGTTGTTGCCCCCCCCCCCCCCCCTCATACCATATAGCTAGGCCAAAACGTTTAAAAACATAACCCTCACCCCTCCCTCTCTTTCTCTCGCTCTCTCTGATTCTCACTTTACTCTCTCAGTTATCTCTGTAAACTCATCTCACACTAGTGAGAGCGGTCTGGAACTGGGAGACGTGTTGCTGTGGCAGCCGGCGTGGTGCTAGCCGTGTGTCAGCCACTTGCAACCGGCGGGGCCTCCTCTTCCCCGGATAAGGTTACACCCTGGTAAAAGGTCCGCCAGCATTCACTCTTGTGAGAGCGGATTGCTTGCTCAGCTTAAAAATAAGTTATGGCCCATTAGCGTGTGGCAGTGTGTCTTATAAGATCTTTTAAACATATGGAGGATATTCTGTCACCGTGACGGGTCAACGTGGTCTCTGTAGAGATCTTGGTACTAATTCGCAAACGAATTTCCATTTTCCTCATACATTACAATGGCATGGGAATGGTGCAATTATATCTGCTTTTGATGTTGAAATCCTGTGATAGGCTATATTTACTCAATCCCTTCCTTTTATCATGCTTATAAAAGATAATGCTTGTTTGCACATTTCTTTTCAACAAACAGCAGCTCGGTTTGTTAATCTGTGTGATTTTTATCCCTCACGTTTATCTTTTTTACTTTCGATGCCCTGCATTTGACTCCTTTCTACGAAAATGCCAAATGAAAAAAACAACGGCTCTGAGCCAGTCATGTAGCCTATAAAAGCCCACTTCTGCACAAGTGAAACACTAGTTGGCAGAGTGTGGGCTATGCGGCTGTTCCTGTTGCCTGCGTGTCAGAGTTAATAGTTCAGAGATGCCTTTGTGGTGCTGAGGTCGTGAGAACCGAGCGAACTAGACTGCTTGCGGCCGGGCAGAGCGCCAATCAGTAAATCCCCTGGCAGGCACGGTCGTGCGTTGGGCCGCGCAGCCGTTCTCCGGAGGTGAGGAGGCGCACACGCGCAGGACGCCAAGAAGCGAGCCGTGGCTGGTGTAAACATACGGGAAGCTGGACGGGGCTCCAGCACACTCCCCGCCCGCGCACCCGGGGGAAGTTTACTGAGTCCGTCCTATTTTTACACGGCCATGAATTGTAGGCAGCAGTGGAGAGCTCAGATCAGAATGGTGCACGAGGGAGAGTCGGCCTCCGCCAGCAGGGCATTGCTCAACTGGAGTAAAATGATAGCATATTAAAACGTTCTTATGTGGAACTAACAACCTAAAAATAATAATAACAAACAGCCGAAATAACATGGCTCGTGTGAAAACCCGTCTTTTTTCCAAAGCAGTTTCGTGGCAGTGATAAATACGCGGGAATTAGCCCCGGTTTTTGGTGCGTGGCGATCAATAGAATTCCTATAGAGTGGTGAATCTCCCTTTGGGACTTCCCTCGGGAGTTGCTCCTATTGACGGGGTCAGGACCGAGGCTGGGGAGGGGGCGAATTATCATTCTAATTTAACCTCAACAACGGGAGCGCGCGCAAAACCCACGGGTGGAGAACTTTGGGAACCACCCATCCCGCCCAAAAATAGGCAAGAAAGGGTGTCATCATTTAATGGAATTCTAAAGAGAATATTTGGGTTGGTCATTGTAAGGGATTACCCCATGTGGAACATTTAGTATGTCTGAAAATAGACCTATTACAAACCCAAATGATGACCAAAATAAACACTCGTCAATAAAATGAAGTAAGCTGTGGACAGTAGGCCTAAACACCGGATATTTGTAAAACCTAATAATTGTCTTATTCGAATTGTGATTTAATAACTATGAATCAAATGTAAATCCATAATAGCCAAAGCCACATGACTACAATGGGCCTTCGTGAATACGAATAAAATGTTTTATGAAAGGGATTTTCTGAACTGGAGGTGTTTTCCTTCAGCTAAAAAACGAGATATTCTTAGATGTGGGGACGTTTCGGATGCACAGAACACAGGGAGAGTTCATGTGAAAAACCAAGTATGTGCTTGTGTCTCCCCCGGTCCCGGTCTACTTAGCTGGTCGATACAAGCGAGGCTTCGTTGTCCAAGCCTATAAAACAGTGGTTACTGGACGATCAAACATGCTGTCATAATTTGGATAACTGTTTATGTCGCTGTTTTACCATTTGTGCTTAAGTGCTTTGTTTGTACTGCTGTTGTTTTCATCAACCTGGCACTGACTTTAGAAAGATAATACAAATGAGCCTGTTTGGCTAAATCTGGCACATTTTCATGATGGACTAACAACACAAGACTATCAACACAGACATTAGGCTACATTTCACTTTGACCCCTTTCCACAGATTACAGTAATACGAATATTTGTATTATACATATAAACATAATTTTTCCCCAAACAAATAGGTCGTAAATATTCAGAATGTGTACAGAAATAAAACACATTTTAGTTTATATTTGTATATTTCTTTTAATAAATGATGTTCGTTTTCATTTGAAGTGTCGGTAGTTGTGCTCTACGTTGAAACAGGAAACTGGGATCTTCTCAAAAGTTCTGCCCCTTGTGACTTTCACCTCTACTACTGGTCTGTTTAAATTAGTCTTGGGCTCAATCCACACACACAATCACACACACACACACACACACACACACACACACACACACACAACACACACACACATGCAGCAGAGGAAATGCTCAGCATGCACGGTCATGTAGGCCAAAGATGGAAAGGCGGAGACTAGATAGATAGATAGATAGATAGATAGATGGATAGAAAGATGCATAGAAAGGGGAGAGGAGGAGGAGAGGCAGAGGGTTATGCTACAACAGTGTCGAACAGAGCGACAGCCCTTCACCTTGCACCTGTTCCCTGGAGCAGACAGATTTGGAGGTGGAGAGGGCAGGATAAAGACAGTGATTAAAGCGATGCTTTATTGGTTATTAAAGTGGGTGAAGTGAGTCACAGCTGGGCTTTCCTCCAGTAAAGTTTCTGAGGTACCTGACCGCGTGTGTGTCTCTGTCTCTCAACAACAACAGATCCTGTTGCTAACAGCATCAGCAATGACAGGACTGTAAAGGTTACTCTGAACTTGATTGTATACTGTGGTACTTTTACATTTTCCAATCGTTTCCAAACATCCGTGACTGACGGCCATGTATTATTTGACAGCACACAATGATAGTACACAGTATTCCCACACAAACATTTAATACACCTTGTCCGATCACATCCTCCATGAAAACCCCCCCCCCCCCCCTCCTCCTCCTCCTCCTCCTCCTCCTCCTCCTCCTCCTCCTCCTCTTCCTCCTCCTCCTCCTCCTCCTCCTCCTCCTCTTCCTCCTCCTCCTCCTCCTCTTCCTCCTCCTCCTCCTCCTCCTCCTCCTCCTCCTCCTCCTCCTCCTCCTCCTCCTCCTCCTCCTCTGTGGGTGTGTGTGTGGTCAGAGGAGGTGAGGTGGGGTGGGCAGTCAGACATGTAGGGACGCGTTGGGCCCGTGTCAGATATCACAGGGCCGGGGCGTACTTGGCTCCTGCTGATCCGTGTCGCTGGTCGACAGGACGTATTTCTGCCGCCAGGTTTGGCTTTTCAGCAGCTCCTCAGGTTTCAAGACACGGGGGCCCCTGTCATGTCTGGCCTCCGCAACTGGTGCAGATTCCAGGGGAGAAAGCAAGAGCCCTCCTGGCTGGGCTGAGAGGTCTCTGAGTATTTATACACTTCCTGACTCCTAGGTGGCCTTGAAGGAGTGTCACCCTCACATCCAAACAAATAATATACATTATCTGGAGTAAGAGGTGGGGGGAATTTTTTCTCCTGCTCTCCCTTACCCTCCTCCTCTCCCTCCTCCTTCTGTTCCTCCTCCTGCCCCTCCACTACTCCCCCCCCCCTTTTTCTTCTCCAGCATTCTCTCTCCCTCTCTCTCTTCTCCTCCTCCTCCTCCTCCTCCTCCTCGCCCCTCCTCCTCCTCTTGTTCCTCCAGTCCACAGCTGTGCTTCTATTTTAACAGGGGTAACTTCAGTAGTTCATGTTGCTCCTCAAAGGTAAAGTACTTAGCTAATGGTGTCTTAATGTTTGGAGCCAGGGAAGGAAAAACCCTTTGAAGACAGGATCGTTCAGCTTCTGTTTCATCAGTCATCAGTATCCTGCCCCCAAAGTATCCTGCCCCAAAGTATCCTGCCCCAAAGTATCCTGCCCCAAAGTATCCTGCCCCAGAGTATCCTGCCCCAAAGTATCCTGCCCCAAAGTATCCTGCCCCAAAGTATCCTGCCCCAAAGTATCCTGCCCCAAAGTATCCTGCCCCAAAGTATCCTGCCCCAGCGCGATTTCAGGGCAGAGCTTTTTCCTGAAAGATTAAAAGAATGGAATGCAGATTGAGTCTCCAAAACAGAAAGACATTTGCTTTGTTCAATGACAGCTTCGATTCGTTTGCCCTGTCTGTACCTGTGTGTGTTCCTGCGTTCTGCAGGGCGCGTGTGTGTGTGTGTGTGTGTGTAACAGCAGGTGTGGTAGATAGTTTGCTCTGTTGGCTGGTGTGCCAGTGTGTTTTGCAGAGACATCGTGTTAGAGAAGGTCTAAATCTGTTTCCAGCTGAGGGAATCTCAGAGGACACAACCTCACAGGGTAACACTGTGTGTGTGTGTGTGTTGTACTTGATTGTGTGTGTGTGTGAAAGAGAGTAAGACTTGCTTTCAGAAAGTCTCACCACATGCCAGGGCATGTCCTAGTTTTGACACCTGAGAACAACTTGTGTCAGTGGTCTGACTCATACAAGGCTCTCCACGGTGGCTGTGTGTGTGTCTCTGTGTGTGTGTCTCTGTGTGTGTGTCTCTGTGTGTGTGTCTCTGTGTGTGTGTCTCTGTGTGTGTGTCTGTGTGTGTGTGTCTCTGTGTGTGTGTCTATGTGTGTGTGTCTCTGTGTGTGTGTCTCTGTGTGTGTGTCTCTGTGTGTGTGTCTCTGTGTGTGTGTCTCTGTGTGTGTCTCTGTGTGTGTCTCTGTGTGTGTTTGTCTCTGTGTGTGTCTCTGTGTGTGTGTCTCTGTGTGTGTGTCTATGTGTGTGTGTCTCTGTGTGTGTGTCTCTGTGTGTGTGTCTCTGTGTGTGTGTCTCTGTGTGTGTCTCTGTGTGTGTCTCTGTGTGTGTTTGTCTCTGTGTGTGTCTCTGTGTGTGTGTGTCTGTGTGTGTGTGTAATTCAGCTTATGTGTGAGGAAGCAGACTGTGAGAAAGAAGTGTGCCATCCTTTCACTTCCCTCGACACCCAGAGGGATGAAGAGAACCTACCCGATCTGAGAGAGGCAGGACAGAGAGAGGCAGGACGGAGAAAGAGAGGCAGGACAGAGAGAGGCAGGACAGAGAGAGGCAGGAGAGAGAGAGGCAGGACGGAGAAAGAGAGGCAGGACAGAAAAGGCAGGAGAGAGGCAGGACGGAGAAAGAGAGGCAGGACAGAGAGAGGCAGGAGAAAGGCAGGACGGAGAAAGAGAGGCAGGACAGAGAAAGGCAGGAGAGAGGCAGGACGGAGAAAGAGAGGCAGGACAGAGAGAGGCAGGAGAAAGGCAGGACGGAGAAAGAGAGGCAGGACAGAGAAAGGCAGGACAGAGAGAGGCAGGACGGAGAAAGAGAGGCAGGACAGAGAGAGGCAGGACAGAGAGAGGCAGGAGAGAGGCAGGACAGAGAAAGAGAGGCAGGACAGAGAAAGGCAGGACAGAGAGAGGCAGGATGGAGAGAGGCAGGACGGAGAAAGAGAGGCAGGACAGAGAGAGGCAGGATGGAGAGAGGCAAGACGGAGAAAGAGAGGCAGGACAGAGAGAGGCAGGACAGAGAGAGGCAATACAGAGAGAGGCAGGATGGAAAGAGGCAGGACAGGACAGAGAGAGGCAGGACAGAGAGAGGCAGGATGGAGAGCGGCAGGACAGAGAGAGGCAGGATGGAGAGAGGAAGGACAGAGAGAGGCAGGATGGAGAGAGGCAGGACAGAGAGAGGCACGATGGAGAGAGGCAGGACAGAGAGGCAGGATGGAGAGAGGCAGGACAGCGAAAGGCAGGACAGAGAGAGGCAGGATGGAGAGAGGCAGGACAGAGAGAGGCAGGATGGAGAGAGGTAGGACAGAGAGAGGCAGGACAGAGAGAGGCAGGACAGAGAGAGGCAGGATGGAGAAAGGCAGGACGGAGAAAGAGAGGCAGGACAGAGAGGCAGGACAGAGAGAGGCAGGACGGAGAGAGGCAGGATGGAGAGAGGCAGGACAGAGAGAGGCAGGACAGAGAGAAGCAGGATGGAGAGAGGCAGGACGGAGAGAGGCAGGATGGAGAGAGGAAGGACAGAGAGAGGCAGGACAGAGAGAGGCAGGATGGAGAGAGGCAGGACAGAGAGGCAGGATGGAGAGAGGCAGGACAGAGAGAGGCAGGACAGAGAGAGGCAGGACAGAGAGAGGCAGGAGAGAGAGAGGCAGGAGAGAGAGGCAGGACAGAGAGAGGCAGGACAGAGAGAGGCAGGACAGAGAGAGGCAAGAGAGAGAGGCAGGACAGAGAGAGGCAGGACAGAGAGAGGCAGGAGAGAGAGGCAAGACAGAGAAAGGCAGGAGAGAGGGGCAGGAGAGAGAGGCAGGACGGAGAGAGGCAAGAGAGAGAGGCTGGATGGAGAGAGGCAGGAGAGAGAGGCAGGATGGAGAGAGGCAGGACATAGAGCACAGCAGGATAGCACCTCAGGTGCAGTGTACCCTAACCTCTCTCTCTTTCTCTCTTCCCCTCTCTCTCTCTCTCTCTCTCTCTCTCTCTCTCTCTTTCTCTCTTCCCCTCTCTCTCTGTCTCTCTCTCTCTCTCTTCCCCTCTCTCCCTCACAGACACACACACACACACACACAGTAAGGGGTATCCAGGGATAGTGTAACAAATGCCCTAACCAGATGTTACCAGCTTTTGAAGCTTCTTTCCAGGAGAGTATGTCCTCTGCTGTTTGTTTTTCCTACTTCTATAATCCATTCTCTTAAATTAGGGACATATTTCATCCAATTCAGATTTTGACAACTCAGAATAAAAAAAAAAGGTAATCAAAAAAAGAAGATGGAGATGGCACAACCATCTACCTTGACATTTAAAATGGCCTTTATGTGATATAATGTTAACAAGTTAAAATTATTTTCTGAATGTAAAGAGTCTGTTTTTGGGATAATCCAGGACTGTTCTTACTTTGATCCTCTTTACTGTAACACGCAGAGACAACAAAACATACAAGAATGCTTCTGGAACATTTTTAAACAAAACTTCCATGTCAGGCTTCAGTGTTTATCAGAAAAGAGATATGGATAATCTTTTTGGTAAACAGAAAATGATAACAGCATCTTTTACACCCCTATGTGTTTGTTTGTGTGTGTGTGCGTGTTTACATATGAGTATGCATGACTGCGTGTGTGTGTATGTGTGTGTGTATGTGTGTGTGTATGTGTGATGGCACAGAGTTATAACCCCATGTCTTTTTTCTTTATTGGTTCTCTCCTCTTTTCATGCCATGGGAATGCAAACACTCCTCTCTCCTGCTCTCCTCTCCTCCTCTCCTCTCCTCTCCTCTCCTCTCCTCTCCTCTCCTCTCCTCTCCTCTCCTCTCCTCTCCTCTCCTCTCCTCTTCTCTACTCCTCCTCTCCTCCTCTCCTGGTGTTGAACAGAGAACAGTGTGCTCTTCACTCTGGGAATCTCACGCACGACTCAGGGAGACACAAAGGTCAATAAGTGGACGGTCTTTATCCAAACAGATTCGCTGGGAGAATAAAGGAGAAGAACAGAGAATGCAGCTGAGCACACATGCGCGCACACACACACACACACACACACACATACACTGTCCTTTAAATACGGGAATACAAGGATAGTGTAACAAACACATACATTTAAGTGCAAACACTCACACATCGACACATAGACACACATCCACACACACACGGTGTCCATCTGGGATCAATTACATTCACTTGAACTTCTATTGTAAACATTTTACCTCATTGAACTGTCGTACACTGTACATTGTTGAAAAATTAGTCCAATTCCTTTGAGAGACTTGGAAATCTTCCTCTTCAATAAATTCAGTGAATTTTGAGGACATAGAGTTTGGAAATACATGATCAGAATATAGTCACCATCTATTTCAAATATAAATACATCTTATTCATAACAGGAGTTGGGTTTTCAGGCGGATGTTCTCCAAACAAGAGATCATGTTGACTGATGTTGTCAGTCTACAGTCTTACCTGCTAGCTGAACAGGTCTACAGTCTTACCTGCTAGCTGTAAACAGGTCTACAGTCTTATCTGCTAGCTGTAAACAGGTCTACAGTCTTACCTGCTAGCTGTAAACAGGTCTACAGTCTTATCTGCTAGCTGAACAGGTCTACAGTCTTACCTGCTAGCTGAACAGGTCTACAGTCTTACCTGCTAGCTGAACAGGTCTACAGTCTTATCTGCTAGCTGAACAGGTCTACAGTCTTATCTGCTAGCTGAAAAGGTCTACAGTCTTACCTGCTAGCTGTAAACAGGTCTACAGTCTTATCTGCTAGCTGTAAACAGGTCTACAGTCTTATCTGCTAGCTGTAAACAGGTCTACAGTCTTATCTGCTAGCTGAACAGGTCTACAGTCTTATCTGCTAGCTGAACAGGTCTACAGTCTTATCTGCTAGCTGTAAACAGGTCTACAGTCTTATCTGCTAGCTGAAAAGGTCTACAGTCTTACCTGCTAGCTGTAAACAGGTCTACAGTCTTATCTGCTAGCTGTAAACAGGTCTACAGTCTTATCTGCTAGCTGAACAGGTCTACAGTCTTATCTGCTAGCTGAACAGGTCTACAGTCTTATCTGCTAGCTGTAAACAGGTCTACAGTCTTATCTGCTAGCTGAACAGGTCTACAGTCTTATCTGCTAGCTGTAAACAGGTCTACAGTCTTACCTGCTAGCTGAAAAGGTCTACAGTCTTATCTGCTAGCTGAACAGGTCTACAGTCTTATCTGCTAGCTGTAAACAGGTCTACAGTCTTACCTGCTAGCTGAAAAGGTCTACAGTCTTATCTGCTAGCTGAACAGGTCTACAGTCTTACCTGCTAGCTGAAAAGGTCTACAGTCTTATCTGCTAGCTGAACAGGTCTACAGTCTTACCTGCTAGCTGAAAAGGTCTACAGTCTTATCTGCTAGCTGAAAAGGTCTACAGTCTTACCTGCTAGCTGAAAAGGTCTACAGTCTTATCTGCTAGCTGAAAAGGTCTACAGTCTTATCTGCTAGCTGAACAGGTCTACAGTCTTACCTGCTAGCTGAACAGGTCTACAGTCTTATCTGCTAGCTGTAAACAGGTCTACAGTCTTACCTGCTAGCTGTAAACAGGTCTACAGTCTTATCTGCTAGCTGAACAGGTCTACAGTCTTACCTGCTAGCTGTAAACAGGTCTACAGTCTTACCTGCTAGCTGTAAACAGGTCTACAGTCTTATCTGCTAGCTGAACAGGTCTACAGTCTTACCTGCTAGCTGTAAACAGGTCTACAGTCTTATCTGCTAGCTGAACAGGTCTACAGTCTTACCTGCTAGCTGTAAACAGGTCTACAGTCTTATCTGCTAGCTGTAAACAGGTCTACAGTCTTACCTGCTAGCTGTAAACAGGTCTACAGTCTTATCTGCTAGCTGAACAGGTCTACAGTCTTATCTGCTAGCTGAACAGGTCTACAGTCTTATCTGCTAGCTGAACAGGTCTACAGTCTTACCTGCTAGCTGTAAACAGGTCTACAGTCTTATCTGCTAGCTGTAAACAGGTCTACAGTCTTACCTGCTAGCTGTAAACAGGTCTACAGTCTTATCTGCTAGCTGTAAACAGGTCTACAGTCTTATCTGCTAGCTGTAAACAGGTCTACAGTCTTATCTGCTAGCTGAACAGGTCTACAGTCTTATCTGCTAGCTGTAAACAGGTGTACAGTCTTATCTGCTAGCTGTAAACAGGTCTACAGTCTTACCTGCTAGCTGTAAACAGGTCTACAGTCTTACCTGCTAGCTGTAAACAGGTCTACAGTCTTATCTGCTAGCTGAAAAGGTCTACAGTCTTATCTGCTAGCTGTAAACAGGTCTACAGTCTTATCTGCTAGCTGAAAAGGTCTACAGTCTTATCTGCTAGCTGAACAGGTCTACAGTCTTATCTGCTAGCTGAACAGGTCTACAGTCTTATCTGCTAGCTGAACAGGTCTACAGTCTTATCTGCTAGCTGAACAGGTCTACAGTCTTACCTGCTAGCTGTAAACAGGTCTACAGTCTTATCTGCTAGCTGTAAACAGGTCTACAGTCTTACCTGCTAGCTGTAAACAGGTCTACAGTCTTATCTGCTAGCTGTAAACAGGTCTACAGTCTTATCTGCTAGCTGTAAACAGGTCTACAGTCTTACCTGCTAGCTGTAAACAGGTCTACAGTCTTACCTGCTAGCTGTAAACAGGTGTACAGTCTTACCTGCTAGCTGTAAACAGGTCTACAGTCTTATCTGCTAGCTGAAAAGGTCTACAGTCTTATCTGCTAGCTGTAAACAGGTCTACAGTCTTATCTGCTAGCTGAAAAGGTCTACAGTCTTATCTGCTAGCTGAACAGGTCTACAGTCTTATCTGCTAGCTGAACAGGTCTACAGTCTTATCTGCTAGCTGAACAGGTCTACAGTCTTATCTGCTAGCTGAACAGGTCTACAGTCTTACCTGCTAGCTGTAAACAGGTCTACAGTCTTATCTGCTAGCTGTAAACAGGTCTACAGTCTTACCTGCTAGCTGTAAACAGGTCTACAGTCTTATCTGCTAGCTGTAAACAGGTCTACAGTCTTATCTGCTAGCTGTAAACAGGTCTACAGTCTTACCTGCTAGCTGTAAACAGGTCTACAGTCTTACCTGCTAGCTGTAAACAGGTGTACAGTCTTACCTGCTAGCTGTAAACAGGTCTACAGTCTTATCTGCTAGCTGAACAGGTCTACAGTCTTATCTGCTAGATGAACAGGTCTACAGTCTTATCTGCTAGCTGAACAGGTCTACAGTCTTATCTGCTAGCTGAACAGGTCTACAGTCTTATCTGCTAGCTGAACAGGTCTACAGTCTTATCTGCTAGCTGTAAAGGTCTACAGTCTTATCTGCTAGCTGAACAGGTCTACAGTCTTATCTGCTAGCTGAACAGGTCTACAGTCTTATCTGCTAGCTGAACAGGTCTACAGTCTTATCTGCTAGCTGAACAGGTCTACAGTCTTACCTGCTAGCTGTAAACAGGTCTACAGTCTTATCTGCTAGCTGTAAACAGGTCTACAGTCTTACCTGCTAGCTGTAAACAGGTCTACAGTCTTATCTGCTAGCTGTAAACAGGTCTACAGTCTTATCTGCTAGCTGTAAACAGGTCTACAGTCTTATCTGCTAGCTGAACAGGTCTACAGTCTTATCTGCTAGCTGTAAACAGGTGTACAGTCTTATCTGCTAGCTGTAAACAGGACTACAGTCTTACCTGCTAGCTGTAAACAGGTCTACAGTCTTACCTGCTAGCTGTAAACGGGTCTACAGTCTTACCTGCTAGCTGTAAACAGGTCTACAGTCTTACCTGCTAGCTGTAAACGGGTCTACAGTCTTATCTGCAAGCTGTAAACGGGTCTACAGTTGTATCTGCTAGCTGTAAACGGGTCTACAGTCTTATCTGCTAGCTGTAAACGGGTCTACCGTCTTATCTGCTAGCTGTAAACAGGTCTACAGTCTTATCTGCTAGCTGTAAACGGGTCTACAGTCTTATCTGCTAGCTGTAAACAGGTCTACAGTCTTATCTGCTAGCTGTAAACAGGTCTACAGTCTTATCTGCTAGCTGTAAACAGGTCTACAGTCTTATCTGCTAGCTGTAAACAGGTCTACAGTCTTATCTGCTAGCTGTAAACAGGTCTACAGTCTTATCTGCTAGCTGTAAATAGGTCTACAGTCTTATCTGCTAGCTGTAAACAGGTCTACAGTCTTATCTGCTAGCTGTAAACAGGTCTACAGTCTTATCTGCTAGCTGTAAACAGGTCTACAGTCTTATCTGCTAGCTGTAAACAGGTCTACAGTCTTATCTGCTTGCTGTAAATAGGTCTACAGTCTTATCTGCTAGCTGTAAACAGGTCTACAGTCTTATCTGCTAGCTGTAAACAGGTCTACAGTCTTATCTGCTAGCTGTAAACAGGTCTACAGTCTTATCTGCTAGCTGTAAACAGGTCTACAGTCTTATCTGCTAGCTGTAAACAGGTCTACAGTCTTATCTGCTAGCTGTAAATAGGTCTACAGTCTTATCTGCTAGCTGTAAACAGGTCTACAGTCTTATCTGCTAGCTGTAAATAGGTCTACAGTCTTATCTGCTAGCTGTAAACAGGTCTACAGTCTTATCTGCTAGCTGTAAACAGGTCTACCGTCTTATCTGCTAGCTGTAAACAGGTCTACAGTCTTCTTCTGCAGGCTCTAGACTCGGCCCTCTCACAGTCAACACTGACTCTGTAGCCTGGACTCCCCCTCTCCTCCTCCACCCTCCGCCCCTTCCTTCTCCCCCTCTTCCCCCACCTCCTCCCCCCTCTCCTTCGCTCCCTCCACCTCCTCTCCTCCCCACTTTCCTCCTCCTCCTCTCCCCCCCACCTTTCTCCTCCCCTTCCCCCCTCTCCTGCGCCTCCTCCTCCTCCGCCCCCCCTCCTCCTCCTCTCCCTCCCACCTTCCTCCTCCCTTTCATCCCCTCTCCTGCGCCCCCTCCTCCTGCGCCCCCTCTCCTCCGCCCCCCCTCCTCCTCCTCAGCCAGGCTGCGTCCCCTCCCAGTAGGTGATGAGACAGGCCTCATGTGATGAATGTATAGCTGATAAGATTAACACAGGGAAGCACACACACCTCCAGACCGCACGCTTGGACACACGCCAGCAACGCACAAACCCACAAGACTAGCACGTCCTGCACTCTGGAATACACGTCACAGTCATTTTAGAATCCCAGGTTAATTCTCTCTCCCCCCATTCTCTCTCTCTCTCTCTCTCTCTCCCTCTCCCTCTCCCTCTCCCTCTCTCTCTCTCTCTCTCTCTCTCTCCCTCTCTCCCTCTCTCTCCCTCTCTCTCTCTCTCTCTGTTTCTCTCTCTGTATCTCTCTCTTTCTCTTTCTCACATTCCCTCACATATGTGTGTGTGTGAGTACCTCCTTGTGTGTTTGAATGTGTCCCACACGTGTGTGTCACCTCCTGTGTGTGTGTGTGTGTGTGTGTGTGTGTGTGTGTGAGAGTGTGTGTGTGTGTGTGTAAGTGTGAGTGTGTGTGAGTGAGTACCAGTGCACTCCACAGCCCCCTGCAGTTCGGTCCAGGTCTGAGTGACAGTGGTGTCCTACAGCACAATAGCTGCTCTTTAGCCCTCATCTGACTGTATCAACACAAAGTGGGATGTCTCCCTAAAGCAGATCCGCAGTATTGATCCTCCACCGAACCCAGAGCCTCACTCATTGTCCTCCAACACCCCCCCAGCCCCTAGCTCCCTCCCCTCCCGCCAATCAATAGCTCTTTGTGTTGATTTCCACACATTGACAAATCACTCTCATCCAGCTGCTTTTTGTGCGTCTGTCAATCAAGCTGAAGGTTCCGGCTTTGACTGCTCGTCCTCCAAGGAAACCTAACGCTCGGCATTCTGGGTTAGCGTTTTTTAACGACTGGATGTGTGTAGTCGCCGACCGGTTAGGTGAGGGTTAGCATTGAGAGGGTTTAGTTTTTATATGTGGTGTAAAAACTTTCTGTGCACTGGCCAACAAACAATATGGCCCCTAGACCTGGGCAATGCCACTGTATCTGTGAGTGAAAACCTACGGGTTAGGGTGAGGGTTAGGATGAGGGTTAGGGTAACATATATATTTATTTACAAACAATTAAATTACTCTCCTGGTGTTAAATCAACACTTTGAAATGTCCTGAATTGGGTTAATTGTATTGACCAACAATTGTGCACGTATTGTTGAACACACAACCATCCTTAGTTAGCGTCTCCACTGTGAGACCAGCAGTTCCTTTAGTTAGCTTCTCCACTGTGAGACCAGAAGTCTCTCTAGTTAGCTTCTCCACTGTGAGACCAGAAGTCTCTCTAGTTAGCTTCTCCACTGTGAGACCAGCAGTCCCTCATCCCCTCCAGTGTACGTCTCAGCTGGTTCTATCCTCCCTCTCATCCCTGCGCTGGTTGGGCCGCACCAACCTGTCAGCGAACCTTATAAAAGGCACGTGCGATTCATTAAACCCTTTTGACTGAATGAGGGATCGTCGTCACCACGTCCCAACAATGGGACTGGAAGCATCTGATGAAGTCTCCTCTCCACAGTCACACATCAGGCTTCCTCCCACAGACCAGTACTTCCTGTTACCGGTCAGTACTTCCTGTTACAGACCAATACTTTTTGCTCCGGTTCCTTGGGTTTGAGCCCCATCTTTCTCTCTCTCTCTCTCTCTCTCTCTCTCTCTCTCTCTCTCTCTCTCTCTCTCTCTCTCTCTCTCTCTCTCTCTCTCTCTCTCTCTCTCTCTCTCCCTCTCTCTCTCTCTCTCTCTCTCTCTCGGTCAGACACAACACCACGTCCGGCAGCAGCAGCCGCTCCCAGGTCTGCCTGCACTGTCTGGGCTGGGGAGAGGTGGAGAGGGCAGTATTGTTCACTGCTCTTTGTAGTGAAGGGGGTGTGGGGGGGTGGGGAGGTGTGTGGGGGGGTGGGGGGAGGGGGGAGGGTTAGGGGGGGAGGGGAGGGGAGGGGGGGGTCACGTCTCTGGAATGTGGGATATCCTCCTAGGGAAATGATTTTGTGGCCTGGTGTGAATAGGTGTCTGATAGAAGGTGTCTGTGTGTCTGTGTGTGTACGTGTGTGTGTGTGCGTATGTACGTGTGTGTGTGACTGTAGGAATAAGTAGCAAGTGTGAGGTAGATGTATGAGAGGATGTGTGTGTGTAAGGATGTGTGTGTGAGGATGTGTGTGTGTGAGGATGTGTGTGTGAGGATGTGTGTGTGTGAGGATGTGTGTGTGAGGATGTGTGTGTGTGAGGATGTGTGTGTGTGAATCTATGTGGACGTGCAGATCCAGTGAGTCTATCTTTATAAGCATGAGTATTGTCTCCTATTCCATGTCTGCACTTTGGACCCAGAGAGATTTCAAGACACCTCTTTGGTTCACACAGTGGAATCAACACCTTCAGCTTGATCAGTGGTGATAATAAAACAAAAAATACTGCAATCAAGCATTATCTTTTTCATGGGTCACATGGGGAATTATTTAGTTAAATTAATAATTTAACTAAAATCATCTTGTATTTAGCCATCTTTACTGTAACAGCTGGTAAAAATGTGTGTGTGACCGTGGGAAACAGTGGCAACTGTGGTTCTGGTTGTGTGTGTGTGGTTCTGGTTGTGTGTGTGGTTCTGGTTGTGTGTGTGGTTCTGGTTGTGTGTGTGTGTGGTTTTGGTTGTGTGTGTGGTTCTGGTTGTGTGTGTGTGTGGATCTGGTTGTGTGTGTGTGTGGTTCTGGTTGTGTGTGTGTGTGGATCTGGTTGTGTGTGTGTGTGGTTCTGGTTGTGTGTGTGTGTGGTTCTGGTTGTGTGTGTGAGCAGGTCTGGGCAGACTGGGCTGGTCCAGTGCGTGTCTGCTGGGACACCTCTCCGGGTCACCTGAGGGCGTGTGACCTCCAGGGCCGGAGCCCTGCCCAGCCAGGCTCTCTCCCGGCCCTGAAGGGAGGCGTCCAGGCAGGGGACAGGCTGGAGGAAGACTGGATGAGTCTGCCAGGGCGGGAAGGCCGCACGCGGAGGGCTCTGTCACCTCCCCAGACAGCTAACTGAGTCATGTCCTCCGATCCTTCGGACCCACCCAGGCACCTCCACTGACACTCGTTGACTCTTTGATATGTTGCCTTTCCTCAGAGGAAACATCTGGGGAGCTCTCTCCCTCCCTCTCTCTCCCTCTCCCTCCCTCTCTCTCCCTCTCTCTCTCTCTCTCTCTCTCTCTCCCTCCCTCCCTCTCTCTCTCTCTCTCTCTCTCTCTCTCTCTCTCTCTCTCTCTCTCTCTCTCTGTCTCTCTCGCTCGCTCTCTCTCTCTCTCTCTCTCTCTCTCTCTCTCTCTCTCTCTCTCTCTCTCTCTCTCCCACTCTCTCTCTCTCTCTCTCTCTCTCTCTCTCACTCTCTCTCTCTCTCTCTCTCTCTCGGTCTCTCTCTCTCTCTGTGTGGGTGTGTGTGAGCAAGTGAATGTGTATCTGTCTGTACAATAGTAACTGTGTGTGTATGTGTGCCAGTCAAAGCCCTCTCTGTATGTCTGTGTGCGAGTGTGTGGAAGAAAGAGTGACTTTGTATTTGTGTGTACGATAGTAACTGTGTGTGTGTGTGTGTGTGTGTGTGTATGCCAGTGGCTACAAGCATCTATTTGAAATATTTTCTCTCTCTCACACAGCCAACATCACACACCACACCTCAAAATGTTTCCAACAATCTTCTGTTCCTCTTCTGAGTGCAAATGTTTGTAACCTGATTAACCAATTTTACTGTAATTCAAATTGGTGTATTTCTTAAGGGGAGGATGTAAGCAAAACCCCACTAGTGCTTCTCAGCTCTCCTGTCTCTGTTGAAGAGTTGTGATGCTGCGCTGGTTTAACTAGTCTGAGCAAATAAACGACACTAAAAGGAGGGTGTGTGGAGGGTCATTACTGAAACCCAGGATTATTGTGTTGAGGGTTCGTTAAAGAACGTTCCTCTGGTGCAGGTGCTCATCGTCTGAAGAGGCAGACAGCCCACCGCCTGCCCGCCCGCCCGCCCGCCCGCCCCCCCCCACCCGCCCCCCCCCACCCGCCCCCCCCACCCCCTCAACGTAACACATATGATTATTAGTCTTTGTATTTCTCAGCTCAGCATCTGTCTCTATAAAGATTTCACATTTTTGTGCCATTCAGATGTTGAGTTAAGGGTCATCTCTCTTAAGACACCCTCACCCCCTCCCCTCCTCCATCCTCTCTCCCCATACTATTCTAACCCCCCCCTCTCTCTCCCCCCTCCGCCCCCCTCCTCACCATACAAAGCCCCCGATGACATCATAAATATTTCTTGGGTGAGTATTCTCTCTTGCCCTCCTTCATTCTCACAGTGCTTATCTCTGTCACGGAATGAGGTGATTTCCAGTCTTTCCTTCACAAGGGGATTTTCTTTCTTTCTCTTTTTTTTCCCTTTTCAAACTAAACGAGTAAATAAAATGATGTGCGTCTTGAAGCGTTTCATGTATATGTTGGTCCTTAAGTTCTCTGCTGCAGACAGAGTGCGCTTTGCATGCGGACAGACTTGTAGGCAGACTTTTAGGAAGACTTATTGACAGACTTTGCTCTTCAGAAAGGCTGAATGGAGGATGAACATGTACGAATCGCTCTCCTTGGCTGTTGGGTGAACTTAGCGGCATTGTCAACAGTCCCATTATTATTATTATGATTCAGAAGTACCAAGGCACTAAAGACTAGATTTCCATAGTGCTCCTTTCTCATAGCAAATGCATTAGTCACGGCGCATTCAAGTCTGGGTGAATGTGGAGTCAGCAAAGTGTTGTGTTTCAGTTTGCATCCCCAGGGCCACAGATGAACTAGACCCATTTAAGGTATCCATGGAATTTGAAAGCCTGGCGCTGGAATATAGAACTCTAGCCTGTACGCGATTGTTGTTCAGAGATTTTTGACGGTGTGTTCCAGTTCCATCAACAAGCTTTGCATTTTTGTGAGGTTAAGACACAACTCGTTTGCTGCCACTGTTTTTAAAAAGTGGCAGCAAACAACTACTTCAGTAAACACACGATCATTCAATAAGAAACTTTTTTTTTTCTTTTTTTTCTAAACCTATTTTTTAATCTTGACACCATCAGATCTAATATGTATATTCAAGTGACAGTTTGAATGTGACAGATTTATAGTGGTTCTCGAAAAAAAATATTCATGAAAGAGCTTTGATCTAGTGATATCCAATGTGTATAAACAGCACTATTTAAATCTATTTAACTTGATGCCTTTTTGCCTCTTTAACCAGTGGGCGAAACCCTCTTTCTAATGTGCATATTACCACAAGAACAGGTGGTAAAGACGCCTTTGTTCATCACTTCATCACGGCTCCCCACCCCACCAAACTTTCCTGGTGGCTTTTTCAGCCGGGGTTAACTCCCACTTCTGCACGGGCCAGGGGAAACTAGATAAAAAAGTTTATTTTACCATGAAATGAGCGAGCTGGAAGAAACGACAGAATAAGAGTTTTGTCCTGTGATGCAGTCGGCCTATTGGCCCAGTGGAGTCTGGGCAGGTTAGCACCATATGTCTTCCATCGGAGCCTTTGTGTGGGCGTGTCTCTATGGTTACCGCATCAGCAGAATCCATTGTGTGTCCGGACTCAATGGCCCATATATTCATTGCTGGGGCAAGGAGGGGCCCCCACAACAGAAATAAATTGATACATACCAACCCCAGGCCCTTGTTGGGCTCGCATGACACATTTCAAACGAAACAAAAAAACAAAAAAAGGAGAAAGGATTTAACTAAAAAAGAGGGGGGAAAGGACAGTCGATTTGTTGGGAAATCTTGAGAAAAGCTTGGTCACCGTGGTGACCGGGTGGCGAATCCAACACGGGCCATTAAACTCCAATCAGATGTTAATTTGGGCCGACCTCCAGTCACTGCTGGCAGAGGGACTGCTTCACACAACTGACACAAATTAAACAGTTTGTTGGCCGATTCACATGTCATCTTAATGGCTTTTTATTCGTTTGCCCTTTGTTTAAATGAACAGAATTACAAACCGTCATTGATTTATAATATCAGGGCCCACTTCAGCCTCGCGTCCAAAGAGTCGACTCTTATTCCACTGCAAGATCGCTCAGGAAGATAAAACATGTTTCAGGCTGTGTGTTAGTAAATACCAAGTAGTAGATCACAATAGACTAGCCAAAGACCTGTGGGTGTGGAGATGGCCACTAAGAGCCTGTGAATGTCTGTGAATTTTTGGGAGATACATTTCCCATTTCACACATTACAAATCTAAAACTAAAAAAATAAATAAAATGACATGACATTTTGTGACCAACGAGCCACCCAAAACTTTTCTCGAGGCACACGCTGAAAATCAGACAATTGTTTGACAAAACAGAATCCCAGAAACTTTCGTTCGGAAATTCCCAGTTGTCTCTCGTCGAAACTTCAGCACTTTTTTATTTATTTATGAATCCTGTCATCCAAGGTCCAGGAGGCATGGCGGATCAGAGGATCCAGCCTCGTGGGAGTCAGGAGACACGATCTGTCCAGGGATATTTATGACAGGCCAGATGGGTGGCAGGCTTGTTTGTTAAGTGATGAGACAGCCATGAATCCAGTTCTGTTTTTATCGTTTCTCTGTCTCTACCAGCGTCGAGTTGTCAGCTGCTTAGACGACTGGCTGGGATTCCCACCGGTCCCGTGCATGTATCTGATTACACCAACGACCTCCACCCTGTTAAACAGTACGTGTTGTAGTGACGACGCTCCAATGACACACCACACTCCAGATCGGACTTAAGGCGAGCTGGTGTGAGATATGATGGTTTTCGTGTGGAACAGAAAGGATGATTTGTCTGATATTTCGATTTGTTCCCCCTCTTCTCTGGCTCCCAAAGCAGGAAGTAAGTTGGTGCAAAACAAGAAGCGATTGGCTGACGTTGTGCCCAGAACAGGAAGTATCGGCGGCCTCGTGATTGGGCAGAGAAAATATTTTGCTCGTCTGGACGGCTGGCGCTGTGTTGAACCCAAGCTGGCATGTGCCTTCCTGTCGGCTGTTATTACAATAATCAGGATTATGTTATATTTTTTTAAAGATGTATTTCTGACCTTTTTTGGACAGAGACAGAGATAGATAGGAAATGTAGGGGGGAGAGATTGAAAGAGGGGGAAGACATCAATTGGAATCGAACCCGGCCCGCTGTGTTAGAGCCTCAGCCCGATGATACGGGGTCTACCAGGTGAGATACCTAGGTGCCTCTTCACCTTCATCATCCTCTTCATCATCATCTTCATCCTTTGGGTCATTGTGTTTCCCACCACACTGGGCTCTCCTGACTAAGGCAGTGAGGACAGAGAATCACAAAAAAGATGACGATGATGATGATGATGGTGAAGGTTGTCATGATGTTAGCGACAATGATGAAGGTGATGAAGAGGATGAAGAGGACGATGAGGATGATGAGGATGAAGGTTGTCATGATGTTAGCGACAATGATGAAGGTGATGAAGAGGATGAAGAGGACGATGAGGATGATGATGGTGAAGGTTGTCATGATGTTAGCGACAATGATGAAGGTGATGAAGAGGATGAAGAGGACGATGAGGATGATGATGGTGAAGGTTGTCATGATGTTAGCGACAATGATGAAGGTGATGAAGAGGATGAAGAGGACGATGAGGATGATGATGGTGAAGGTTGTCATGATGTTAGCGACAATGATGAAGGTGATGAAGAGGATGAAGAGGACGATGAGGATGATGATGGTGAAGGTTGTCATGATGTTAGCGACAATGATGAAGGTGATGAAGAGGATGAAGAGGACGATGAGGATGATGATGGTGAAGGTTGTCATGATGTTAGCGACAATGATGAAGGTGATGAAGAGGATGAAGAGGACGATGAGGATGATGATGGTGAAGGTTGTCATGATGTTAGCGACAATGATGAAGGTGATGAAGAGGATGAAGAGGACGATGAGGATGATGATGGTGAAGGTTGTCATGATGTTAGCGACAATGATGAAGGTGATGAAGAGGATGAAGAGGACGATGAGGATGATGATGGTGAAGGTTGTCATGATGTTAGCGACAATGATGAAGGTGATGAAGAGGATGAAGAGGACGATGAGGATGATGATGGTGAAGGTTGTCATGATGTTAGCGACAATGATGAAGGTGATGAAGAGGATGAAGATGACGATGATGATGATGATGGTGAAGGTTGTCATGATGTTAGCGACAATGATGAAGGTGATGAAGAGGATGAAGAGGACGATGAGGATGATGATGGTGAAGGTTGTCATGATGTTAGCGACAATGATGAAGGTGATGAAGAGGATGAAGAGGACGATGAGGATGATGATGGTGAAGGTTGTCATGATGTTAGCGACAATGATGAAGGTGATGAAGAGGATGAAGAGGATGATGAGGATGATGATGGTGAAGGTTGTCATGATGTTAGCGACAATGATGAAGGTGATGATGAGGATGAAGAGGACGATGAGGATGAAGAGGATGAAGAGGATGAAGAGGATGAAGAGGACGATGAGGATGATGATGGTGAAGGTTGTCATGATGTTAGCGACAATGATGAAGGTGATGAAGGTGATGAAGAGGATGATGAGGCCCCTCAGCTTCCTCCAGCGCTGACTCACTATTAACATGCCTCGCTAACGGCCCACCCCCCCAGTAATCGTCATGGTTTCTCCCATGCCAGGCAGGGTCCATGCAGGGCGGGCTGGAATACTAATTTGACAGGGAGATGAATGATTACAGCAGCAACAGCAGCAACAAAGCTTGTTTTAATTTGTCTTTGTTTTCACCGCCTGCTGCCCCACTTGATTCCCGACCTCTGTATTAGCCAGTCATTCTCTGTCTGGAGTGTCCAACACACACACACACACACACGCATGCATACACACATACAGAAACGTTTGTATCTGAAATACTTCTTCATCAGCTAATGCAGGGCTTCTCCCTACAATGTCTTCATGTAAAATCAAACTATTTATATAACGATGTGTTGAAATGACACAGCGAGCCAGTATGCGCTCCATACCGAGGCGCTACCACAAGGTCCTCCATGTCTCCTCATCTGACACTTACAGTCTGGTAATGCCTGAAGCCCCCAGACTGGACCAGAAGCTGGTCACTCAGTGTTCCCCATTCAGACCCGGACGCAGAAGACTGAAGAGCCAAAATGGCCGACAGGCTGGGTGCCTGGTGTCTGTAGTCAGCCCCCCTCTGGTCCACTGGTGTCTGTAGTCAGGCCCCCTCTGGTCCACTGGTGTCTGTAGTCAGGCCCCCTCTGGTCCACTGGTGTCTGTAGTCAGGCCCCCTCTAGTCCACTGGTGTCTGTAGTCAGGCCCCCTCTGGTCCACTGGTGTCTGTAGTCAGGCCCCCTCTGGTCCACTGGTGTCTGTAGTCAGGCCCCCTCTGGTCCACTGGTGTCTGTAGTCAGGCCCCCTCTAGTCCACTGGTGTCTGTAGTCAGGCCCCCTCTAGTCCACTGGTGTCTGTAGTCAGGCCCCCTCTGGTCCACTGGTGTCTGTAGTCAGGCCCCCTCTGGTCCACTGGTGTCTGTAGTCAGGCCCCCTCTGGTCCACTGGTGTCTGTAGTCAGGCCCCCTCTGGTCCACTGGTGTCTGTAGTCAGGCCCCCACTGGTCCACTGGTGTCTGTAGTCAGGCCCCCACTGGTCCACTGGTGTCTGTAGTCAGGCCCCCTCTAGTCCACTGGTGTCTGTAGTCAGCCCCCCTCTGGTCCACTGGTGTCTGTAGTCAGCCCCCCTCTGGTCCACTGGTGTCTGTAGTCAGGCCCCCACTGGTCCACTGGTGTCTGTAGTCAGGCCCCCACTGGTCCACTGGTGTCTGTAGTCAGGCCCCCTCTAGTCCACTGGTGTCTGTAGTCAGGCCCCCTCTGGTCCACTGGTGTCTGTAGTCAGCCCCCCTCTGGTCCACTGGTGTCTGTAGTCAGGCCCCCTCTGGTCCACTGGTGTCTGTAGTCAGGCCCCCTCTGGTCCACTGGTGTCTGAGGTCAGGCCCCCTCTGGTCCACTGGTGTCTGTAGTCAGCCCCCCTCTGGTCCACTGGTGTCTGTAGTCAGGCCCCCTCTGGTCCACTGGTGTCTGAGGTCAGGC
>NC_140378.1:19942500-19952500 GCF_054491055.1 Hypomesus nipponensis
TGCAGAGGGACACCAGGGTTATTAACAAGTGTTTCATTTTCCTAGCCAAGTGTTTCTGTCCCCCTGTCCTCCTGCTAGTGTTTCAGCGTGACGTTAGACCAACACTGGGGCCAAGCCTGCGCACAGGAACACTCTTCAGAGTGACAGGCGATGAAACGAATGGGACCATATGTCATGAATATATCTGGATGATTATAGAGTTTCAATTCACTTTTGTTATGATCATCAGAGGTACTGACTTGTTTAATTAATAATAGTCTAATAATAGTCCAATCTGGAAGTTAAATAAGACTTATTTTTTTCGGCCCCAGAAATGGACAGTCAATTTCATCAAAAGAATGAATGTTAGTAAATAGTTTTGTCTGTAAAATTAAAAAGAAATATTCACAGATTCCAACTGAGGACGAAATAGATGTTCTTCAATCACAGTTCAAGCATTTGTGATCAAGCACGAGTTACGTTATTCTAAGAAATAAAAAAACACAATAAAATAACGAATTTAACCAAGAGGAGTGTTGCACATGAAAAGACTCAAAGAAGCAACGACTCAACATTATTTTATAGAAGCCGCTTGTGTTTGACTCTGTCGGCTGCATTTCATTTCAAACACGGCATGTGTCAGTGGAGGTAGCAACAGCAGAGTAACCCTAACCCTACAGGTTGTAGACTCAATCTTTTGTTGACTTGGAGGGGGGGACAGAGGTGGTGGGTGAGAGGAGGGAGGACGGAGGTGGAGGTGTGGAGGGGTGGAGGACGAGAGGAGGGAGGACGGAGGTGGAGGTGTGGAGGGGTGGAGGACGAGAGGAGTGGGTTGGAGAGATAGAGGGGGGGTGGGGGGGTGAAGGGGTGGAGGATGAGGGGGTGGAGGTGTGGAGGGGTGGAGGACGAGAGGAGGGAGGACGGAGGTGGAGGGGTGGAGGACGAGAGGAGTGGGTTGGAGAGATAGAGGGGGGGTGGGGGGGTGAAGGGGTGGAGGATGAGGGGGTGGAGGTGTGGAGGGGTGGAGGACGAGAGGAGGGAGGACGGAGGTGGAGGTGTGGAGGGGTGGAGGACGAGAGGAGGGAGGACGGAGGTGGAGGTGTGGAGGGGTGGAGGACGAGAGGAGGGAGGACGGAGGTGGAGGTGTGGAGGGGTGGAGGACGAGAGGAGTGGGTTGGAGAGATAGAGGGGGGGTGGGGGGGTGAAGGGGTGGAGGATGAGGGGGTGGAGGTGTGGAGGGGTGGAGGACGAGAGGAGGGAGGACGGAGGTGGAGGGGTGGAGGACGAGAGGAGTGGGTTGGAGAGATAGAGGGGGGGTGGGGGGGTGAAGGGGTGGAGGATGAGGGGGTGGAGGTGTGGAGGGGTGGAGGACGAGAGGAGGGAGGACGGAGGTGGAGGTGTGGAGGGGTGGAGGACGAGAGGAGGGAGGACGGAGGTGGAGGTGTGGAGGGGTGGAGGACGAGAGGAGGGAGGACGGAGGTGGAGGTGTGGAGGGGTGGAGGACGAGAGGAGTGGGTTGGAGAGATAGAGGGGGGGTGGGGGGGTGAAGGGGTGGAGGATGAGAGGAGTGGGTTGGAGAGATAGAGGGGGGGTGGGGGGGTGAAGGGGTGGAGGATGAGGGGGTGGAGGGGTGGAGGACGAGAGGGTGGAGGGGTGGAGGACGAGAGGGTGGAGGGGTGGAGGATGAGGGTGTGGAGGGGTGGAGGACGAGAGGAGTGGGTTGGAGAGATAGAGGGGGGGTGGGGGGGTGAAGGGGTGGAGGATGAGGGGGTGGAGGGGTGGAGGAAAAGGAGGGGTGATAGGAGACCAGGCTTGTCCTCCTCTCTGAGAACAGCGTAAAAAGAAGGGGGCGGCGAGCAGGGGCGAGGACGAGAGGCCTAATGAAACATTTAGGATTCTGAAAATCGACGAGAGAAAAAAAAAAAAAGAAAAGAAAAGAAAAGAGAGAGAGGGTGTCTGAGAGCTGGTGAGTGACAAAGCGCAGCTCTGAGGGCCTCCATTGTCCCCTGGCCCGGCGGAAGCAGGGGCCGTCCTGCTACAGATGTGAGGAGTGTCCCATATTGAGGTGGGCTGTAAGGGCCCTGCTCACAGCTGTGGCCCCTCGCCCCTCCCCTGCCACCAGGCCTCGGCCTTTGTGTGCCTTTGTGGAGGCCACAGAACCCTGATGTTACACTGAGATGATTGCACAGCAACGGCTTTGTGTCGGCCAACAAGGAGACCCTCGCTCTGACCTCTGGTGGTGCTCTCTCTCTCTCTCTCTCTCTCTCTCTCTCTCTCTCTCTCTCTCTCTCTCTCTCTCTCTCTCTCTCTGCCTCTCTCTCTGTCTCTCTCTCTCTCTGCCTCTCTCTCTCCCCCCTCACTCTACCTCTCTCTCTCTGCCTCTCTCTCTCTCTCTGCCTCTCTCTCCCCCTTACTCTACCACTCTCTCTCTCTGCCTCTCTCTCCCCCCTCACTCTACCTCTCTCTCTCTCTACCTCTCTCTTTCTGTCTCTGTCTTTGTCTCTCTTCCCCCCCTCTCTCTTTCTCTCTACCTCTCTCTCTACCTCTCTCTCTTTCTCTCTCTACCTCTCTTACTCTGTCTCTATCTCTCTCTTTACTTCTCTATGTGAATCTTTCTCTCTACCTCTCACTCTCTATCTGCCCCCCCCCCTCTCTCTCTCTGCCTCTCTCTCCCCCCTCACTCTACCTCTCTCTCTCTCTACCTCTCTCTTTCTGTCTCTGTCTTTGTCTCTCTTCCCCCCTCTCTCTTTCTCTCTACCTCTCTCTCTACCTCTCTCTCTTTCTCTCTCTACCTCTCTTACTTTGTCTCTATCTCTCTCTTTACTTCTCTATGTGAATCTTTCTCTCTACCTCTCACTCTCTATCTGCCCCCCCCTCTCTCTGTCTCTGTCTCTCTCTCTGTCTTTCCTCTTCTCTCTCCCACTGCGATTCACAAGCACACAAACAAACAAACACGCACACACACCCTCATCCCACCACCCCTTCTCACACACCCCTCTCTCGGTGGGGTTCTATGAGGATGACAAGGTGATGAATCTGCTCTATGTGTGTGTTTCTATGAACTGTGGAGGGGCCCAGGAGTGAATGAGCCCTCCCAGCTCTGATCCCAGCTCCAGTGCTGTCCCCCTCTTCCAGGACCTGCCTATTTAGCACTTAACTGCCTGTGATTGATGGAGATCTCCCATCCAGGCAGCATATGCCATTCTCAGAGGTCCAGAAGGGCAACGCATTTGTTAATGTTTTTGAGTAATGATGTCACAAGTTCACCACAAGCTGTTTAGACACATAATAAGTGAAAAGGCTAAAGGAAAATGGGCCTTTTCAACCGAAAAAAGGACAATGGTGAGGGTACATCTGCTGGTTAGTAAATGTGTTTAAAAAACAGGAGATGTTTATAGGGCTCGAGTAAAAACCTAAGATAAGGTGGCTTTGTTCTCAAGCTCCTGTTGATTGTTTTTACTTAACTCATTTAATAATTTTAAACACTTCATGTTTTATAGTTTTTCAGTAAATAATGTAAAGATGGAATCGTTGACGACTGTTGATGATTTGAATTTCATTTGTGACATTAGTATTGTTTGGGCGTAGTCTTATAAACCATCTACATTCAGAAGTTTTACCTTCGTTTTTCATGGGTCTAAACCTTTAGCATCAGAGAAGTTCTCCTTGAATCCTCCTTCCTTGTAGATATTTATGACTCCTCTTTCTTTGTAGGTATTTATGAATCATCTATTCCTTGTATCTCAGTAGACACACCTACAGTACAAACCATTTATAAAGCTTGCTTGAGTACGGACAGCGCAGCGTTCTGCCTGCCATTCTGACTGTTTACCTGTCTTCCTGCCTGCCTGTCTGTCTCCCTTTGAAGAGCTTTGATGATGCCCAGAAGTTATGAAATCACAACATGAACAAAGTTGAGAGTCCAGTAAAGCCCTGGCCCTCCCGGCAGCCCCTCCTCTCCGGCCAGCCTGGCCCGGCTGACCCTCTGGCAGCCGCAGTTAGGACCTCCAGCACACACTCTGCCAGGCGCTGCTTTAATAGCCCTGGGGCAGACCAAAGACTGTGGGAGGTGTGTGTGTGTGAGTGAGTGTCTGTGTGTGTGTGTGTGGGTGTGTGTGGGTGTGTGTCAGACAGCCAGGAGTGTCTGATAGAATCCAGGCCTGCTAACCTGCAGCCACACAGCCAGCTGGGGTCCCCAGCTCCTGGATCCTGTCAGACAGCACCAGTACTACACAGAGACCTAGACCTAGACCAAGTCCTATCCCCAGTAATAGACCTTGCCCAGCCTTGCCTTATCTCCAGCTCAGCCCCAGCCCCAGCCCCAGCCCTCTCCCCTGCCCCAGCCCCTTATCTCCAGCCCAGCCTCTACTCTCTGGGCTCCCCCTCCTCCCGCTACAAAGACCTGTCACGTTTAATGGGCTGCTGGCTGAGTGGGCTGCTCTGGTCCTCACAGACACACAGGCCAGGGAAGAAAGGCTCATGGACAGCTAATGCAGCTTAATATTCTTTAAAAAGGTTCGGGGGACAATTAAGGGAGTGTTTCCCAGGCCCCCCTCCTCCGCCCCTCCCTCCCTCCCTCCCTCCGCCCCTCCCTCCCTCCTCCCCTCCCTCCCTCCCTCCCTCCCTCCCTCCCTCCCTCCCTCCCTCCCTCCCTCTCTCCCTCCCTCCCTCCCTCCCTCCCTCCCTCCCTCCCTCCCTCCCTCCCTCCCTCCCTCCCTCCCTCCCTCCCTCCCTCCTGCCTTCACTGCACCCTGCCTGCTTGATGGAATCTCAATGCATCTTATTGATGGGGTCAGAGATTAGAGGCAGTGGTGTGTGTGGGTATGTGTGTGTGGGTGTGTGTGTGGGTGTGTGTGAGTGTATGTGTGTGTGGGTGTGTGTGTGGGTGTGTGTGTGGGTGTGTCACCCACCCCCCTCTCTGACACACTATCTCTCTCTCTCTCTCTCTCTCTCTCTCTCTCTATCTCTCTCTCTCTCTCTCTAACACACTCACTATCTATCTCTGCCTTTCACACAATCTCTCACAATCTCTATCTCTCTCTTACATACAGACATGCATGTTCTCTCTCTCTCCGTCACACAGACACACACTCACACTCACACTACCTCTCCCCCACACGTACACACAGTGGTTTCTCCCTCTCTTATTTTCTTTCTCTCTTACACACAACCCCTCCTTTCCTTTATCTCTCTCCATCCTCCCTTTCTCTCTCTCCTCTCTATCTCCCCTCCCATCATCCCCCTTATTCACGCTCCTCTCTCCCCCTCTCCTCTCCTCTCCTCTCTCCTCTCTTCCCTCTCTCCTCTCCTCTCTTCTCACCCCCTCTCCTCTCTCACCCCCTCTCCTCTCTCACCCTCTCTCCTCTCTCACCCTCTCTCCTCTCTCCTCGCTCACCCTCTCTTCTCACCCCTCTCCTCTCTCACCCCCTTTCCTCTCTCACCCTCTCTCCTCTCTCCTCTCTCACCCTCTCTTCTCACCCCCTCTCCTCTCTCACCCCCTCTCCTTTCTCACCCTCTCTCCTCTCTCACCCTCTCTCCTCTCTCCTGTCTCACCCTCTCTCCTCTCTCCTCTCTCACCCTCTCTTCTCACCCCTCTCCTCTCTCACCCTCTCTCCTCTCTCCTCTCTCACCCTCTCTTCTCACCCCTCTCCTCTCTCACCCTCTCTCCTCTCCTCTCTCCTCTCTGAGCACTGACTGAACCCTCAGGAGAAGCCGTGTGACTGCCAGGCTCCCCCAGAGGAAGGTCTACAGGATGTGATGCAGCCATGGAGAGAGGGGGGGAGAGAGGAGGTCTCAGAGGAGAGGAGAGGAGAGGAGAGGAGAGGAGAGGGGGGAGAGAGGAGGTCCCATAGGAGAGGAGAGGGGGGAGAGAGGAGGTCTCAGAGGAGAGGAGAGGAGAGGAGAGGGGGGAGAGAGGAGGTCCCATAGGAGAGGAGAGGGGGGAGAGAGGAAGTCCCAGAGGAGAGGAGAGGAGAGGGGGAAGAGAGGAAGTCCCATAGGAGAGGAGATCTCAGGGAGGGGAAACCTGGAGTTCTGCTTCTCAGAGAGTGAGAGTTACAGCTGCCCAGCTGTGCTCTGTCTCTCTCTCTCTCTGTCTCTCTCTCTCTATCTTACCGCTCCCTCCTTTCCCTCTCCTACACCCCCCTCTCTCTGTCCATCTTTCCTCTCTCTCTGTCCCTCCCTCCCAGAGAGTGTGTGGACTCTAGTCAGTCCACAGATCTCCACAGCTGGGTCCGTCCATACAGCAGTAATTAGGGGAGCAATTCAGGTCAAGGAGAGAGCGGGCTGGTGTGGGCCTACACCTTGTGATTGAATAGCAGACTACAGACCCATGAAGGACAAGGAGACCAATTAAGTAACAGGGGAGAGCGCTTCGATTTTTTTTTGTGCCGTGTCGTAATTAGGCCCAGACTCCTGAAATACAGCCCCCTTCGTGAAGCAGTGATCAGAGGGCTGTTGTTGCTGGGCGATGCCACTCGACCAGGGGGGATCCGCCCAGGTGCTCATGGGAACAGCATGTTTAGAGAGATTATTTAACAGGGAAACTCCATAGCACTTTCTGTCTGGGTAACTGAGCGTGTGTGTGTGTGTGTGTGTCTGTGTGTGTGTGTGTGTAGGGGTGACCTCTTCAGGCGTGTCCATCAAGCATGGCAGGACTAGAATGACTGTCAGATTTGACAATAATGGGATAAGGGGAGGGGGGAGGATGGGGGGGGGGGCATTGAAATACCTTCATCAGAGGTACTTCAGCTGTGATTCATTCTCCTCTCTCTCTCTCTCTCTCTCTCTCTCTCTCTCTCTCTCTCTCTCTCTCTCTCTCTCTCTCTCTCTCTCTCTCTCTCTCTCTCTCCTCCTCTTCTCACCCTCCATCCCCTCCTCTCCCTCTCTCCTCCCCCTCCCTCCCTCCCTCCCGTCCCCCCCCTCTCATCCCCCTCTCCCTCCCTCTCTCTCCCTCCCCCCTCCCTCCCCCCTCATCCCGAAACCCCCCCCCCCAGAGAACATAATGGTGTTTGTTCCCCTACCTCGATTCAAAGGCCCTTCAGCCTTTCCTCAGCCCTTTGATGGCGCACAACCAGGAAGTGAATCGTACATGGCTCCTTTAATGTCCAGGCCTCATTCACACGCGGGCCCAGGCTCTCAGAGCAGGGTGTTTTGTCTACCGCTGGGACGGCTTCTCCACACAGGTTAAGCGGTCACGTTTGAAGCTCTTCAATATTTTGTAGCTTCTCTATATAAAAGATGCTGTGAGGACAATATGTGGACTGTACCATGGACTGCTTTAATCCCTGGACACACACAGAGAATTGTTGGATTGATGTTCTGCACCGTTTGGGAGTGTCAGCTGTGTGCAGTGATTGGGCCAATCGGCTTTGAGCGTGACAGACTAAACAGGAAGTGCAGGAATGCATATGTGACTAGTTAATCAGATTGTATGACCCGTTAAACTGTCCACCCCTGAACACAGACAGGCACACGTGCAAACACACACACACACACACACACACACACATGGTCACTATCGCACCCATCTCGGGGGAACCATTGTCCAGCAACAGCTGCAGTCGTGTGTGTGTGTGTGCGTGTGTGTGTACACATGTGTGTATGTGTGGGTGTGTCTCTATGTGTGGCATGTGTATAAGTGCATACTTTGAGGTGTGTGTATGGGTGTGTCTATGGGTGTGTATGTGGTGTGTGTGTCTGAGGTGTGTGTGTGTATGTGTGTACATGCATGTGTGTGTGTGTATGTGTGTGTGTGCCTCGGGGAGGGGCCCGGGGCAGCAGAGGATCATGGGAAGGGTTTTGGTGAGTAATGTTAATAACTCACAAGTGTCCCAGGATGGTGGTCGTCTGTTATTAATGTGCCACCTCACCCCCGGCAGGCAACCCCGACGACAGGGGGCATTCCTGGGGTAACGGCCAACAGCTGGAGCCTGGCTTCTGGAGAGCAGCTGAGGGCTAACAGACATGGGGGAGAAGAGGGGGGAGGGAGGAGGAAGAGGAGGAAGAGGAGGGGGGAGGAGGAGGAGGAAGAGGAGGAAGAGGAGGGAGGAGGAGGAGGAGGAAGAGGAGGAAGAGGAGGGAGGAGGAGGGAGGGGGGAGAGGGGGGAGGAGGAGGAAGAGGAGGAAGAGGAGGGAGGAGGAGGGAGGGGGGAGAGGGGGGAGGAGGAGGAAGAGGAGGAAGAGGAGGGAGGAGGAGGGAGGGGGGAGAGGGGGGAGGAGGAGGGTGGGGGGAGAGGGCAGGGAGGAGGAAGAGGAGGGAGGAGGAGGGAGGGGGGAGAGGGGAGGGAGGAGGAAGAGGAGGGAGGAGGAGGGAGGGGGGAGAGGGGAGGGAGGAGGAAGAGGAGGGAGGAGGAGGGTGGGGGGAGAGGGGGGAGGAGGAGGGAGGGGGGAGAGGGGAGGGAGGAGGAAGAGGAGGGAGGAGGAGGGTGGGGGGAGAGGGGGGAGGAGGAGGGTGGGGGGAGAGGAGGGAGGAGGAGGGTGGGGGGAGAGGGGGGAGGGTTGGGTTGTGAATCTCCTGTGAGCTGCTACCTTTCTCCCCCCTACACACACACTAACACTCACTTTAAGAGATTTCAATGATGGATCGTGTGAAAACTTTTTGGGATTGCATATTTTGTTTGTTGGGGTTATGTTGCCGTAGGTGACGAGTTACCGCTTGTCCTGTGAAATCAGAGCTTCCGAGTTGTGACGACATATTGCCTGTGGCAGCAGACACACCCTATTGTGACACACTGGTAGAACAGGTTGAGGTTCTGGAATCATGTGAAGATTCTCATGATGTCAGCTAAAAATAGACCAACCGCACAGAACAGAGAGGGGCGACAGAGCATTTCCCAACAGCTTAGTTTGTGTGTGTGTGAGTGTGTGTGTGTGTGTGTGCGTGCGTGTAGGTAAAAAGAGTTTAGTTAAGTTCCTTAACCTTCTTCAACTCCTGTCAAAAAAACAAAATTTACCATCAAAAACTGTAAAACACACACACAAAACTGTTCTGTGCGGATCACAAAATGTTCTGTAAAAAACAAACAAAAACTAAAAAACACACAAATAAATCCTGGCAAGTGGAAGTTATATCCACACAGAGCAGTTTTGTGTGTGTGTGTTCAGAAGCACCTTCCTCCAGTGTGTACACGGGGAGAGGGGGCGGCGGGGGGGGCGGGCGGCGGGGGGGGCGGGCGGCGGGCCTCAGTCCTGGCAGCAGCCCAGAAGCCGGCCCAGTGCTGGCAGCCACACCGTGAGAAACAGGGGGGCGACACCCACATGTCATCACAGCTGCAGAAGTGCTGAGCAGAAAGGCCTAATTACAGAAATATGCTCCCGGAGGCCCGGGGCCTCCCGACTGGGAACACAGAGAGAAGACTGAGCAGCACGCTGCAGGAGGGAGGAGGGGAGGGGGGAGGGAGAGAGGGGGAGGTGAGGGTGAGGGGGGAGAGGGGAGGGTGAGGGGGAGGGAGAGAGGGGGAGGTGAGGGTGAGGGAGGAGGGGAAAGGGGGGAGGGAGAGAGGGTGAGGTGAGGGTGAGGGGGTAGAGGTGAGGGTGAGGGGGAGGGAGAGAGGGGGAGGTGAAGGTGAGGGGGGAGAGGTGAGGGTGAAGGTGAGGGGGGAGAGGTGAAGGTGAGGGGGAGGGAGAGAGGGGGAGGTGAAGGTGAGGGGGAGGGAGAGAGGGTGAGGGTAAGGTGAGGGTGAGGGGGGAGAGGGGAAGGGGGAGGGGGGAGAGGGGAGGGGGGATGATTAGCTCCTGGTTGTTGTGACGTGGGATCCACCGCGAGGAGAAGATCTCCACAGCTGCTGGCACAGGTCAGCACACACACGTGTGTGTGTGTGTGTGTGTGTGTGTGTGGGGGGAGGCGGGGGTTCTCAAAGAAACACACAGGATGTGTAACTGCTTTGTTGTTGGGCGTTGGTGAGCTTCTTCTTGCAGAGTGGACCGCTGTTGTGCAGGGCAGTCAACTGAAACCTATCTACAAACCTTTGTGGTTTTTTTATCCCAAAGTAAACAAGCTATCTTTCTGACTTCCTTCACA
>NC_140378.1:19955000-20032500 GCF_054491055.1 Hypomesus nipponensis
GTGATTTCATCTTTAGAGTTTGATGTGATATGCAGATACTGTTTTGTTTCACAAAGATAACATCTTTTCCCTGAACATGATACTGACGCATTCTTCTAACCTGAAAACCAGAGAAACCCAATAAACAGTAGCTGGTGATCAACACAGATATAAATAATATATTAACCTATACAGTTAGTTCTGCTTAACTTTGCTTTTGCCTTGTTTGTGCGTCGCTTTGGATAAAAGTGTCTGCTAAATTAATAACATGTAAAATGGTTACGTTTAGAGGTGAAGAGACTTCAGTCCTACTCAAACATACATCATCTAATGTCTTTCTTTCTTTCTCACTAACCACATATGAGTTTATCTTGTACTCTCTCACTCCCTCTCTCTGTTCTCTCTCTCTCTCTCCTCCATCCATCCATCCATCCATCCATCCATCTCCCTCCCTCCCTCCCTCCCTCCCTCCCTCCCTCCCTCCCTCCCTCCCTCCCTCCCTCCCTCCCTCCCTCCCTCCCTCCCTCCCTCCCTCCCTCCCTCCCTCCCTCCCTCCCTCCCTCCCTCCCTTCAACGTGTCCTGTCATCCCAGTACCTACAGGCCGGTGTGTCATGAGGGCCTTCACCACAATCCACAGCCAGGTGCAAGCTGCCTGGAGGGGATGTGTTAGAAACCACAACAAACTACAAAAAAACCACAACAGACTACAATTCCCAGCCTCTTTCTCACAATATTTTGAAAACATTTCATCCAGCTCACAATGGAGCACAGTTTCACCCAGAACAAGACGTTGGTAAAGCTGTTTGGAGATGGAGATATAGGGGTCTCATTTGGAGATAGTGGTGCATGGTGTATGTGTGTGCATGTGTGTGTGTGTGTGTGTGAGGGCAGCAGGCAAGTGTTTGGTCCCTGAGCTGGGTGTGTGTGCTTCTGGGTGACAACAAGAGGCGTTCGGCGCGGCACAAACACTCTGTTCAGAGTGGAGAGCGGGAGTGTTCACAATCGCCTTTTATGAGAGTGTGTGTTTGTCTGAATGTTCATATGCGACTGTGTGTGTGAGTGTGTCTGTGAGATTGTGTGTCCGAACTTTGTGTGTGTGTGTTAATGCATGCGTGTGTGTGTGTCCCCATTGTCAAAGTTTTATATGTCTGACTGTCTGTGTCGACAAAAAGGCTTTTTTCTCATTTGCTGTAATTAATCGGCTGAATGGCGCAACCCTCAGATAAAAGCTGTGGGCATTGAAAAAAGGTCCTGAGGTAGGCTTGGCTCTGGCCTTGCATCGAACAAACAGGACTGTTGACAAACTCTTCCTCTGTCAGCGTCACAGGGGCCCTGGCCGTCAGGGCCGTCAGGGCCGTCAGGGCCGTCAGGCGAGCGCAGACACAGCTCTGTAGCGTTTCCTTGGTGTGTCGCTATCAAGGAAGTGACACGGAGGTCCAAGTCAAACAGCGAACACTTGGAACAATACGTCTTTGTTGCCGTTCTTGTCTGAAGGCAGGTGAATGAACGCTTGGCAGACGATGGTTAAACATTTGCCCAGAGCTCCGGGCTGGTGACTCAGACAAGCTGCAGCACAGGTGGAGATCTGTGGGAACAGAGGGATGTCGAAACCCAAGACCAAGGAGAGAGCTGTGTGTGTGTGTGTGTGTGTGCAGGTACGTATTCATGTGTGTGAAAGTGAGAGAATGTGTGTGTGTGCGTGTACACGGTGTGTATGAATGTTTGTCTACTGTACGTGTGTGTGTGTGTGTGTGTGTGTACATACTGCAGTAGCGTGAAGAGGAAAGATAATACACTGATAACAGACGTTCAGGTGGAGCACTTCTCCTTCACTCAAGTGAAGCCGCCAGCCTCCAGTCTCTAGCCTCCAGCCTCTACCCTCCAGCGTCCAGCCTCTACCCTCCAGCTTTTACTCTCCAGCCTCCAGTCACATACCTCCAGCCTATCCTCCAGCCTCCAGCCTCCAGCCTCTACCCTCCAGCCTCTACCCTCCAGCCTCCAGTCACAAACTTCCAGCCTCTAACAAGGCATGTAGACACAGTAAGGTTTCAGAAAGAGAATTCAAACAGGATGCAGCCTCTAATCTCCATCCTGTAACCTCCATCCCTTCTCTGTCCTCTCTCCTGAACCCTGCGGTGATGAACACCTACATGTTCTTGTTCACAACATGCTGAATTACACAAACATTGGATCAGATGTAAAATGTGAAATATATATTGAGTCCATCTGTGTCACATGTCACCCTCTCCCCCCCTCCCCCCCCCTCCCCTCCCCCCCTCTCCCCCCTCCCCTCCCCTCCTCCCCCCCTCCTCTTCCCCCCTCTCTCCCCCTCCTCTCCCCCCCACCTCCCCCTTCTCTCTCCCCCTCCTCCCTCCTTACCCCCCCTCCCCCCTCCTCCCTCCTTACCCCCCCTCCCTCCTCCCCCCCCTCCTCCTCCCCCCTCCCCCTCCCCCCTCCCCCCTCCCCCCTCCCCCCTCCTTCTCTCTCATGTCTCCTCCAGCCGCAGGCACCTGCCTAGTCTGCGAGGGGGGGGGGTAGGATTACAACGATGACGCAACTTTCAACCAATGGGGTTGAGCAAAAAAAAGCTTGGGAGTGTGGTGGGAACTCTCCTCCCCTTTCTCTCTCTCTCTGTCTCTCTCTCTCTCCCTCCCTCTCTCTCTCTCTCTCTCTCTCTCTCTCTCTCTCTGTCTCTCTCTCTCTCTCTCTCTCTCTCCCTCCCTCTCTCTCTCTCTCTCTCTCTCTCTCTCTCTCTCTCTCTCTGTCTCTCTCTCTCTCTCTCTCTCTCTCTCTCCCTCCCTCTCTCTCTCTCTCTCTCTCTCTCTCTCTCTGTCTCTCTCTCTCTCTCTCTCTCTCCCTCCCTCCCTCCCTCCACTCCTGTACCTGGGAACTGTGCTGAGTCAGGGCGGGCCCAGCAACACGCCTGCATTCTGAATGAACCCAAAACAAAACACTCACACCAACAGGTGAGTTAAACAACTCAAGTTGTTTTCTTTTTTCTTTCACTCCCTCCCCCTCCCCCTCCCCCTATTCCTCCCCTTCCTCTCTTCTCTCCCTTCTTCCCCCTCCCCTTCCTCCCTCTCTGTCATTCATGGAAACACACAGGTTTACATCTTGGCAGGATCGGATGAAAAAGAGAGAGAGAGCGGGAGAGAGAGAGAGAAAAGAAAGAAACAAAACAGTCAAAGTGTGGGAACTTTCCCTCTCTCCTTTCTTCCTCCTGCTACTGTGTGGACGAGCCAGATCTTCTCAGGTATTAACGCACCTGTGGTCCAGGCTTACGGCATCAGCCCATTCACCCCGTGAATAACCAATCAGCCCGGGCACTTTGTCTTCTGGAAGTTTCCGAGTTTACTTAAGAGACAATATGGAACATGTTTAATCTCTGCATGAATAGACGGTACCTGTGAAAGGACCGGCGCAGCCGCCTCCTTTATTTTTTGTATTTTGGGAAGTGTGGAGCTTCGGAGCGTCCCAGGGGATCGCCTTACCTGCAGGCGGAGGGGCGTTCCAGCTGTGCACATCCTGGATCGCCCAGAGTACGCCATGCACAGGAAACGTCTTTGTCTGGGTTAAGATCTTCATGTCAAAAATGAACATTGATCAGCAAGGGAAAGAGAGGGAGAGAGACAAAGAGGAGAGAGAGAGAGACAGAGAGAGAGAGAGAGAGAGAGAGAGAGAGAGAGAGAGAGAGAGAGAGAGAGAGAGAGAGAGAGAGACAGAGAGAGAGAGAGAGAGAGAGACAGAGAGAGAGACAGAGACAGAGAGAGAGACAGAGAGACAGAGAGAGAGACAGAGAGAGAGAGAGAGAGAGAGAGAGAGAGAGAGAGAGAGAGAGAGAGAGAGAGAGAGAGAGAGAGAGAGAGAGAGAGGGAGAGAGATTGGATCTTGTCAGTGAGATTTCTTCTCAAACACATCTTAACGTACAGCTTGGACAGATGAAGGGCCGTAGGTTCAGAGATTTTGTAATCAGGATCAACAGGATTGTACAGTGTATGTGGCTGTAACTGCACATCAACACTGCCTCCCTCAGAGGAGACCACGGTATTGCCTCAATGGTTCAATCTCAGTTTGTCAACAATGCCATGTCTTAGTGTGTGTCTATGTGTTAGCATCTGTGTGTGTGTGACTCATCTTTTGTCTGTTTTTCTTGAGGGTTTTAGATCTTGTCGACTAAAATCTGCTCTGCTAACTGAGGAAAACTGCTGAACGCAAAAACAGACATGACGTTTTCGAGTCAGCTCAGCTTCATGCAGGTTCAACTCAAACAGCTCTGGTCTGCAGACTCTAACAACTAACACACCCCTACACTGCACTCCCCACCACAACACGCCCCCCTGAAAGACTACTTTCGTTCCTACACGACTCTTAACGACTAGAGGCAGGATAAACACCAATGTGTGAATTCCTCTCTGCCCTCCTCCTTCCACCACTTCCTCTGCTTCAGAGCCCTGTAAACCATAGGGGCTGGCCTGGTCCTTCAGCACCCTGTACACTCTGGTAGCACCACACTCAGGACACAGAGAGAGAGAGAGAGAGAGAGAGAGAGAGAGAGAGAGAGAGAGAGAGAGAGAGAGAGAGAGGGAAAGAGAGAGACATAAAGAGAGAGAGACATAAAGAGAGAGAGAGACTGAGAGAGAGAGACAGAGAGAGAGAGAGACAGAGAGAGAGAGAGAGAGAGAGACAGAGAGACAGAGAGACAGAGAGACAGAGAGACAGAGAGACAGAGAGACAGAGAGACAGAGAGACAGAGAGAGAGAGACAGAGAGAGAGAGACAGAGAGAGAGACAGAGAGAGAGAGAGACAGAGAGAGAGAGACAGAGAGAGAGACAGAGAGACAGAGAGAGAGAGAGAGAGAGAGAGAGAGAGAGAGAGAGACAGAGAGAGAGACAGAGAGAGAGAGACAGAGAGAGAGAGAGAGAGAGAGAGAGAGAGAGAGAGACAGAGAGATAGACAGAGAGAGAGAGAGAGAGAGAGAGACAGAAGATGATGATCTGTGTGGTGGAGGTTAGGGTTAGGTGTGGGTGGCTGGATGGCACACCATGGAGAAGTGAGGCTGCAGGAGGAAGTGTTCTCTGCAGTAGCTCACCCACACGGAGGGTCAGGTGTTCCAGGCTGGCTTCCTCTTTTCTTTATCTCTTTTGTTTTTTTGTTCTCTTCTGCCCCGAGGTGACGCAAGACACCCAAGACACCCCATTGGGCAATGACATCATTGCCGGATCTTCTCCCTCCCTCCCTCCCTCCCTCCCTCCCTCCCTCCCTCCCTCCCTCCCTCCCTCCCTCCCTCCCTCCCTCCCTCCCTCCCTCCCTCCCTCCCTCCCTCCCTCCCTCCCTCCCTCCCCCCTCCTTCCCTCCCTCCTCCCCTCCCTCCCTCCCTCCCTCCCTCCCTCCCTCCCCAGGGTAGGGTGGGGGGGAAGGAGGTGACAGAACCTCACTAGGATTAGAGTTGTTTCTGCTGACAGCACTTACTCTTGTCAAAGGCCCCACCGACGCTAACCCTAACACTTTATTTTGGGGAGATTATCAGTTGTTGAAAACACACCAAAAAAAAAAAAAAAACAACTGTAGTATTATAGCTTTTTCACTCCTGATAGCCAGTTGCCATGTATATCCAGCTCACCTCAACAAAGAGAGGAATCTGTACCTCAGAGCTGAACAGGAAACAAAAAAACAGTTCTATCATCTGAGTGACTTCTTCTTTGAGGGTTTAGGGTTGCTAAATTGTGGGCCACAAATAACCGATGTCCCAGGTGTGTGTGTGTGTCGGCTCTGTGCAGGCTGGTCCACCTGGGGAACAGGTCCAGTCCTGCTCAGCCTGCTCCCTGAACAGGTGTGTCTGTGTGTCTGTGGTCGTTAGGAAGGTTAGGAAGACTTAACCTACTGACCCCTGTTCACACTAAGCCCAGACACAGTCTCTTTCTCTCTCTCTCTCTCTCTCTCTCTCTCTCTCTCTCTCTCTCTCTCTCTCTCTCTCTCTCTCTCTCTCTCTCTCTCTCTCTCTCTCTCTCTCTCTCTCAGTCTTAACCAGTACGGCAGGTGTGGCTCTCGCTGACCTCTCCTGTTTCATGACCCCTGACCTCTCTCGGGGACCAGGCCGATGACATCACAACCCTGGAGAGTGACTGGCGAAGGGGAGGGGTTGAGCAGACCTCGTCGCTCTGTTTCCCAGTCCGGGTGACGTGGACTTGGCAGAGAGTGGCTTGTTTTATGGGCTCTTCACGCTGCCTGTCTGCCCTCCAGCACCTCATCAGCAAGGTGTGACTCTCAACACCACAGTGTGACAACAGACACGCTCAACGTTTAGACAAGGAGATGTGCTAAGTCATCCATTAGCGCCAAGGAGCCGCAATCAGGACACACTCAGCCACCTGAATCTTTATACTTCCTGTGAGTGTTGGTTGTTGGTTAGAGTTCAGGGTTAGACGAAAGAACGTTTATCTATTAGTAATGTACGGAGGGGGTTACAACCCCTGACCTCTTACTCAGTAGTCAGCTCCTCTACCGCTGATTTGTACCCATGTATAAGTTGTATAGTTTGTATAATTTCTCTCCTCCTTCTCCCCATCCCTTCCTGTTCTGCAGGTGGAGGAAAAGACTACGGCACAAAAGCAACAGGCCAATAAAAACAAGAGGAAACACATAAAAAATGTAGAGGAGAAAAGAGAGAGAGTGTGAGAGAGAGAGAGAGAGAGAGAGAGAGAAAGAGAGAGTGTGAGAGAGAGAGAGAGAGAGAGAGAGAGAGAGAGAGAGAGAGGTGTGAAAATGCAACAGTTTTACTGTCCTATGTTAATTAGGGAGAGATTTGCAAAAAGAAATTCCCCCTGGGGCTTGAAAGAAAAAGGGAAGAGCTGGCTGCACCATGAAGAGGTGCTGTAAAGCATGAAGAGGTGCAGTAAAGCAGCTGCCTTTCACGATGACCCCTGAAGGCTTCTGAAGAAAGGCATGGAGATGTTTACAGTGTCCATGTTCAGGCGTCTCTGTCAACAGCCAACAGCTCCTTTGACTGAATAGATTCACTGGTTATGTGTGTGTGTGTGTGTTAAATAAGAATACCACCACTCCTTGTCTCCTTTCTCCAGGAAGAGACAGAACAGAAAGAGAGTAAAAGAGTGGTAAAGAAAACATGAAAACATTCCTGTTGATCAACTTCAGTGTCTGTGATTTGATTGTACTTTGCGCTTCACTCCCTGTCCGTCCTCAAGTCCCGTCTGGGCACAAAGAGCAGATTCATCTGTGTGTGAACGCACTGTATTCACCTGCTGTGCATCTGCTGAGCTCTCTACACCCGTCTCTGGAACCGTCAAAGAGAGGGGATCCATGCCTCAAGCTCTCACTGGGGGGAGCGGGGCTCCCAGTCCTAACAGACGGCCCACATTTCACACCCACGAGAGAGAGAGACGGAGGAGAGAGGGAGAGAGGGAGAGGGGGAGAGGGGGGAGAGAGTGAGGGGGAGAGAGAGAGAGACAGGTAGAGAGGGAGAGAGAGAGAGAGAGAGAAAAGAGAGAGAGAGGAAGAGAGAGAGAGAGAGAGAGAGAGAGAGAGAGAGAGAGAGAGAGAGAGAGAGAGAGAGAGAGAGAGGGAGGGAGGGATGATTTCAGTTTGTTTTCTTTATCTCTTCTTTTTGTCATTTTAAGGTCTCTCCTGAGCCCTGCTGTTCGGCCATTTTGAAGCCAAGCTTTAATCTCCGTATCAGCATTTTGTTCCCCCAAAGCCCCCCCGCCAGAAGCCAGGCGCTAAGACAAAGACCTGTTTACGCTAACGACCCACCAAGCCTTTCAGACCGAAGACAAACACTGGCGGGAGAAGTCAATAGAATTTAACATTTTGACATTTTTTCCACATGCTCTCAAAACCAATATTGACCCAGCTCCCCTGCCAGGAAGCCTTTAGTCCTCTGACTGGGCCTTACAAACCAAGACCATGCATCCCGAGCCGCAGGCATCCAGTCAAGGGGAGAGGGCAACAATGTGTCCCCCAGGATGGGGCTCTCCCGCTGGGCAGGGAGAGTGGCCAGTGTCCTGGTCTCAAGCTGGTCCACGGAAGCAGGCTGTATGAAAGACCTGACGCCTTCCCGCCCGGTTTAACGATTCCGTCTGAGAGGGGCGATTGTGCCGGTAGCTCGGACCCTGCTGGTCGGCCAGGCGGACAAGGAGAACGGCGCCTGCGGGGGTGCTCGCATGTACGGAACAAGCGCGTAGCGGGCAGCGCTTCTCAAAGGCCACATTACAATCAATTAGAGCCTAATGAGGAGACTAGACCTGTAACCTGTTGCTCTGGGATGGTAGTGTGGAGCACACTCAGCTGGTGAACACATCAATAACCTCTGAAATAACTTGGAGAACGGAGGCTTGGAGAACAGCGGGGGGGGGAGTTGGAGAGGTTGTGGGGGGGAGGGGAGGGGAGGGGGGGAGGTGAGGGAGGGGGGGAGGTGAGGGGTGAGTGGGCTTCGCTGTCTGAAGACCTCCTTATTCCACTTCCACCAAGACACAGTCCTGCCTCTTTCTTTCTCTTCTTTTCACTCCCTCTCTTCTCCTCCCTCTCTCTCACTCTCTCTCTCTCTCTCTCTCTCTCAAACCTTCTCTTCTCCTCCCTCTCTCTCTCTCTCTCTCTCTCTCTCTCTCTCTCTCTCTCCCTCTCTTCTCCTCCCTCTCTTTTCACTTTCTCTCTCTTCAGTCACTTTCCTTTACTCTCCCTTTCCCTACTCTCTCTCTCTCCTCCCTCTTTCTCTCCCCCCCCCCCCTCTCTCTCTCTCTCTCTCTCTCTCTCTCTCTCTCTCTCTCTCTCTCCCTCTATCTCTCTCTCCCCCCTCTCCCTCTCTTCTCCTCCCTCTCTCTCACTCCCTCTCCCCCCCTCTCTCTCTCTCTCCAACTCCCTCTCTCTCTCTCTCTCTCTCCCTCTCTCTCTCTCTCTCTCTCTCTCTCTCTCTCTCTCTCTCTCTCTCTCTCTCTCTCTCTTCTCTCCTCCTTCCCTCCCAGCTCTTTGTCACATAAGCAAGCAGCTCTTGACAGATCTCCTCTGAGAAAATCAAAGGAGCGAGAGCTCCCTAGTTTCACGGCCCTGAGATTGTCGATTCCTATCGAGCAGGTTAGCCGTTAGTGTCAGCAGTTCCCAGCGCAGGGTGTGTGTGCCTGTGTTTGGGTGTGTGTGTGTGTGTGTAGGGGGGGGATTGGGGGTGCGTGATGGCACAGAAACAGGGGTGGAGGGCGTTTGTGGGGGAGGAGAACAAGGATGGGGAGGGTGGAGGGTGTCAGTGGGGGAGGAGATGGGAACAGGGGGGTACTGAGGTGACACAGGGTGGAGAGAGCAAACTAGGACCCTGGAGGCCGTTAGCCAGGCAGCTTTCATAAACATGGCCGTCAGCAGGAATCTCCTCCACGGGGAAGATAGTGTGAAGAAATGTGTGTGTCTGTGTGTGTGTTTGTGTGTTTATGCAGGGGTAAACCGGGGGGGTATTTAAATGTGTATATGAGATTGAAAGAGAAAGAAAGCGAGAAAGAGTTTGTGTGTGAGTGTGCGTTTGCGAGAGAAAGCAAGTGATTGTGTGTGTGCATGCAGGTACATGTGTAGGTATGTGTGTGTGTGTGTGTGAGGAGGGGGTGAGGAGAGGGTGTGTGACTGCAGGGCAGCCAGCAGGAGAGGGTGAGGAGGGGTGAGGAGAGGGTGAGGAGGGGTGAGGAGAGGGTGAGGAGAGGGTGAGGAGGGGTGAGGAGGGGTGAGGAGGGGTGAGGTGAGGGTGAGGAGGGGTGAGGAGAGGGTGAGGAGAGGGTGAGGAGGGGTGAGGAGGGGTGAGGAGGGGGTGAGGAGGGGTGAGGAGAGGGTGAGGAGGGGGTGAGGGCAGCAGGCCCTAAGGGGAGCTCATCCTAAACCGTCACTCAAACAGCCTGGAATGAATCATTTTCTCTCCCTACCTCAGAACCCCCCCAACCCTAACCCCCCGCCCCACTGAGGTGCGATATTAAAAAGCCCCCGACGCCGTCAGTCCCACGCCGCACGCCTCCGCATGCCCCCTTCGCTTGGAGACAGAGCAGTGCATTGTGGGACAGAGCAGTGCAGCTGGACTCCACCCCGGAGCTAGTGGCTTCCCCGAATCCCAGAAGAAATATACGTTGAAGGTTCTTTAATCAACCCTGCATCACATACAACCCCCCCTCTGCTCCGCTCTGCCCCCTCTGCCCCCCTCTGCACCACAGAGCCACCTCCCCCACGTCTCACCCCGACCCCCACCTTGCCCCCCTCTGACCCACCAAGACCTTCCCCTCAGCAACGTCCTCCCTGCCAGCCAGTATTTACCAACATCATGTGCCTGTCAGCCCCTCTAATGTACCCGCCAACCCCTCCCCTCCTCCCGACCCCCTTCCAGGGTGATATTACAACACAGCAGGGCTGGAAGAAAGTTGGAGTGAAAGAAAGAGGACAAAAAAAACACACACCACACAACGCTTGTTTGAGGCTCTGGGGGCGAGCAGGCGTTTCCCCAGACAACTGTGGGGGTGGGTCGTTTCCCAGCATGCCCTAGTGTTGGCAGTTTGATTAAAAGTGAGAAGGAGACTTGTTCAAGTATATGGTCTTTGTTGGTTCAACCCCCCGCACACCTCTTCTCTCGTCTGACTCAGTCTCGTGGGCCAAAAGTACCCACCGTCCGCACAGAAGTGGCGGCATTCAGTCTTCAGTGATGGAGTGAGCTGTTTGTGGGGGGTCTCGTCAACACAAGGACCACACTGTCGCATGGGGAGAGATGTGATTACTGAACTTAACTTAGCGGCATAACGTTCTGCTGATGTAAATGCAACCACTTTTCATTGCTACACAAAAACCCAGTTCTTCTGGGACATCCATTTCCATGGACACCCAACACAACTGCTGTTCTTCAGCAACACAAAGTGGAGGCTTCACGTCCAGCCTCCTTCTGTGGGCACACACGCCAGGAAGACACGGCTACACACAGACATACACGTGTGAAACAGGATTATTTTACCATCCAATTCCCCAAATAAACCACCTTTCAACACCAGTAGGGATACGGATGACCCCCCCTCTCTCCCCCCCGCCCCCCTCTCCCCCCCGCCCCCCTCTCCCCCGCCCCCCTCTCTCCCCAACACCCTCCCAAGCCCCTCTTTAACTACCTCCATGCCGTGTTTTCGTAGAGAGTAAAAGGCAGCCGTGGCTGACCCCTAACCACTTCCTATTGTCACGCCCCATTAAGCAGGGCCGGTACACAGGGCCAACACAACTTCTTACCCTTTCTGCTGTGGCAACACCACAGTCGCTTCAACCGGCCTCTCCTTACCAGAGCCGTCCGCTCAGCCCAGAGACCCACTCAGATGAAGAGCCTCTTAGAGAGAGGGGGAGGGGGGGAGGGGGGAGGGGAGGGGGGGAGGGGGGAGGGGGGGAGGGGAGGGGGGGAGGGGGGGGGGGGGGGGGGGAGGGGGGGGGGGGGGGGAGGGGAGGGGAGGAGGGGGAGATAAGGAAAAGGAGAAACAGGGATTAGGGGAGAGGGGGAGGAGGAGAGAAGGAGAAGGGGAGAGAGGTAGGAAAGGGGGAGGGAGAGAGAGGGAGGCAGAAAGAGAGAAAGAGAAGGGCAGGGAGGGAGAGAGAGAGTAAGAGAGAAAGGGGTGAGGGGGCGGAGGGAGAGAGAGGAAGAAAGGGAGAGAGAGAGACAGAGCGGGTGAGCTCCCTGCTCCACCCAGCAGGAGCCTCCTTGTCTGGAAGCTCCTGCTTGGTCATGTCCATGGCGTCGCCTCCACGCCTTCCCTGCTTTCAGACACGGCCGGAGGGCGAGTATTGACCGAGCGGACCCGTGGTAATTCAGCAGCGTCTCACAACCACTCGATGCTCCCTGTGACCTCAGTGGAGACGAGTGCAGCTGGAAAACCAAACCGTCTCAAGTGTGCACCCCCCCCCGCCAGGCCAGCGACACCAATTTACCAGATTACTGGCAACACACACCTTGATTACCGTGAGCTTAGGTTTAACTGGCATCGCTTTACATCAAGCTAATGTTAACTTTGTAACGTTCTAAAAGCAGAGTGGTGGGCTGGGGGCGGGAGCTAAGAGGGGGGCAGAGGTGGTGTGGCACAGAGAAACTGCAACATGTTGGGTGATCTGAGCGTAAACAGGAAGTAAACAAGCCGTGAGTCAGAGAGGAAGTGTGGTTCTGTTTAACCACAGATAAGATTCTACACACGCGACCTGAGTTTGCTGCAAGCTGATTGGCTGGGTGCCCTGCGTGACCCCCCCCCCACCCCCCCCCTCCCCCACGGTGACTGAAGTCTGGAACTGCACAAGCAGGGGTCACCCCAGAGACATATCCCCCTCCCTCCCTCCCTTTTCCTCTTTTTTCTTCCCCCTCTCACTTTTTCTTTATCTCTCTCACTTTCTCTCTTCCTCCCTCATCGCACTGTCTATCTCACTCTTGCTTTCTTCATCCCTCCTTCTCTTTCTCCCCCCTCTCATTCTCTCTCCCTCTCTCTCTCTCTTTCTCTCTATCTCTCACTCCCCCCCTCTCTCTAGCTCTCTCTCTTCCTCACCTCTCCCCCTTTCTCTCCCTGCTCCCCCACGTCCCGGACCAGCGGCACCCGCCCACACTGTAACCCTCTCTCCCCTGAGGGCTGAGTCAGACCCAGAGGGCACAGGGGCACAGCAACCACACTTCTGAGTCAGAAGGAGAGAACTTGTCAGGCAGACGGTTACATACCAGACATGCAGGCAGACAGACAGACAGACAGACAGACAGGCAGGCCGGCAGGCAGGCAGGCAGGCAGGCAGGCAGGCAGGCAGGCAGGCAGGCAGGCAGGCAGGCAGGCAGGCAGGCAGGCAGGCAGTGAGACTCATGATTCAGGAAATATGATGATTCTTATCAGAGGATACGTACTCCACAGATGAGACTGTGTTTGAGTCAACTCTGCTGTTGTTCTCGCTTCTCACAGCTCACCGGCTGCAGCACAGGTCATTCTGTCTGTCTCTAAACCGTGCCGGAGGACTTTCAGACTAACAGAGGATTGTTGGACCAGTACACCGAAACTCCCTTCACAAGTTTGAGGACTTGGAAACTAGCCAAGGATTCTGCACACTTCCTGCGAGCCGTTTCTGTGTGTGTGTGTGTATGTGTGTGTGTAGCCAAGTGTACGTGTGTGTGAGGTGTGTGTGTGTGAGGGTCAGTGTGCGAGATGTGTGTGTGAGGTCTCGGAATCACAAATCACTCAGACAGTGAGGCAGGAAACAGTTTTTTTCCCTTGTGCCAGAGGAACTGGGCATGCTGTAGCCCATTCAGACGTTCTGCTGGGGACAAGTGCAGCTCTACCAGACCACTGCTTTCTAAAACTCTGTTCCCACCAGGCCTCCTCAAAGGACACATTGTTTTACCACAGGCCAAGTCATGGACGTCCAAACCCAAAGCCCTAGGCGGTGATGGGTGTGTGTGTCTGTATGACTGTGTGTGCACTTGTGTGTGCCTGTAGGAGTGTGAGCACCTGTGTGTGAGCGTGTGTGTGTGTTCACCTTTGTGAGTGTGTGTTTGCCAGTGTGTGTGTGCGTCTGTGTTCAACTGTGTGTGCCCGGTTGTGTGCTGGTGATTGTGTTTGTGGGTATGTGTTTGCACCTGTGTCTGTGTGTTAGTGCGTGCGTGCCTGTGTGTGTGTGTGTTTGTGCATGCCTGTGTGTGTGTGTTCGTGCGTGCCTGTGTGTGTGTGTGGCCTGTGTGTGTGTGTGTGTTAGTGCGTGCCTGTGTGTGTGTGTGTGTTTGTGCATGCCTGTGTGTGTGTGCACAGCAGGTCAGCTGGAAGCCCCATAATGTGCCAAGTGACGCCGCGTTCAAAGGAGCGGGCGTTGACAGGTCTCTGCAGCAGCTTCCTCAGCGGTGACGAGGGGCGAGCAGAGCCCAGGCCCTCCCCACCGCGCCGCAAAGGTATGCAGGAAGTGGAGAGTGGCAGGGCAGCGTTGTGATTGGCTCTGCCACTTCCTATTGTTACCTCGTCGCTGATAACCCCTGGCGACCCGACAGGAAGGAAGCTCATCACTCAGCCGGAGGGGGCGGGGCTTGTCCAGGCTTTGTCGCCAGGTAACTCATTAACCCTGACCTCCCAGCATGTTTAACCCTAAGTAAACAGCTCAGTGCCTTTCAGGAATGACGGGGCAATGAAGACGCAGGGCGTGATGAGGGACGATGTTAACAGTTTGGAAGGATGGTGATTCACAGGGAAGTATTCAACAGCTGATAGAAGCTGACAGGATGAGATAATAATCTTATCCTTATCATGTAATTGTTCCCAAAGATTGGGAACCACTCTTCGTCAGAATATGCTGAATGCCAGTTCAGGTCTTAACTTTAGATTATCTAAGCTTGTGGAGGGGGTTCATTAATTACGTTTTTAACTCGCTGTAAAACACTTTTTTTCTCTGTTTACAGACTTATTCCTCAAGACAGAATAATGTGTGATTGAGAAAGAAGTAAAACTGCATCCGAGGGGGATGGAACTAAGAGATCTCAAACTAACTACCACAACAATAAACACACTCAGCCCAGTTAGGGTTTTTCTCTCTAATTAGCACCATGGAAAAAAGGGAGGGGGTCGTGTGTGTGTGTGTGTGTGTGTGTGCGCGTGTGTGTGTGTGTGTGAGGGTCGTGCTTGGTCACGAGGGAGACAGAGGGAGCAGAGACAGGCCGGTGACACCCAGGGTCATCGGACACCTGAGGCACATAGCTGCTGTCTCGTCATGCGTCTGCTGCTGGAAATCTGGACTGCAGCTTATGTTGGCAGGTTTGACCACCCCTCCAGTCATCCACTCCTACACCTCTCCCTCCATTTCACCCTCCACTCCTCCCTCCACTCCTCCACCCCTCCCTCTGCCCCTCCACCTCTCCCTCTGCCCCCCCACCTCTCCCTCTGCCCCTCCACTCCTCCACCCCTCCCTCTGCCCCTCCACCTCTCCCTCTGCCCCTCCACCTCTCCCTCCACTCCTCCACCTCTCCCTCTGCCCCTCCACCTCTCCCTCTGCCCCTCCACTCCTCCACCTCTCCCTCCACCTCTCCCTCTGCCCCTCCACCTCTCCCTCTGCCCCTCCACCTCTCCCTCCACTCCTCCACCTCTCCCTCCACTCCTCCACCTCTCCCCCTTCACCTCTCCCTCTGCCCCTCCACCTCTACCTCTGCCCCTCCACCTCTCCCTCTGCCCCTCCACCTCTCCCTTTACCCCTCCACCTCTCCCTCTGCCCCTCCACCTCTCCCTCTGCCCCTCCACCTCTCCCTCTGCCCCTCCACTCCTCCACCTCTCCCTCCACTCCTCCACCTCTCCCTTTGCCCCTCCACCTCTCCCTCTGCCCCTCCACCTCTCCCTCCACTCCTCCAGCTCTCCCTCTGCCCCTCCACCTCTCCCTCTGCCCCTCCACCTCTCCCTCTACCCCTCCATTCCTCCACCTCTCCCTCCACTCCTCCACCTCTCCCTTTGCCCCTCCACCTCTCCCTCTGCCCCTCCACCTCTCCCTCCACTCCTCCACCTCTCCCTCTGCCCCTCCACCTCTCCCTCTGCCCCTCCACCTCTCCCTCTGCCCCTCCACCTCTCCCTCTGCCCCTCCACCTCTCCCTCTGCCCCTCCACCTCTCCCTCTGCCCCTCCACCTCTCCCTCTACCCCTCCATTCCTCCACCTCTCCCTCCACTCCTCCACCTCTCCCTTTGCCCCTCCACCTCTCCCTCTGCCCCTCCACCTCTCCCTCCACTCCTCCACCTCTCCCTCTGCCCCTCCACCTCTCCCTCTGCCCCTCCACCTCTCCCTCTGCCCCTCCACCTCTCCCTCTGCCCCTCCACCTCTCCCTCTGCCCCTCCACCTCTCCCTCTGCCCCTCCACTCCTCCACCTCTCCCTCTGCCCCTCCACCTCTCCCTCTGCCCCTCCACCTCTCCCTCTGCCCCTCCACCCCTCAGCTGTTGCACCCAGAGGCCGCAGAGGAGACACTGATAAATGATAATATGTCACAGTCAGACTGCCTCAAGGCCGGGTCAATTAAGGATGAATTAAGCCCACTGTTAAACTACGGCCTACAAATATCTTTGGTCCCAGGTCATGAGAACCTTGACGTTTTTCAGTTCTTGTTTTTGTGGGTGACTGATGCGATGGCTACCGGCTTCACCATTCTGCAGAGACACTACAGGTCAGGAGACTTTGTGAAGGAACAGTGTTTTTACTTCCCAACTAACTAAAAGTAATTGTATAGCTTACAAGTAGCAGAAACTGTTTGGGGCAACTAACTCAACTATTCTTGACTATTTAACGTAATGTATTCATTTTTTTTAATATTTATGTTGTTGTTGTAAAGAAGGTTTAGCCGTTGGAAGAATACTTAATAAAGAAAGCAATGTGCCCCTATTTTGGTAGGATATGAAATGTTAACTCCAGGATTAATATAAGCAAATTAGTAAGAAAAACAAATGGCCGGGAAAAGGAGGACTAGAAGCCTTTCCAAAGCATAGCTTTCCCCCTTGTTATCTTGTCAAAACGTTTGTATCGACGCTTAGTTTGATAGCGCTTTATCGACATCTTGTGGCGGGTTCTGATGTCGAGTTAATGTAGACCTATTAGGCAACGTGGCAAACTGATTGTTGTACCAGCAGTGTGGTTCTTTTCACAACGGTAATGCTTTTTAATTCAATAAGCACACTACATATTTAGGCTACATTTGCCAAAGTGTGTAACAGTTTGTCTTTACGTTTGTCTGTTGTCGCTGTTTTGCTCTGTAGTGTAAGGTATTTTCTTGTGGGCTTTTATTGTGACAGGGGGGGTTGTGGTTTCTGACGGTTGGAAGAGTGAGAGAAAAAATAAAGGAAGACGTGCCGTGCCGTCTTGGTCGAGGCATTGATGGGCTTGTGTCCTTGTTTATTGTCCACACGACCCCATCTCAAATGAACCCAAACAGTCGGCTACAGTAGTTTACCTAAATCTGACACTGGAGCATTAAAACTGGGGTTGAGCATCCATCGTATTAATCCGTGCTAAAGCTAAGTCTTTGTTTTAAGAAAAGGTTTAGCGCATTACCGAAGGTAAAGTAAGTCTGTAATTAGAGCCTGATATTTCTCAATGGGTCCAGGTGACACGAGGTGGATGATGAATTAGATGAGCTCGAGACGAGGATAACAATAAGGTTTTGTCTTGTTGATCCCACGTGCAGGCTCCCGCCTCCATTTGCCTCAGGCGACGCTATCAACTTTCAGCAATTATGTTTTTTTACTGGGACCATAATGACCGTTGAGTTCTAGGTGGTAGCCGACGTTCCTTCTTTGGGACAAAGTAGCGTCCCATGTGTGTGAAAACTACCGTAAAAAATATCGGGATACTTCGATAGTAATCCAATCTTCTAAATACCCAACTACTTGTGCAACTTGACAACTTTGTCTTGCCAAAAATACTCCTAAGCCGCATGTGTCTCAGACTTACTATTACCATAAGATGGCGTTTGTTCGTGTGCCACCAATCATGGCATGACAGTGTCACTTCGCCTAGCCTAGATTGTTGTACATACATAACCCTAATCCTACATTAACGCTGTGTTTCACCCCCTGTTCAGCCCTGTGTCTTAACAGGTATTGGGTATTTTGTACATCTGTGTTTTCTACGTTTTGTATATTTCTCAGAGACCCTCTTTGCCTGCTCCAACACCACATTTACCCCTTGGGGATCACGAAAGTACCAACTACAACACAAACCCCTCGATTTCTGAAGAAACCCACCCACCCCCTCCTTGTCTTTGGGCTTGGCCCTGTACACATGTTGTTTACAAGGCTTTGTTTAATTGACGCCAAATCGTTTGGGCCAACACGGGCAAAACAATGAGGTAGGACCTCCGTCGCATTAGCCGCCGTTGAGTAGTCCAAACAGATTTCGATCTTAATCCTGAGAAGTGATTTATGAGGGTCCTAATCCTCGACAGAAAAACAAAATCCCACCCGCATCCTGAAGGGCCACAGGGCCGCCCTGCCCAAGGTGGAGCAGCCACACTAGCCCGGGCTAGGGTTTCTTTATCCCCTGCCTGAGAGAGAGAGAGAGAGAGAGAGAGAGAGAGAGAGAAAGAGAGAGAGAGAGACCCGAGAGAGAAAAGGAGGAAGGGAGGTGGGAGAGAGAGACTGAGAGGGGCATGAGAGGTAGAGAGAGAAATCGAGAGAGGGAAGGAAAGACGAAGGGAGAGAGACCGAGAGAGAAAGGGAGGAATTGAGAGAGCGGTTGGAGAGGGAGAGAGAGAACGAGTAATAGAGGAGAGAGAGAAAGAGAGAGGCAGGGCCTTCTTGGGCACATTGCCCAGCCTGTGGCTCGCTGCTAATTAGACAGGCAGCTTTCCTATAATCAACCGTAGTGGAGACAATTAGGCAAACTGTCTGTGGTTACAGCCTGTTGAATGTGTGAGTGCTTGATGCAAATTCAGATGGCTCAACTACCCCCCCATACACACACACGCACACACACATACACACACACACACACACACACAACCCCCTCCCTCTGAAGACAGCAATCCAGCTGGTGCATCACTCAGTTACAATGTTAGAATTTCCCCATTCAAGCAAGTGCAACCTCTTAGAGAAAACACTCTTAGAGGAAACACTCTTAGAGGAAACACTGACGTGCTTTCAGGACATGTTTTTGTTTTTATATAAATAAATATAATTCCTAAGCTGCAGCACTGACAGAGAAACATCTGCACCCTGTCAAGTGCCGATGAGATCCTGCCAGATATGCTGTCTCTACGACTTTAAGGTGAGTGACATTTTGACAGCAAGGGGGGGGGACCCTGTAATCCTATTGTCCTCATTAAGTCAGCCTGATAGCAGCTACCAGGGACTCACCCTGACCCCAGAGTACACAGCCTAAAGCATGTCTGTTACTGCAGACGGACTGTGGAACAGCAGTTCTCGTCAATCTAGCTTTAGTAATCTTTGCGACATTTTTATTCCATGTATTTATCTTTTGTCATATATTTGCCACTAAAGTGATTTTTTTTCACTTCATGACTACACTTTTTTAGATATGAGTTTGATCTGCAGTCTAAGGCTTTAAGCTTTGAGTTACACCCATCCCATCTTTACTCGGAGATGGCAAAAGTACTCACGTCCTTCACTCAAGTAGAAGTTCATATACTCATGTTTAAAAAGACTGGTAAAAGTGAAGTAACTGACTACACTTTTTCACTCAAGTTAAAGTAAAGAAGTGTGGGCTCTGACATACACTTCAGTAAAAAGTTGCCATGACTACACCTGTTATAGTGTCATGCTGGGAACTGGACCAATACTACTACCTGTTTGACGTTACATCATATTAATACAAAAAGACTATAAACATGCAGCGCATTCCTTGGAGTGCTTTGAGACACCGATAATTTCGAACATCTCCCTCATATGTGGCCATGGGTGATCAGGAATGTCTCTGTTCTCAGTCATGGAGACATCGCTAACTCTGTTTCATCCATAATGTATCATTTTTATGTAAATATTTTTTCAACCTTTTGCAATTTTTTGAGAAAATATATTTTCAACCTTTTGCAACTTTTGGAGAAAATATTTTCTAAACCTTTCAAAACTTTTTGTAGAAAATATTTTCGAAACCTTCAAAACTTTTGTAGAAAATAGTTTTTCAACCTTTCAAAACTTTCTTTTTACACAAGGAGTGAAAGTAAAAAGTTGTCGGAAAAATTAATAATGGAGCAAAGTACCGATATCAGCAAAACCCATTTAAGTACTTTGTTACTTCCCATCTCTGTCCATACTGTAGATAGATACTGTACCTACTTAACAACCTCCACTATTGTAAAATTAGTATATCTTCAGCTAATTTGTGATTCCTGTAGTGTAGACTAGAGGTATTTTAGTGACCACCACACCACTGTGATTCCTGTAGTGTAGACTAGAGGTACTACTTAACAGACCACTGCACCACCAAGTGTCATGATGTGGAAACTGTGTGTGTGACATGGGTCACGTCAGATGAGAGTCACATGAATCAGTTCATGACACACACCACCACACACACACACACACACCACCACACACACACACACACATACCACCACACACACATACACACCACCACACACACACACACAAACCACCACACACACACACACCACACACACACACCACCACACACACACACATACCACCACACACCACCACACACATACCACCACACACACCTCACCACACACACACACATACCACCACACACACCTCACCACACACACAGACACACCGCCACACACACACACACACACACCCTGGCCTGCTCGGACACTTGAACTGCGACACCCAAAGCTCCTCTGGTATTCTTGTTGAATATCTTAGTGAAATCACTCTCTGTGACATCATGCCGGATATATCAGCTGACTGGCTGGTTGTTGTCCTAGAAACACTCTGGCGAATCCAAGGGTGTCAGTTGCCACTCTCTCTCCATCCTGAAATAAGATTATTATTTTTTTACAAAAAAGAAGAAATAAATACCATACCATATACAATTCATAATATAAACAAGAAAAACCCTTTGTATTTAGTTCACACGTGTTCTTTATGTTTCCTCTAACTCTCCGTAGGGACAACTTGAATTTTAGACGAGAAAGTCACACAATAATAACGTAATCTACTCTCTACATCCCCCCCAGCACTTGTAGTGTTGTGTGGACTCTATTTAGAGTCCCGAAACTCTACACCTCTGTGCTGCTGTTAGGGGACGCGGGCGCAGCGTGAAGCGTCACATGGGATCAGACCTGTTACTCTATTTAGAACAGAATCACACTGCACGCCGCGCGTGGCGCACTCTCACGCGGAGACTGAGAACACGGACCCACACACACACACACACACCATGCTAGCGCAGGGAACCCAGATTAGACCCTGGGACTTGGAGCACAGACGGAGTCTTAACAGGTAGGCACAGTGAAGATCCTGATGGTGTGTTTAGCTGCACTTAAACTGGACTCTGTGGATTTGGAGTAGAGCGGGGAAATATATAAGGGTGTTGGTTTTGTTTGTTCTGCAGCAATTTTAGGAGTGGTTTGTATACTAGGCTTGTATGAGAGTGTGAAATTAATTTTATGGGTTTGGATTTAAGTGTTTAGTTTTCCAAGAAGCAATGACAGCAGGCATTGATTAGTCATTGGCTCTAAGAATAAAATCAAAACATCCGCAGAAACTAGTTATTATCAGTGAAGGAGATTAAAGACTTGTGTTAGGTATCATTTATGCAATGTTGCACAATTGTGCGATTATCTGACCTATCCAGAAAGTCAACACAGTTGTCATGTCATGTCACTGGAATAATGTGTCTTGATACACTTCAAAGGTACATAAATAGCCACACACATATTAGTATATTCAGACATGATTCCTGTATGTAACTACATTTGCTGTGTATCCACAACCTACTCTGTCGAGTCTCCAAAGGTATAGGGGAAATGTAAACCTTTTTTGCAAAGTTTGCTGTAACATTCACTGCCCGTGTCCATTGATCTTGCAGTTTGCGGTGAAACCGCCTCGATCTTTCCCTCGCGATGGATGACTTTGAATACAGCGTGGAGATCTCGGACCGCGACTGGGACTGCTTCTTCCAGGAGAGCGAGGAGTGCTCCCTCCTCTCTCCCACGCAGGCCGGAACGGACGACTCCGGCATGAGTGACCTCGACGATTTGGGGTCAGCTCAGTCGAGCAAGGCTCTCGTCGAACCCAACCTGGGAGCGGCCTTCCTGGAAGAGGGGGGCCGTCCTTCCGACGGCCCCCCCGATCGCGAAGGGTCCCCCTTGCCGAATTACCTCAGAAAATATGCTGTTGGTGTTTCGGAGAATATCCTCTCGGGGAGTGAGGAAGATGTGCACCTGGAATCTGTAAATAGGTTCTTTGAGAGGCTTAGGAGTTTCACAGAGACAGGGCAGCTTATTGAGCCCGGCACAACGGCAATTGGAAAAACTGGAGAGGCAGTGCAGAGGGAGGAGGCGTGTAGCAACGGGTCGCCAGCCAACCTCGCTGCTTTGCCAGCAAACATCCTCGAGTTCAACTCCCAGTCTGCCATTAGTGAAACAGCAGATGGGAAAGACACGGCAGGGCCAGATGACTCCCACTGCACCACAATGGGTGAAGACACCGGTGCTGATTTTAAAATGGCTTCTGAACGCACACACTACGAGTCTCAGGATGAGGCAAACAAACTCTTTCTGGACACGGAGATGGTCATCAGAGAGGAGGAGTGGTCGGTGACGACGGCTCACAAACCAATAAAGACGAGGGATGAGGAGGATCCGTCTCCTGACCATAGTGTCTGCCTAGACCTGCCCTCTGCCCCTGGAAAGTTACCCCAGAGCTCACAGACATGGGTGGCTAAACCCATGGATGATCTGAGGCCTGGAGACGACTTGGCTGATCAGCCGGTGCTGAAGAGAAACCCTCCCCTCCAGGAGAAGCCCCCCGTTAACCTAGATGTGATTCATTGTGATAACGAGGCAGAGGAGAGCAAATGTGTTGGGTTGTCAAACCCAGAGTCCTGCCAGCTAGGTGTGAGCAGAGTAGCCAACCAGGAGTTATCCCCGGCAGCTCACAACAGGAAGAAGAAGAGGAGGAAGAAACGAGCTAGCATGGAGCCTGTGGAGGCTGGGTGCAGTTACGAGAGGCAGGTTTTAGCCAACCATAGTGACTCGGACGAGGAAACGCGAGCATCTTGGGCAGCTGAAATGAGTCCTCGGGCTAAGTTAACTAGGGATTGTTGCGATGGTTTTATGATTGAGCACATCCAACCTCCACAAAGTCTAGTTGATGACAAAGACCTGTCAACACCAAGCTATGGTGGTGATAAAGTGGCAACTAATTTACAGCCATGCAGCGGATCAGCATTACAAGCATCAATTGAATTCAAAGAATGTGCCGGGTTGTCGGCCTCGTGTGCCACCTGTGTTGGTGGTGAGCCAGCAAGTACTGGTAGCCTGGCAACAAGCCAGACAGAGCATGAGCCTCAAGTGAATAATACAAAAATAAAAATACTAACAAATGAGCCTCAACAGGACATGGATCGAGAATTGATGAATATGGAGGATTTCATCGCCACAGGTTTTATTTCACCTAAACAAGACACTTTGTGTGTTGTCACAGACAGCATGATGGGGTTAGACACACAGGGGCAGTCTGTGGGTGGGGAAATGCAGCTAAAGTTCACAAGTTCACCTAGTTTAGACTTCAGGGAGATCCAAAAAGAGGCACGTACTGATTTAACTCTGTTGTCTGACGAGTTATTGTTTCCTCACAGAAGCAGCTACCACTCAGAACCAGAGACAGGAAACAGTCAAACACACTATAAAGAATATATTTATCAGACTGTGTGCCCAGCGAATGAAACAGACACCATGTCAGCACTCTCACATGTTTTGAAAGTTGATCAACAGAGCAGTTTAAAATGTCCTATCTCTGAGGAAAACAAATCGAGTTTGTCTGCTTTCAAAGGCAGCCAAAACAGAGTAAATGAGTCTAACGTAACATTTTCAACAGTACTGCCAGTTTCAAAACACACCGATGCATCCCCTACATCATCTAAAAGCCCTGATACACTGATCACGTACTGTGGTACCCCCCCGATCGCAGACACAAGTGAAATAACTGACAGAAACGAAAGCCAAGATATCTGTGAAAACGACACAGAGCTCAGAGCTTATTCACTGCTGTCCACAGAGGATGCCAGAGCCAGGGGAGGGGAGAGCCAGGTGACAGGGAACACAACCGACCCCAGGATGACCGTGCACGCCATGTCCTCTTTCTGGAAGGATATGGAGCAGATGACCATCAACGACATCTTGCGTTTGCGAGGGATCGGCGCCGTCCAGCACCCCGTTCCTCCGCCAGACGGTGGGACGGCAGAGCCTGTGGAGGCTGTGGACTCCGGATATTTCGGTCAACGGGGGGATTCGAACCCTCAGCTGTCCGATGAAGTGTTCCACATCTCAAGTTTTGACGAAGATTCAAATCCAATCACTGATCCTGATGCGGGTGATGTTTCTCCCGACTCTAGTGGCGTCTTGTGGGAAAGTAAACATGACTCTGTAGGCCCGGGAACTGAGACGTGTTCTGATAATGTAACCCTTGTGAAGGATTTACCCCAGCAACTAATCTCTGGCAGTCCCCAAAAATACTACGTAAAGAAAATGTACAAAAACAGAAGCATACAGAACTTGCCTGCTCTGGAGTCTAAACCTTTAGGTCAATCGCTTAAAAGTCGGGTTTTACCAACTGTCATCGCCGAGGAAGGCGAATATGACACAGAGCTCTTCAGTGAAGAGCACACACTGAGACGAGACTGCGAGCGAGACTCTTCACCTCCATCTTCTTTTTCTGAACAAGTCACCACACAAAGCTACAGCTTCTCTGTCACAGATATCTTCAGATATTTCTTTACAGGTTCAACATCCGAACCCTGTCAGTCTGACACAGACAACATGCAGACAACGGCCGCTTCCTACGCCAGTGGAAACTCAGTCGCTGAGACGTATGATCACTTCTTCTCAGACTTCGAGGTGGACAGCTTCTTCTACCCTCTCCTAGATGAAGGACACAACAAAAACCAAACGGTTCCCATCTTTTCCTGCTCGCGAACCGCCAACAGGAACCTCCAGTTCCCTGATGCGTACGACCATTTCTTCCCCTCGTCCTCCTCTGACGATTCGTCCACGGAATCTGACGAGGAGGATTGCGAAAGCCGGGCACCAATTCGCGTTGTGTCAAGGTTCACTCTTAAGGACGGTGAGATTCAAGGTGCTTCCACAGGACCAGATATCTATGAGAACTTCTTCTCTGACTGGGACCAGGGTGGGAATGTCTTCTGGAAAAATGGGCTTTCTTTAAGGAATGTCCGGTTTCCTGGGTCCACCTACCAGAGACCAACATCAGACTCCTTGGCTTTGGTACCTGTTAATCAAAACAGGAAGTTAGTGCAGAGGACAATCCAACCAATCAAAGTACTTGGTAACCAAGTCCAGCCCTTCCTTGACCCTCTGTTGTACAACTTCAGCGACAGGCTCGTCAGACAGCTAGCAGAGCAGCCTTTGAGACACGATGACCTACAGATAGCTGTTGCTAATCCAAGTAAGACTACATTTTTTATTTCGTGTTATTTCTTATGTCAGAATCCTGTGCTCATATTTCCTCATACTTTTTCTAAGGAGGATTGTAATAGAATGAAGCAGGGACAGCCAGTGTCCCTATGAAGGGTCCAACAAGCCTGGACCCCCTTGTGCCCCCCTAAATGGGGAGTCTGAATAACTATACACATGGATCTTTTGCCTGTTAATGCAGTGAAGAAAACTATATGACATATATGATAACAATAATTTTGTACGTAACTGGCCCCTTTACCAATACACCTGGCCCCAGCTTGCCCCCCCCCCCTTCCTCCCCCAGAGGGAGGGGGCTCTGTCATGGTGCTCTGGGGGGGAGGAGGAGGGGGGAGGAGGAGGGGGGGGCCCCTCTGTCATGGTGCTCTGGGGGGAGGAGGAGGGGGGAGGAGGAGGGGGAGAGGAGGAGGGGGCCTCTGTCATGGTGTTCTGGGGGGAGGAGGAGGAGGGAGGGAGGAGGGGGGCCCTCTGTCGTGGTGCTCTGGGGGGGAGGAGGAGGGGGGAGGAGGAGGGGGGCCTCTGTCATGGTGCTCTGGGGGGCAGGAGGAGGAGGGGGCCCTCTGTCATAGTGCTCTGGGGAGGAGGAGGGGGGGGGCCTCTCTCATGGTGCTCTGGGGGGGAGGAGGAGGAGGGGGCCCTCTGTCATGGTGCTCTGGGGGGGAGGAGGAGGAGGGGGGAGGAGGAGGGGGCCCTCTGTCATGGTGCTCTGGGGGGGAGGAGGAGGAGGGCCTCTGTCATGGTGCTCTGGGGAGGAGGGGGGCCTCTGTCATGGTGCTCTGGGGAGGAGGAGGGCCTCTGTCATGGTGCTGTGTGTGTGACGTCACTGGTGCTCGTCCCACCACACGGCTGTGTCCTCCGGGGGCTCTGTGAAGGACACTGACTGATCAGCACGTAGTGGTGCTGAGCTGTGCCAGAGGAATGGCTGTACGTGATAACTCGTCTTCCCTCCATGTGGGGGTCCTGTCCATCCTGCGCCGTGCCAACAGTCTTCTCATGCTTGGCTTCAGGGGATTATATAAAAATAGTGGCGCTTAGGTAGCCAAAGGTGCATTTCCATAGAGATCCAACATCTTAGCGAACTACTTATCAAATAATCAAAGTATGAGTAATCGAAAACATTGAATTATGAGTTTAGGGATGTGGGATTTGCACTCTGTGTGATGTTGTGTTGAAGAGTTCACAAGGTTCTTCTATAGGACTCTTACGTGCTCCACGGTACCACAAAGATCTAGTTTCAGTGTTTGGAATCAGCTCAGGTTGCCGAGGCCTGTAGCGGGAGTCTGATCTTGTCACAGACAGTCTTTCTGAGCCCTGGTTGTCGGGACCCTCTGCCCTGCATGTTCTAGATGTTTCCGTGCTCCAACACACCTGGTTCTAAAGAATGGGTGAGCTCAGCAGAAGGCTGATGACAACACCTTCATTTGATTCAGGTGTTTTCAATCAGGGACACGTCTAAAACATGCAAGGCAGGGGGGGACATGAGGACCAGGGTTGAGGTAAGCTGGTGTAATAGAACAGGAAGTTGTGTACAGCTAAATTATTTGAGTCGTGAATTGTTGGGCTGATGAACAGCTGCTGGAAAAAAGTGAGATCAGGGATAATCACTCTCTCCCAAAACACAGCGAAACAAAACGTATTTGTGTAGCCCTTTTTACAAGCAGTGTCAACCCTCAAGGAAGACAAGAAAAAACTCCCAGGAAATCTTAGAGAATAAATTAAAGAAATCTTGCGAGGAGCAGTTCAGTGAGGGATCCCCTCCTCCAGAGTCGTCACTTCACAACAATGAGCCCATGTCCTTTAGCCTGGAATGTTTTCCATTCTGATTCTTTAAGGACTCAGGACAGCTGAAGAGTGTCGTATCACCATTGAACATTTTGTTCAGTTTTTCTGGTGCAGAGCCAGCTCAGGGGAAAGGCTCTGGCCCTTAGCGCCTCCAACTACAGTGTCATTGCATGATAGGTCAGCTGTGTGTCTACTGTTACATTGCTTGTAGTATACTGTATAGCATAAACGCTACACCATCCTCGCAGATACATTTATGTCAAGCATCCACAGTAGAATTTTTTTATTTTAAAACATTTGGTGTTTCCATACTAGTGTTTATTTTATTTTTTAGCGTGTGGCCTTTTTTTAATACTTTATTGGACATTTTTTAAGGGAATTGTGACAGGAAAGGCAGGAAGAGAAAGAGAGAGAGAGGGTGGAAGACATGCAGCGAAGTGCGGTGGCCGGATTCAAACCCAGGCTGCTGCAGTAGGGCCTCAGCCTACATGAGGAGCTACCGAAGGCTGGTTTCTCCTAACCTTGTTCTGCCTCTCCCTCCTGGTGCTGTAGGGCAGGATGCTCCTCTGCTGAACGTCAGGCAGACGGACATGTGCTTGGTGTGCATCGCATTTGCCTCTTGGGTGCTGAAGTCTGCCAATCCACAAGTGGGAGACGCGTGGAAGGCCGGTACGTGCAGAACCAAAGATCAGCGTTTGTTTCAAGTCTGTGTGATCTGCTGTATGACAGGGACAGTAGGGAGAAGGAGAGTAGGGAGGAGGAGGGTAGGGAGGAAGAGGGTAGGGAGAAGGAGGGTAGGGAGAAGGAGAGTAGGGAGGAGGAGGGTAGGGAGGAGGAGAGTAGGGAGGAGGAGGGTAGGGAGGAGGAGGGTAGGGAGGAGGAGAGTAGGGAGGAGGAGAGTAGGGAGGAGGAGAGTAGGGAGGAGGAGAGTAGGGAGGAGGAGGGTAGGGAGGAGGAGAGTAGGGAGGAGGAGAGTAGGGAGGAGGAGAGTAGGGAGGAAGAGGGTAGGGAGGAGGAGGGTAGGGAGGAGGAGAGTAGGGAGGAGGAGAGTAGGGAGGAGGAGAGTAGGGAGGAGGAGAGTAGGGAGGAGGAGAGTAGGGAGGAAGAGGGTAGGGAGGAGGAGAGTAGGGAGAAGGAGAGTAGGGAGAAGGAGAGTAGGGAGAAGGAGAGTAGGGAGGAAGAGAGTAGGGAGGAGGAGAGTAGGGAGGAGGAGAGTAGGGAGGAGGAGAGTAGGGAGAAGGAGAGTAGGGAGGAAGAGAGTAGGGAGGAAGAGGGTAGGGAGGAGGAGAGTAGGGAGGAGGAGAGTAGGGAGGAGGAGAGTAGGGAGAAGGAGAGTAGGGAGGAAGAGAGTAGGGAGGAGGAGAGTAGGGAGGAGGAGAGTAGGGAGGAGAGTAGGGAGGAGGAGAGTAGGGAGAAGGAGAGTAGGGAGAAGGAGAGTAGGGAGGAAGAGGGTAGGGAGGAGGAGAGTAGGGAGGAGGAGGGTAGGTTTGTTTATAATGAGTGGGACGAGACCCAGACACTTATATTAAACGGCAAATCTGTCTCCCCTACTTTTATTACGAAAATTATGTTTAACGTATCCTCAGTAAAAGAAATTCAAGCTGTCCCACCCACATTGGAAAACAAACCCATGCCCCTGGATTTGACTTTAAGAGGAGATCCGTTCTTTGTGTGTATGGGTTTACTGAAGTATTTTATGGTATGTACATAGCATCAATTAATTATAACGAACAATAATTAGTCTTTGAGTCCTGTGCAGGGCAGTGCTGATGTCTTGTGACTGTTCCTCTAGTAATTTCCAATATGACGTGATCGCATTGTGACTCATACCTCATATAGGAAAGACGTGATGTGTTTGCTTGTTCTTTTCCCGCTGGTGGCGCTGAACGGTCCAGTCCTGCTGGCGAACGTCAGCGCCCTCTCTGCCATCCGATACTTGAGGAGGCATGCCAGGGAGGGGGAGGCGGGGCGAGGGGAAACGCTGCGTCACACTCCTTCCACGTGATCGGGGATCATCCGGCCTTCTCCGGAACATCATACCAACCTTTTTTCCATGGAAAACCAGAGAGACTTTATATTCCGAAACATCACTCCAACCTTTTTTCCATGGAAAACCAGAGAGACTTTGTATTATTTTGTGGAAAATTAAGAAGAAACTAAGTATTGTTTCATGGAAAACTAGAGAAATAACCTGAATTATTTAATGGAAAACTAGAAAAAGACTGTTTTATTTCATGGAAAACCAGAAGGAGACTTTGTATTATTTCATGGAAAATGAAAGAAAAACTAAGTATTATTTCATGGAAAACTAATGACTGAACGCTATGTTAGGCTCAAGCCTGCATGCGTCCCATTGCCTCTAAAAACATATAAACTTGATATCTGGTTTTAGAGATACAGAGGCAGATTTTGATGTGCAGTGTTCAAAATGTTTGCAATTTTTATAGACACATATTGTGAATGTTCATGGATGTTATTTTCTTTCTGGGGAAGCTTCTTTAAGGGTTTACCCCTTGAACTGACTCAAACTTAGGTATGAAGTAAACTAATTACTTAACTCAAACTGACCCAATATGTATTAAAAGAGGTCCTAGAGGTGAAAGGTCATGGGAGGATAACGTGTGATTGAAAGCTTGAGTGAAACACACCACCTACAGGTAATGTGTAACAACAGAGAAACACACCAATACATTTTGGTTGTGTTTCTGATATACAGACAAATGCTCTTAAATGTAAAAATGCAAGTGTAAATGCTACACAAACTTCCAGTGTAAAAAAAACAAAAACTCCTGTCAAATGAAGTTTCAAATCTGGTTTCATCAGCAGAGAAGGGATGTTTCATTTGATCGTAGATACTATTTTTTTATGTTTCCATCTGCTATGTTCTGAATTGCTCTGTGAGCTGTGGCTGACGTTCCTTTCAACTGAAATAAAAAGTATTTCTGTCGTTGGAGTGCTGTTTGTGCTGCAGTTACACACTTCAGACAACAGAGGGCGCCACAGGATAACATTATGAATCATGCCAAATAACCTTACATTGTACATCTTTCTCCATCTAGCAGATGCTATTTTGACGTTCAAATGGTGCACATAGAAAGTACGAAACATGAAATAAATTGGTATAGTGTCACTGGGGAGGTGGACAACCTCAAACCCTAACCCTGATTATAGATACATAATCATCTGCAAGTTTGAGCTCATTTGTAGGCCTATTGGTCATTTTTGCACGTGCAGAACAACTGTCATTGATAATCCCAATGCAACATTTTAACTACAAAACATAAATGGTGAAGACAAATTAAAAAGAACAATACATTATTATAATTTTTTTATTTTCAAATATAAATAAACACCTCACACAACATTACTGAAAATAGCCATACGCAATATCTTAATAGATAACAAATATCTACATCATAGCACGACCAGGGAGTCCATTCAAGCCACCAAACTTTGCAGTGTAATCTTTCGGTAAAATAAATAACTGTAGGCTACTTAAACTTGCTTGATGGAATGCTTACACAGAAAAGCTGTCATACCATATTATATTAATTAAATAATTAAAAAAACAAAACATGTAAACAGGATGGCTTTCTGCGGAAAATATTCCATAAATAATACAATCGTTACAATTGAGCTAATAGCCGTGACTGATTAAGATCTTAATGCAAAAAAGTATAAAAAAATATACATTTTCAAGCTTTCACATATAGAAACTAAACATTTTAAACTTTAGTCTTCAATGCTACATCTAACAGGCGAGAGGTCGTATCCTACCAGTGTGTTTCCTACCAGTTCAACATCATAGTATTTCTGCTCCCGTTGCCTCATATCAACACGTACACAGTAAACACGGCGTTGCCGTGGTAACACATCGCCGTTCACAACAACGTTCTTCTAAGGCGTAAAACTATTCCAACGGGCTCATCGTTCCCTCGCTGCGCAGGAAGCTAGAGGGTTTTTGACAGTTGGTTCTGCGAGGGGCAGCGATACCGATCTGTTGTTTATACATGTCCAGACGGGTGACGGAGCTATTGTTCTGATTTTACGACCATCTCTGATGCGTTGCCACGGCACTCATGCCTCTAGCCCCGGAATCTAATCCCGTCCGGTGTGTCGGAATTCCAGACATGGGCTGAATCATCCCGGTATTATAGTCGTACTCCCAAATGTTGTCATAGTCCATTTCCTGGTCATCTGGTTCTCTGGGTTCAAGGTAGGAGAGATGATCTGCAGAGAAGAATTTCACAGGCTTTTAGTTTCAAACAAAGTCATGCAAAAACCTCGCCCTTGGTTGAGCAACTATTTTGGACCAGATCCAAATTTGCCGAGTATATATATATAGCTAGTGTGAAACGGGCTTGTCCCAACATACAATCTCGCTGTCAAACCGGTACTGTCGGCGGTCCAAACACTCCAACACAAACAGGCACAAACAACACATCTCATTTCCCTTCAACCAAGTTTAAACTACAAAACACACAATAATCAGATAAAATGAAATGAGGCATCAGATTAAATTGCAGGTATTTTTGCATGCGAAAGTGAGAAGAGAGAGAGCAAAAGAGAGAGAGAGCATCTCTGATCCCAGTTGTGGGCTGTCAATCACAACCCTAGTGGTAATCCAACCTGGAACAGTGTTCTCTTACATTCGGTTTTCCCCTGCCCTCCGCCCCCCCACAAGGACACCTGCACACATGGCCCTCAGCCCCCCCTGTCCTCAGCCCCGCCTGCCCTCAGCCCCCTGCCCTCAGCCCCCCCTGCCCTCAGCCCCCTGCCCTCAGCCCCCCCTGCCCTCAGCCCCCTGCCCTCAGCCCCCCTGCCCTCAGCCCCCTGCTCTCAGCCCCCCCTGCCCTCAGCCCCCTGCCCTCAGCCCCCCTGCCCTCAGCCCCCTGCCCTCAGCCCCCCCTGCCCTCAGCCTCCCTGCCCTCAGCCCCCCCTGCCCTCAGCCCCCCCTGCCCTCAGCCCCCTGCCCTCAGCCCCCCTGCCCTCAGCCCCCCCTGCCCTCAGCCCCCCCTGCCCTCAGCCCCCCCTGCCCTAAGCCCCCCCTGCCCTCAGCCCCCCTGCCCTTAGGGCATCTGCACACTTCCTGCTGAAGTTCACACAACACAGAAAATGTGAGAAAATCATCCAGATGCTGCCACACAGCCATCACCGGTCTCTCTCTACAGTGTTTGGGGACTGGTTCAGTTGGGTAGTTAGGTGTGCTGTCGAGTTGAATACAAATATATTTGAGTCAAATAGAAGATTTCTGATTCCAATTAACAGAACACGATTTATGTCCTTGATGGTGTTTGTATAAGCTGTCACTGCCAAGGTTTCCTTTTACCCACGACGTTCAGCATGGGAGCTAGCTAGGTTTCAGTCGCACGTCCTTGAACTGGAATCGCAAACATGTCCTTTCAACTGCCACTCAACAACTGTGCATTCTTTAGTGTATTGTACTGAGGAAACAGAGGAATGTTCCATGGATACCGAAAACTCATGAACATTTATTTTATTATTTTAGTAAACACTTCTATCCAAAAGCAGCGTAAACATACTGAATATTGAAAGTACAGCCACAGTTTTCTCTCAGGAATCGAAATGTATATTTATTTATTCACCAAACTGGTCTTTAAAAGACCTTCAGTCAAACCAGGGTAGTCATTTTCATAGGCTGTGGTTACTTCAAATAGTGTTTTTATGAACCCTTAAACCTATTTGTGGTTAATATTAAAAGTCGTATTCCTAGCAGTGCTGGTTCATTGTCACCCGGTGAGTAAGCGTAAGGCACACCACACACACACACTTACACAAGCATGCTAACACACTGGCATCCACATCCACACACCCATGCTAACACAAACACACATGCAAACACACACACTCACCTGGTGAGTAAGCGTACTGTTGGTTGGTGGTGGTGGAGGAGGACGGGAAGAGTGTCTGTGGAAGAGAGGACAGAGTTATTTCACATGGTGTAGAATAACAAGCATCGCCTACACATGAACCCTCTCATGTGTCTCAGATATGTGCTCAACCAACTGTCCAAACACAGTGAGGGTTACACCCTCGACACTATCGAGAGTCTGACGCGGTGCACGCTACACGGACTGCCCTCATCTTACGTTGATCGAATTAGGAAAATCCTTGAATTTTCATAAAATTGTATTCCAAAATATGTATGTCCCCCTGAACGTCCCCCTGAATGTTTCCCTGAACGTCCCCCTGAACGTCCCCCTTAATGTCCCCCTGAATGTGCCCCTGAACGTCCCCCTGAATGTCCCCCTGAATGTGCCCCTGAATGTTTCCCTGAACGTCCCCCTGAACGTCCCCCTGAATTTGCCCCTGAATGTGCCCCTTAATGTCCCCCTGAACGTCCCCCTAAACGTCCCCCTGAATGTGCCCCTGAATGTGCCCCTGAATGTGCCCCTGAATGTGCCCCTGAATGTGCCCCTGAATGTGCCCCTGAATGTGCCCCTGAATGTGCCCCTGAATGTCCCCCGTTTACATTGAATGAATGCTGGTTTTAACATGATGTCACAATGTCTTTTGGGCACGTTGGCGTGGGTGCATGTGCTCACCTGCTCTTGAGCGGTTGTGTTGGGGGCAGGCAGCAGCTTCAGCCTGGATACTGCCTCAGCCCGCTGGTTCACCTGGCTGTAGAGAGCCTCCACGCCTAGCCCCTGGCCCAGCCTCTGACCCTGGCTCTGGCCCAGCCTCTGACCCTGGCTCTGGCCCAGCCTCTGACCCTGACCCTGGTCCAGCCTCCGACCCTGGCTCAGCCTCTGACCTTGGCCCTGGTCTTGGCTCTGGCCCAGCCTCTGGCCCAGTCTCTGGTCCAGTCTCTGACCCTGGCCCTGGTCTTGGCTCTGGCCCAGCCTCTGGCCCAGTCTCTGGTCCAGTCTCTGACCCTGGCCCTGGTCTTGAGGCAGGGCCAGGCTCCCACGGCAGCGTCTGCCCAAGGGAGGGGTGCGTAGCTGGAAGCTGGAGGGTAGCAGCTGGGGGGTCTGCTGCTGCTGTGAGGCCAGCCAGCCCTGCTGCAGCTGGAGGAGGGGAAACACACAGCATCAGACACACACTAGCAGCCAGCCAGCGGAAGCTGCTTGCAGAGATGTATGATACAGTCAAATTAAATATGTTTAAAAAAATGTTTATTCTGAGAAAATACTTTTTTTTTAATGTTAAGAAATACATGTTTGTCGTGCCACAGCAGTGGTGAAGCGTAATAACCAAAGCTGCCCTCCTGGCTGAGGACCAGTTTGTGGGTCTCTGGTGACTGAAGAGGCTTCCCTGTCAAAGCCTTTCATTATCCATCACCCCATCTGATCAATGAATAATGGGGCTGCTTAGAAGTCGCTGTGTTCGTCTCTGGTCAACAGTTTCTTTGGTGACCAGAGACGTCACAAGTGTGGATATGTGTGTGCATATATTTGTGTAGTGTGTGTATATGTATATAGGCTGTGTGTGTATAGTGTGTATGTATATGTGTGTGTTGTGTGTACAGGGTTTTTCCTGCATAGAGAACATTTTGGCGCGCGCCAAAGCCGGTTTCCCGGGCGCCAATGACAAATCCCTCCCGCCAAAGGCAAAAAAGAAAGTCTGCGAGTGTGTATATGTATATATAAAAATAGACTGTATGTTTGTGTGTATATATGTATATGCATATATGTGGGTGTGTATATACTGCATGCGCGTGTGCACATGTGTACGTGTATCGCCTGTACGAGTGTGTGCGTGCAGGCCCAGGTCACGCCCTAGTCGGGCCTTGTGTTGGGATTGTAAGCTGAGCCTTATGGATCCAGTATCAGCTGGCTGACCCACTTACCGCAGGTCTGGAGCTCTGCTCCTCCAGGGCGTAGATGTCGGGGGTGCAGGGCTCGTCGTACAGGGGCGACAGGGGCTGCTGGGGGGGGCACAGGCCAGAGTGGCGCTGTGGGGCGCCCCCGGGGCCCTTCAGGGACGTCTGCGCTGTGCTCCAGCTGTTGGACTGTTCACACGGGATGCACACACAACCAGGGGGTTATTCAGAGCCGGCGTTCGGGTGGTTCATCCTGTTAAGCTGTCTTTTGATTATTTATGTGTGTCCCGTCCTCCGTTCCCCTGCCTTACTTTCTGTTTCTTTCCGTCCTTCCGTCTCCCTTTATCTCACTAATCTGTCTCTTTTTTCCTCATTTTCTTCATTCTCTCTCTCTCTCTCCATTCTCTCTCTCTCTCTCCATTCTCTCTCTTTCTCTCACGCTCCACAGCTAGCAGAAGCTAATCACATAAGCCACACTTAGCGCTGGGATTTGGCATTGGGTTTCCGTGCGGAGGGATTGAACTAAGCTCAGACATGATCTACGGCAGGGGCAGCGTGGCAACTGGCTGTCTGTGTGTGTGTGTGTGTCCAGGAACACACGTTTGACGCCCAGAAACACACCCATCCCTTAGTGATGAGGCGGTGGGCTGCTCCTGAGTGCTCTCGCTAATTCTGTTCACGAGTCCTAATGGTTAGGCGTAGGAAAGTTGTTCCATGTTTAGTACTAATGGGGGTTTACTGTATCTCCTAGAAGATCTTTCAGCTTCAATTAAGTGTAAGCGCCAATCTAGCCGTCTCTATATTTACACCGAAATCCATGCCTGCCACTCACATCCCTTGAGTGCTGTGTTGGTTTATTTTAATGTTGCCGAAATGAGCCCTTGAGGGCAAAATAAAGGCTTCTGGGAGCTGCATTCAATGATCAGGTTTGTTGCCAGCGCGGCCTACCTTCACCAGAGGGGCCTTGTCCATCCGAGGGGGGTTGGCGCGGTGCTGGCCGTGCAGGAAGGGGGTGTTGTAGACGGGGGACGACACTGAGGCCTCTGAGGGGGGGGGGTGGGGACCTCGCTGGGCGGAGGAGTAGCGCAGCGAGAGAGGTCGGAGGTCGCGTTCAGGCCTGGGGTGAGAGGACACACTGTTGCTCCGGCTGCCCAGCTGAGACGTCTCAGTGGAGGAGGGGCGGCTGGAACTGTACTGTAAACACACACACACAGGGGTCAAAGGTCAGAGGTTGTACTGTAAACACACACACACAGGGGTCAAAGGTCAGAGGCTGTGCAGCTAAGGTGTGTGAGATTATGGATAGTCTGGTATAGCTGTACTGTTAACACAACACACACATAGGTCAAAAGTTAGAGGTGAAACTGCTAAAGTGTATGTTATTGTGACTGGTCTTGGTATAGCTGTACTGTAAACACAACACACACAGGTCCACTAGGGTGTGTGTTATCGTGAGTAGTCTGGATATTACGAACAAGCTAGGGGACGCCATTCAAAACACACAAAGTTGGATTCGGGTGATCCTGTTAGGAAATTGCAAAAACTCGACACCAGAAGAGCTCTTAAGCGAATTTAGCTTGTTTTGAACGGCGCCCAATGTCAAGCCTGGTATTATAGGTTGTCAGACTGCGAAGTCAGGCTGAGGGTTCCATCAACTTAATTCACCATCCTGGTGATGATGCAGGGAATCAGTCACACAGCTGGGACATGTCTTGGCTCACAGCCTTCTCCACTATAACCTAATTGGATGGGCAGCTGGCCCATGCTAGGGTCTTCTCCCTTGAAAATTCAGCTCAAGGTCCCGATAGCGCTCAGTAGAGACTTTGCTGACTAGGCAGATAAGTGCCCCTCATTCCTTTCAAGTTCAGAAGTTATCTTTATGGCTGAAATTGTTTTGAGAGGGGAAAGAAATAGCTAACTTTAAAGTGTTTTGCTATCTCAGTGGAGGGCAACAGGAAGGACGGGTGTGTTTAGGTGTCGGTTCATTATTAACATCTGGAACAGAAATAGACTCCCGATTTTCAGCTGGGCTGGGCCGGGCCAGGCCAAGCCAAACCAAAACAAACACACACACACAGTAGCTACAAACGAACGCTACATGATCAAAGCTACCTGATATATGCTGATTTAACAATGCTACATTAGCAATGCTAATTATCTAAGCTACGTTTGCATTGCTGTTTTACATTATCAATGCTGCATTACCAAAGCTACATTAGCAGCGCTACATTAGCCGCTAACGGCAGACTTACGCGTAGCGGCTCGGTGTAGCCTGGGGACAGGGGGTCGTCTTCCGGTCTCGGAAACTGAAGGTGGTGGGAGCCGCGTACACTCTGTGATTGGCTGGGACTCAAAGATCCGCCACGCCTCCGCTGACTGCTCCCGCTCCACCTGTCGAATTCCGGAACCTTGGGAGGGGATAACGGTTAGCGGTTACTTAATCGTTCAATGTCGCGTTCTGGCCTAACCTGCCTCAAGCATCGACAGGGGCCATTTGCAACACAAAACAGATATTGACATAATGTGTGCACGAAGGTAGCAAAAACCGGCGCTAAATCGTTACAAATCATGCAAATAGAAATATATATATGACTAGTAATGATTTCATACAACTTGTATTTGTTTTCAAGACTGAACCGTAACTAGGAAAAAGGCAAGACCATGTTACACAGTGACCAGAACAATAAACTGTGTTGATATATGAGGTGGTTATCCTAGATTTTTTTTGTCTCCTTATCAGGCTACCACCCTCACCCTATTGAATAGATAAGGATTATCTGCCACAATGAACCACGTCTTTGTTAATTTTATCAAACTTCTTTCGGGGAGGGGGGGGGGGGGGGCGGGGTCTCACCTCTCTAGTATGCGTTGGCGTGTAGATGATGTCGTAGACGGGGGGCGGGGGGCTAAGTACAGGGACGTCAGCAGCTTTGAAGTGCTGGATCCAGTCACAGAACTCAGCCTGCGACCGGCAGGACACCACGATGGGGTTTATGAGCTTCCCTGCAGGAACACAGAGGAGACATTTGGGGTCAGTCGATCGCCAGCGTGCCACGGTCCGAAATCCATTCTCTGGGTTAATGCCTGTCCCTTCAAGGACTCTTAAAGGCCACTACATTAATTATTATGTTACGTATTCTTAGTGTTTCTGCTTGTAAAACGGAAGTCATGAAAAAATAGCTTTTCCAAAGAAAAAAATTAAATTAAAAACAAATAAAGGGCTGGGTGATCACTGACTTACCCTCAATCATGAAGGTGTTGGGCTTCACATCCTGACAGGGAGTGGTCACTGTGATCATGTTGAGTGGAAGTTTACCCTGCAATGACACACACATACACACACTGTTATGACGCAAAGAAGACGTGAATGAACAGTTAATTGTAAGTGCTGAGGGGGTAATATCTTCCAGGCTGGCGTCATAGACTGAGTAAGCCAGGTCGAGGTCAGACTGGGGTTTACACCTGAAAACAGGCACCTGCAGTAGCATTCTCACAATATAAACACAATACAATACTAGACACATACGTTTGATTTACATTTGGTCCACGGACTTAAACTACCATTTAGGATCTTACAACCCAAAACCCAAATTTCATCTTCAGGAAATATGACACATGTCAAAACATTTCGTACACTGGCCAAAAGTCTGCTAACTTGAAGAGATCAGTCTTTTTCTTTTCTTTCAAATGGTGGATTTAGCGACATGAGGTTTAGTTTATCACGTTTGTATGTAGAGTGTGGCATCTCTGTTACCTTGTAGAAGAGTCCATCGCTCTCCTCAGACAGGATGATGAGCGTTGCGGGGTACATCACCAGCAGCCTGACGCCCTGTTCCTGAGGACAAAACACGTTTTTTCAGTTAGCAGACCTGCTTTCATCCACAGCAGCGTTCAGAGGGGGATTTGAACGTGCAACTTCATGTTCTGTGGTCACATGCTCTAACTGTTGAGCTTCACTTATACCGAAACCAACAGAAACAGTTCGATCACAACGAAGATGCATCACCTTTAATACATGAGACGTTATCATGTATTACATGTGGAGACCAGCTTCCCTGGTAGACCAGAGGTGTGTTACATGTGGAGACCAGCTTCTCTGGTAGACCAGAGGTGTGTTACATGTGGAGACCAGCTTCCCTGGTAGACCAGAGGTGTGTTCCATGTGGAGACCAGCTTCCCTGGTAGACCAGAGGTGTGTGTTACAGTGCACTGCCGCTCTCTGCATGAGGGTGTGTCGGACAAGACAGCTGACATTCCAGCTGGGAGGTGAGTCAAGTCACTGCGCGAGCCAAGCAACTGCTTCTCGCACGCCCCTTTTATGATCCCTCTATCTCCCACGCCAAGAAGGGCATGCCGGTTCTTCCCATGCTGGGTTAACCGGAGCAACAATCATAGGCGGTGGTATGAGCAACGTGTTTTTATTGGGATCCTGTATAATGGTCTAGCCAGCGTCTTGTTTTGTGCTAGCGTCTCGTTTTGGCCTAGCCTAGCGTCTCATCGTCCAATCACGGTTGTCTGATCTTTGTTGTCTCATAGGTGACTGAGAGCACTTAGTGAGCTCATGGAGTTAGTAGTAGCTGTCGTAAGGTGATGCCTTGTAAGGTTTCATGCAGCAGGCCTGAGAGGACAACACCAATTCCTTACGTTGTGGTGATGTCATCTGTATGTTGTGTAACCTGGGATGTACAGTATGAGTCACACTAAGGTGCTATGGGTAGGTGTTGTTTTTTTTAGATGTGTGTTCTAAAATCCCCTTCTCGTGTGTGTGTGTGTCATAACTATATTCTGTAGGATTCCATTAACCGTTGGAACAGATAGTCTCTCAGCATGGTACATGCACTTCTCCTGTGAGCCACCGGGTGTGCCCCACAACAAATACTCCTGAACGTGCATCCCAAGCGCCTCACTTCCTGTGTGGTGCGCGAGCCTCACCTGGCAGGGCAGATGCTGCAGGCGGACCTTGGTGACGTAGGTGAGGGTGCCCAGGCTCTCTCTCTGGGAACCCTCCCACTCGTAGATGGGTTCCCTGCTGATGGAGTTCCTCAGGTCCTCTCGGTTCTCCTGGCTCACCTCCGGGTTCTACCAGGAACAAGAACGGTTAGATCGGTCACCAAGAGGGGTTAGATCGGTTCATGTGTTTTTAAGTGTTGTTTAAGTCTTGTAGTGGAAGGTATATGGAGTCAAACTGTATTTCTCCAGGGATACAGTAAGGCTGAAGAGCAAGCCCAGTGAATATTTGGGAGCATTATCCTCTTTGGATTGTAACTATGTTTGTCTGGAACAGCTATTCCAGACCTTTTCCTCTTTGCGGCCCACTTGCATCGTGCATATTTTTTCGGCCACCCAACACATCCGTTCATTTAATTTGCTTAGCTCAAAATATACAATTTGAACCCCTTTTCCCTCTTGCTTGAAAGCCAGCAACATAGAATGGTCTAATTAATTCTATATAACATTTACGGAAGAGCACCAACTGTCCACCCCAGTTATTGATTTTGAACCGTAAGCAAGAACACAGCGAGTTGCATCAGCATTCTGAGTTGTGACATCATATTCATGCAAGTTTTATCTGGTTGGAACAGCACAACATGTCATCCAGACCACACCTGCCTGTTCATCCCTATTGTTCCCATGTGCAGATCCAGAGGTTTGGCCTGGTTGAGGTTGTGTCCACATGGCCGACACTACTCCCCGGTATCCACCCTTCTGGGAAGGATTGATGACCTACATGAGTCAGCACCTCACTTCCTCTTGTAATGTTCTAACTGGCGGTTCTAGAACTGGGATGGGAAACCCCACCCCTCTAATCCAGGTGATTACTACACAATGCCACGCCCAGTGCATTACTTATGAGGATTTTGTTTTTTGTGGGAATTAGGTCAAATGACTTGACCTTGATTTTTGCATCTGGGTTTGATGCAACAGTAGTCATGCAGCAAATGACATGGGACTTAATCGAATTACACCTGTTTATCTATGCTTGTGTCTATCCATCCTGTCTCAATTTAAGTTTAAGACTTTGAGTCCAGATTCCAGTTCTATTCTGCATACTCTTTCTTCACAAACTTTGGTCAGAGGAAGCCTACCAGTTTGAAGTTTTCATGCTTAATTGAACAGTTTGTAAGTGAAGTGTCACTATGAAAAGCAGGAAGGGATGGAGAGAGAGAGGAGAAAACATGCAATATTAGGCCCAGGCCGGATTCGAACCCAGGCCCTGGAAAGAAGTTGTTTGGACGGGCTCATACCTTGACCCTGGTGTAGGTCTCAACTGCAATGGCAGTCCCTCCGTTGGCCTCGATCTGTTCTCGGAGCAGCTCAAACCACATGTCCATCTCTTCCTGGTTGGCACAGAAGACGATGATGGGGTTCAGACTGACACCTGGGGAGGGGGGGCAAAGGTCAGAGAAAACGGTCACTAGGACTTCCTACTCGAGGGTTTTGCTTACAAATAAGGAATACCCATTATTTTTCCAAACATTATCATCCACTTTGTCATTGGCGCTCAACAGTCCTTTGGTAACAATACACTATTCCAAAGAGGAATTACACAAAATAACAAAGTTCTTTCTGACATGTTATTGGCACGTTATGTCACTGCCACCCATTCTGATGTTTGTCACGTGTCGAACCCTCGTCTAACCGCACACCTCCCCAGCCCATTACAGAGGGCCTGCCGTGGGCCAGGCCTAGCCCCTTGGTCTCTGCAACACCAGGCACTCCCTCTGACCGCCTCCTCCAGCAGGAATGCACAGGACCAGAGGAGGTGAATAGAGCTGGAATCTCCCTTTATCTGCCCCACACATACCAGAGATAAACAGCGTAGATAGCCCTTTTCATTCCTGCCTCGCGGCGTTCTCACTGCCAGACACCATAGCCAGCTGACTGGTCTCAGCCACGCTGGTCTCATTCATCCAAACTCTCTATTCATTCCAGGGCCTCGGGGTTTACACCACGATACGGCACTCCCACAAACCCTACTGCCTGCTCCGCACAGCTCAGACAAGGGCTGGGGAACAGTCGAATGATCGTGGAGGCTTTTTGCCTTTTGGTGGAAAGCCTTACTTGATCTCGTCAGCGAACCGGCTCTGATATTGTTTGACGTTGATTTTTATTATCGACTGTCATTGAATGTCATTAGAAGGCTTGGGGGGTAGCTTGGCCACGGAATCCTGACTCTTAAAGAACTCGGAGCACTAACATTCTAGAACCTTCACATGAGCGTTCTGGTGTGTTGCCGTGTCACAGAGGGTGAGCTCAGCACAGCTGATTCATCTGCCGGGCAGCAGTAAGACATGTGCTGTGTGTTTCTCAGAGATATCACTGCAAACAATCTCTCAGTTGACTCACGGTTTTGTCATGCTAGGTCTACACATGTGTTTCCTGTCAGTGTTGCCTCCCTCAAGGTAAACACAGGCTCTCCTACAACAGGGAAAACATTTGTAACCTGATATATTATAAAATAACGTTTGTCCAGCGGCAAAGATCAGTCAAATGTACTTTGGCTGCTTCTAAGAAAGTCAACATTTTGACAGGTTAGAGCGCTCCGATTTCATAAATATCGATAAGACGGCTATGGATAAGTCAGGTGGCTGAGCGGGTAGAGTATCGGGCTAGTAATCTGAAGGTTGCCAGTTCGATTCCCAGTGAACATGTCATTGTGTCCTTGGGCAAGGCACTTCACCCTACTTTCCTCGGGGAGAATGTCCCTGTACTTACTGTAAGTCGCTCTGGATAAGAGCGTCTGCTAAATGACTAAATGTAAATGTAAGATAAGATATAAAGATACTGGCTTTCCATACTCATAGTGACTGGAAATCTTATCAAAATGTGGCTGACTTCAACTTTATGGCTTACATTTCTGGCTACAGTCTGTATCTCTCTCTACTGAAGAACAACTAACTAGGGTTCAGTCCCCAAACACAACTGTGTACTCACTTAGATAAATATTACAATTGGTAGTAGTTAATTATGAGTTATAAAGTATTATTATAAAAGGTTAAGTATAAAGTTACGTTTAAAATCAAAAGGCTCTGGATTATTCTAAGACCGATGGGAATTGAATCCTGATCTGCACCATAACATTTATATTTATTATTTATCATTTAGCAGATTCTTTCACCCAAAGAAACTTAACCCAAAGTGCTTAATAGAAAGCACAGCAGTAAATCAAGGGTCAGAAGCTGTCCAGTAAAACCACATCACTGCAGGAATCTGAACAGCCGTAGCAATGCGTTGTGCATTATTGGCAGTGACAGGTCTTAAAGAAGGATCCAGCCATCTTCGCCCGACAGCTGGGCTGCTCTGGAGCACCTGTTGTCCAACAAGAGAAGGGGCCTTCAAGCCTGGCTTGCCACCGACCCCCTCCCACTCCCCCACCCCCTCGACCCCCCACCCCCCGCGCCCTCGACCCAGGGGCTAAGAGGGGGCAACTCTAGTTAGTCCTCGGACGGATGAGTGGAGGTGAAGAGGGTCGCGGTGCTTTTGAATTGGAGGAATGTGTCAACATAGGAAACGGTTGGAAGTAGCGTGGGATGGGCGGCGTGGGGTTTGGGAAAGGGACTGTGTCTGAGCGGGGAGGAGGAAAGAGTGAAAGTGGACAACGAAAGTTTAGGGATTCTGGGGAAGGTGGATGGGAGGGAGGTAAGGAGGGGGAGGAAGGGATGGGAAGGGGGGGAGGAAGGGAAGGGGAGAGAGAGGGAGGGAGGGAGGGTATAGTAAACATATTTGAACTGAAGAACCAGGGTTCTAATTGAAATGAGGGACTTGAACCTGAGAGGTTCCTCCTTCTCTGGTTTACAAGATGTTGAAGAACAGGAATCTTGTGAGATCTTGTTCCGATTTGACGTTCATTCATTAGCTGATATCATGGCACTTTGAAACAGAACGACAGCCGACTGGCACTCTGGCTGGGAGGTCGTAACACTGACACCTTCAAGATTGTTTGGTTTCACTCTTACAGAACGTACTCATTTAGCAGACGCTTTTGCCAAAGCGACACACAGAGGAGCAGAATCGAATCTGCGACCTCTGAGTCAAATGCTCTACCCGCTAAGCTATCTGTTGAGTATGAACTCACCGTTGACCTGGAAGGAGAACTCCTGGGGCGTTTGGCTGTGTTTGCAGATACTGAGCTCCTTCAGAGGAAGAGTTCCCTGTGAACAAACATAAACATTTAAACTTGTGTAACTTGTGTGTTTGGTCGACACATTGATTTCAATCAACGCATAGTCGCCTTAGTGTTCCATTCTCTAAATGAGATAAGGACCCCAAACGGTACTGTGGTGATGTCTCACTGCTCCTGTCACGTTTGATGATGTTCATATTCAGACGAGTTCATAAGAGTTAAACTGAGGTCCCCCAGGCATGTCCCTATGACTAACCCTGACATAAGTCGTCATCTATCCAGTGACTAATTAAGGTGCTTGTCTGTGTCTTCTGACAAGGAGACTCGTTCGACCACAGACGCTGTAAAAGCAGTGATTAATGACAGTTTAGATGTTTATGGATGAAAAATCCCCCCCAGTTTGTTTCGCACCACTGAGCTGGTTGGCAGGAGACCCGACACATTCAGACTGTCACCGAAACACTGACCTGATACGTGAGTCCAGTTGTGTTGTTTGAGACGAAGTGAAGGTGTGTCTGGAACAGATCCAGGTAGCAGTCATGCACATCCTGCAAAGAGAGAGAGAGAGGGGGGGGGAGAGGGGGAGAGAGAGAGAGAGAGAGAGAGAGAGAGAGAGAGAGAGAGGGGGGGGAGAGGGGAGAGAGAGAGAGAGAGAGAGAGAGGGAGAGAGAGAGAGAGAGAGAGAGAGGGAGAGAGAGAGAGAGAGAGAGGAGAGAGAGGGAGGGAGGGGGGGAGAGAGGGAGAGAGAGAGAGAGAGAGAGAGAGAGAGAGAGAGAGAGGGAGAGAGAGGGAGGGAGGGGGGGGGGGACGGGGAGGGAGGGACAGGGAGAGAGGGAGAGAGGGGGGGGGCGGGGAGGGAGGGACAGGGAGAGAGGGAGAGAGAGAAGAACAGAAGGGAGGGGAAGGGAGAGTAAAGGATGGGTAGCGAAAGAGAGGGAGAGAGACGAGAAAAGGGGGATCGAAAGAGAGAAAGGGAGTGATAGAAGGATGGAAGGAGAAAGTGAGACAGAGACATGGAGGTCACTAAACAAATCACCAAAATCAATCTATGAGGGCGTTATCATCTCTGAGAAGAAAGTTAGAACACCCTAATCTTTACTTAATCCCATCTATATTACATTTCTCTGATAAGGCCAACTGATATATCACTCGAATAACTCACTGGCGTTTTCTACCGAAACCTTTACTTTGCCTTCTCAAATCTCAAACAGAGTGGCTTCTTGACAATTTCCTTCACCAATCAGTCTTGCATGACTTGATAAAAAAAGAATTGAATTTAAATAATATCAATGGTTTGTTTTGTTTGTGCGTATTGCCTGCTTCCTGCAAGAGACCAGGACTCTAAAAAGCTTCTCTCATGTTAAAATAAAGTTTTTTTTATATATTTAAATGTAAAAAAAATAATCTGAACCATCATTCAATATCAAAACCATAACAAATCCTGTGCTTCTTGCTGGCCCATCATAAACTGTATCAATTCATAGGGCCCTGAGTCATCTTCCGCCAAAAGGTACATTCCTGTTTGAACTTTGACCACATGAGAAATTCTGGGATTTCTCAAGAAGCTGCTAGATATGATCAATAGTCACTTCCTTAATTTGAAAGCCTGAACTTAAACCATGTCATCTTCTGCAGTTCACAGTGGTCGTCATGGTTGTGCTTTAGTCAAGATACAAAAGATACCGTTAATATAACGTCACACGAGTATGACGCAAGACTGTTGGACTGTTCTCTCCTGAATCTGTCTTCCTGTTGGTTGCAACCCTCCGGCATGAACTGATTCCCACGATCAAGAGATTATCTGTTTGTGAAATCAGCAGGTTTCTTCTCACCCCAAACACACACACACACACACCTATTCCAACACACACACCTATTCCAACACACACACACACACACACGCATGCACTAACCCACACCCAGCAACAGTGAGAAAGCATGTCCCAACACAAGCCTCTTGCTGTCGCCCAGAGAAGGGGTTGATGGTTGGTTAATCACAGCCGACCACAAAACGTCCAAGGCAGCGTTTCCAGGTGCAGCATCCTGTCCTCTGCGGCACCTGTTTGTTTGCCTCCTCAGGGCTGACCAACATGAGGTTCTGTGGTCGTGCTAAGCTTAACCAACCCCCTTGTTAGACGTCGTTGAAATTTCATCATGTACAATTCTTGGCATGTTTGTTGTGGGTTAGTTTGTACATGAGGTACTGTACGTCATGTACTGTACGTGTGTTAGCAATAATCGTGTTTTTGTTTTTTTTACTTAATTCACCACAGTTTTTGAATGAATGAACAGTTTGTGCTATCATAAAAGACATACAGCAAGCCTCAAGCTTTCCTGTATGTGTGTGTGTGTGTGTGTGTGTGGCTTTAGGTGTGGGTGTGAACACATAGGTGTGGCCTCACCTGACTGACCTTTGCTGTCAGTTTATTTGAACAGCGTGTGTGTGTGTGTGTGTACACATCAGTGAGTGCACGCTTGCTCCTCTTTGTAGGTGACTTCTACTGGTTCCTAATTTAACCCGACTTGTAAAAAACCCAAAGCGACCCCCCTAAGGTGAGCTCACCTGGCAGTGCAGGAAGCGAAAGCGGACCCTGGAGCTGTGGACCATCCTGCCGTAGTTCTTCACGTTGACGCTGCTCTTCTTCCAGCCGCTGGCCGGGTCATAGGGGAACGGAGGGTCCCACTTCATGCTGTCGATGGCCTGCAGGTCTTTAGGGGACATATCCTGCAGGACACACACACACAGTTCAGTCGGTTGTAACCATACTTTTTTTTTTGTAGTTTGAATGCAAAGTTATATGATTACACATTAATACAAGTTGATTTGGACAATAAATTAATATGACCATAAAATGTAATTTAACTGAAAAGAAAATTGAACTAAATAGTAACTGAACTACAAAGCAACTGAACTACAAAGTAACTGAACTACAAAGCAACTGAACTACACAGTAATTGAACTACAAAAAGTTTTAACTGAGAGGCAATTGAACTACAAAATAACAAGTAAGAGTAACTACCCCACAGAGTAACTACCCCACAGAGTAACTGCCCCACAGAGTAACTACCCCACAGAGTAACTGCCCCACAGAGGAACTGCCCCACAGAGGAACTGCCCCACAGAGTAACTGCCCCACAGAGTAACTGCCCCACAGAGGAACTGCCCCACAGAGGAACTGCCCCACAGAGTAACTGCCCCACAGAGGAACTGCCCCACAGAGTAACTGCCCCACAGAGGAACTGCCCCACAGAGTAACTGCCCCACAGAGGAACTGCCCCACAGAGGAACTGCCCCACAGAGTAACTGCCCCACAGAGGAACTGCCCCACAGAGTAACTGCCCCACAGAGGAACTGCCCCACAGAGGAACTGCCCCACAGAGTAACTGCCCCACAGAGTGACGGAGGAGTTCACCTTGCGTGGGGTGACGGTGCAGAGGATGTTGATGATGCTGTTGGACTTCTCCTGACCCTCCTGAGGATTCTTCTTCCGGAACAGACGACTGCTGCTCGCCCCAGAAGAGAGACACATTCAGAGTTTATAATTGTTCATTGGAAGCGTTTTCCTTTAACATGCTATCATCAACCAAGTCATTGTAGTTGACGGCGTACGCGGCCCCCTCCCTCTTCTGCGGAACATGGGGGACCGAGCGTTAAGAGGTCAGCTGCTGTATTGTTTAACATTTCACGTCCGGGGTTCGGTCCATGCTGTGTTTCTCATCGAGGTCTGGTTACGTCTGGGGACTGAAGCTTTGGCATTGTCCAAGGATTCATGACAGCTTAACGACCGTTTAAATCATGGTTTGTGTCTCGTAGCATATACACTGACCACAACAGCCTTTGTGACCTGAGCTTGAATATCACTCCATTTAAATGAGCAGAACAATTGGGGTTTATGTTTCCGATGGGTTGAAGGAAACGAGGGGGTCACATGGTGTGGGTGGGTGGGGGGGTGAATAGGGAAATCAGCATTCAATGTCCTTATTTGTTCGACTCCGATCTGTTATCATTAGTGTCACATCTTGATGAGGAAGCTCTTCCGCCACAGTGATAAGACACCAAGTCACAAAGTCAACCTCTACAAGCTCTGTCTGACTTTTGTATCAGCCCCCCTCAACCCCCCTCAACCCCCCCCCCCCCCCCACGACCCCCTCGTGTCGGATTTGAATGTTGTTAGCATGACAACTAGGGCTTTGTTTAGACTGCAGGGAGTCAGGTTCTAATGGATAGGCCTGTGTTGGCCATCAATCAGTGGATAAACACACAAGCACGTTCCATATCTCCAGCTTCCTGAGGCAGTGGGAGACAAACTCTGACACAATCCAGTGAAATGTGAAAAGCAGGAGAAGGAATGCAGATAATAGACAGGTAGCTGTGCCTCTCTCCGCGTCAACAGGTTGACGTTCACGTTGGCTGCTTGTGCAGCCACACAGCCTGGCCCCTTCTTCTCCAGGGAAAGTGAGAACACTGAAATGATTGTTCCATTTCAACCTGTTCACCTGCGAGTGTGTGTGTGTGTGTGTCTGTGTGTGTCTATGTGAATGTGTGTGTGTGCACTCGTGTGTGCGCGTCAGTGTGTTTGTGCATGCCCGTGTGTGTGTGTGCGGTGTGCACCAACGACAAAATGCCCTTTGGACAACCACTGTTTTCATTTGAACCAGAGAAGCTCCACAGGGCCAGTCTGACCCGGGCTCTTAGAATTGTCCTAATGGTCCCCCGTTACGGCGCCCCTGCCCCTGCCCCTGCCCCTGCCCCTGCCCCTGCCCCTGCCCCTGCCCCTGCCCCTGCCCCTGCCCCTGCCCCTGCCCCTGCCTCTGCCCTGCCCCTGCCCCTGCCCCTGCCCCTGCCTCTGCCCCTGCCCCTGCCCCTGCCTCTGCCCCTGCCCCTGCCCCTGCCTCTGCCCTGCCTCTGCCCTGCCTCTGCCCTGCCTCTGCCCTGCACCTGCCCCTGCCCCTGCCTCTGCCCTGCCCCTGCCCCTGCCCCTGCCCCTGCCCCTGCCTCTGCCCCTGCCCCTGCCCCTGCCCCTGCCCCTGCCTCTGCCCTGCCTCTGCCCTGCCCCTGCCCCTGCCTCTGCCCCTGCCTCTGCCCTGCCCTGCCCTGCCCTGCCCCTGCCCCTGCCTCTGAAAGCATCTGCTGAATACCATTTTTATCTACACTTCAGACTGTGAAGGGCTTCTGTGGATACGTTTTTAACACATCTCTGGAATGGATGTCACCACTTCACATTGGAAGCTTTAGGTCAAAACACAGTCTTCCTAAAGGTTCATGTTATACATCTGGTGTGTGGAAGGTTTAACTCAGTGATATTCAGAAACAAACCAAAAAATATACACTGCATTTTAGTGCATATCAAGAGAACACAAGTTCAAATCCTCCCATGTACGTTGATGAATGAACACAATATTTCAATCTAAACAGGCCAGTCCAACAGAAGCGCCCTGTGTCTTGCCCTCATGTGCAGATTACCCAGCCCCCCTGGGTGATTATCTGGGATCATATACTGGTTTTAGAGGAAAAACTAGACCGACAGCCAACAGCTCAACTTCCCAGAGAGATGCAAATGCTAACAGTATCACACATCTCCACTGACACACAGACGAACCGGCAGACAGACCAACACACACCCCAGTGGATTGAATCTCCTACCCCTCTATACGATCCTGCCCCTGGTCTCCTACCCCTCTATACGATCCTGCCCCTAGTCTCCTACCCCTCTATACGATCCTGCCCCTGGTCTCCTACCTCCTACCCCTCTATACGGTCCTGCCCCAAGTCTCATAAACTTCCCAACCTCCAACTCATCTATCTACTCAAACTCAAGAGAAATACACAGAATTCCCTCCAGCTTCAAAACTCACGGTCTAAAATAACACTCTTCAACAACTGCTGCTTCATGTTACTCTCTTCCCTTCATTCTCTCCCCTGAAGCCGAAAAGACAAAAACACAAGTCAAGAGCACTCCAGAGTCCGAGCTCTCTTACCTGTTCCTGCGAATGAAACTCTTGCTGGAGAATCTGAAGTTGTGCTGGGGAACACATGACATGCTTGTCCCCATGTTGCTGGGCTGTGTGCTGGGGTGCTGCTCGCTCCACTACGGGGCTCCTGTGCTTGGCGTCCTCGCTGATCAGTACAGAGTAATCCTAGGAGCAGTAGGAGCCGGTGTGTTGTGGGCAGGAGTCAGGCTGACACTGAGGAGAGGAGGGCTGGGCGAGCGCTGTATACTTGGAGGGCTGGGAGAGCGTGTGTCTGTGAGCTAGGGGGTGGAGCTTAAGGAGCTAGGGGGTGGAGCTTAGGAGCTGTGTCGTGCTGGGGACTGTATGCATCTGTGTGTGTGGGTGTGTCTGAAAAAAGGGGGTGGGTGGCTGAAAAGTTCACACGTCGCATGGGAGTCCTCTGTTTAATCAATCCCACAACCAAGACAGGGGGTCGGGCCCAAGTGTGCCAATTCACACCTTCTTGAAACCAAATGGGGATCGTTTTAAAGCCATGATTGAGACAGGTCACTCTGCAGAGCTGTTGCTGTGTGCCAATCAGGTGGGGACCTTCCAGAGGCATGTCTGAGCAGGACATATCTTGATGGCTGGAGGAGACTTCTATCACAACAACGTCACACTGAAACTGGAGAAGCATCTGATGTATAAAGCAGATAAGCAGTGTGGGGTCCTTATGTCTTATTCTGTATTTATATATCTTTTAAAAATATAATTCCACTCGTATCATATGTATGCTGAGTGAAATGATCTGAATATAAAAATATTAAGATTAATTTTGGGGTACAATATACGTATATATTTTTTTTAATCAACCAAACATCCAAACATGATTTCTTTTTTTATCATATTGATGATTAAATTATACTCATCCTTATGAGGTTGTAGGCCAACTCATTGAACTCAAATAGTTTGTTTTTCTCTGGTGGTTACAGGATATGTTACAGACATGGTGAATTACTATTGTTTAACAGGATGTCCCTCTCTCTCTCACTCTGTCTCTCTCTGTCTCTCTCTCTGTATTCAAAACTTCAAATTGACTTAAAAGCAGACAACACTGATGTTTGCTTATGAAGTTGCAAAAAGGGCATTAGTGAGTTCTCTACTGTGTCAACACACATTCCTTTTGGGAGGTGGCAGTTGGGCTCTTATATAAACGCATTCTCATGTATCTACTGCCCGACAGAAAAAGAAAAAACAGCAAAGCACACAAACCCTACATATTTCTTCAGACAATGACGGTGTGGTCAGTCAGAAGGGGTGAATCATCTCGGTCCATCATCCTGGCCTCGTCTCTCACTCCAGATCTTAGGTCAGGCTTCTGTCAACGTCTGCCCTGAAGTCGTAGTCATGATGTAAAACAGGTACACGCACACACACACACACATGCACTCATACAAACACGCACAGACACCCACAAACACACTTACAACAACTGTCAGGTCATTCAGACCTGCTAAACCGGTTAGTTTGAACAGCACTCACCAGCTTGTCAAAGCCCGCTGTGTCAGTCTGCCTGCCTCCAGTCTCCAAGATTACAACCTGATTACAACCATAGGCCTGTCTGGACACCCCAACATCAAATCAAACCTTCACCCTAAAACCCTCAAGGAGAAACTGTATGTGTCTGGAGGTCTTCTCCATGATAGGCTGATTGAATCAGGCAAGGGGGGAATACACAGCAAGGCTCCTATACTCTGGAAACAAAAGGGTGTTGTATGAATCTTAATCTAACTAAAGAAGAACTCTCTGAAAACAGGGGTGTTGAGACTCATTTGATAGATTAAAGCTTGGCATCACTGCAGATGATTGGGAGTACAATGCTTGTAAATTAATCTAATTTTGATGTAACCTGCTATTTAACATGTTGTGGTTTAATGGAGTCTACCACCTAGTTCTTTATAAAACCAAAATCCCAAATAGCACGAATGTCACATGCCACTATATGTTAATAATCCATAGATTATTTATCTAATTGTATCGAGTTGTCTGTCGCGCACGCCTGTCTGTCACACACGTTGTCGACCGCGGAAATAATTCATAACGAGTTTTGACAGACTGGAAGAATAGCCGGTGCGCGCTCTGGTTTCCAAAATTCCGTTGGGTTCAGGAAGAGAGAGAAGTGCTCGAGCCAAAGTTGGGAGTAAAAAGAGTCTGCTCAGCTGCGGAAAGAACCCACGGGTTTCAGTGCAGACACGTGCACCGCGTAAACTTTGTCAAAAGCTTCATTTATTTTGAGTGGTCCCTCGTATGATGTTTAATCTCTTAATTCCCAACAAATCCGGTATCTGCCAACTCTTCTTTGAACGTCGTGTCTCATTTCAGAAAGATAAAGGGACAATAATGGGTGCTTTGCCAACACAAATAGCATTGTAGGCTAACTAAAACAAAACCGGCTATTCATATTTCCCTACGCATTACTTTGGGGGTAATTGGTTACTGCTGTCTACTGACTGGACGCATGAGTCGTTTCTCTTGACTCGTTTCTCTTGACTCATGGCCGACATTGTTTTCTGACCCTGAATACTTATCATATGAGTCGGCATTTGCTTCTCACATAGGATTTCTGTGGAGGAAGAAAATTACTTCAGAAAAGCTTTATCACTTTAATGGGACCGCATGAGTAACACAAAAACGTTGTTTTTGAAAGCATACCATTTCCGTCCTCAAATATGTTATCTGGTTTAACAGCACATGGCATCTCATTTAATTGACTAAAGATGTGCGTGGGTAGTCCTATGTACAGGGTGATAAAAAGCACATCTCACCAAATTACTTAAATAACAGTGTGTATGTGGCCAAATGTATGTGTGAGCAGAGATGGGAAGTAAAGAAGTACAAATACTTTGTTGCTATAGATTTTTCTGGTATCGGTACTTTACTTTTTACTTTCACTCCTTAAAATTGTACAAAGATAGTTGTGAAACGTGACAAAATGTTTTTCACAAAATATTTTCTCCATAAAGGTTTCTAAAGGTTTTTGAGTGTGTATGTATGTAGGCCTTATGAATATACATAGGTCTGTGTGTGTGTGATCACCATCCACAGTAGCCTCCTTGCCTGTGTGTGTGTGTGTGTGTGTGGGGGGGGGGGCTGAACTCTTGTTTCCCCCCCGGAACCCCCCCACACACACACACAAACACAACTCTGTGTTGATTCAGACTCTGGGAGGGAGAGGAGCAGGGGCAGAGTCACACCTCAGGCCCCTAAACCGGAGTCTGGAGACAGGGGTGCCAACATCAGGTGTCCAACAGACAACCAGCCGTGCCAAAGTTCTCACAGCGGACGGCAATAAAACAGCCTCAAGCAGACCCCTGACGTCTTTGAAGTTGGCATCAGTCAAATACTGTTTCTTTTCTTTTTTTGTCTACCTTGGAAAAATCGGTTGAGATGTCAGCCACATTTGGACAACAGTAGGGATGTACAGACAAATGAGGCTGTGTGTTTATGTTGTAATATTATGTTTAATTTCCTTTGTCTCGCTATGATGAGGAACAAATGCACATTTCCACTGAAACATGAACACAGATCAAGGAAGTAAAACTGCCAATTACCTGGAGCAGCTTATCTCATGGAGTCATACTTATAACTGCCAATGTTTGGAAACCTGTAATTATACAGAAGTGTGAGTAATTAGTTACTTTACCTGAGAATTATAAACATGAACGAAACCAAACCAAACGTGGCTTGAGCTCAGTGGGCTAGAGCAGTTTGGGGATCTCCGGTCCCGTGAAAAGGAACATGAATTTGACTGTCTGGAATGTTCCATGGGTGACCTGGCCACCAGGCTGGTAACTCATCACCTTCTAGAAGCACTGGAAGAAGGGCGACTTGTTCGGACAACACAAACCATCCACATACACAGCACAATAACACACCCATTCACTCACACACACACACACTCACACACATTTACCCACCTATCCACACGCACAAAATTGTTTTGAATAGGGTACTACTATCACGGCTATCTATTCAAACACGGTTTCACCAATGTCTATTTGCATGTGTGGTGTGTGTGTGTAGGTCTGTGTGTATGTCTGGTTCGTTTTGAGTCTGTGTATGTGTGGAGATCTGTGTCTATGCATGTGTGTGTGTGTGTGTGTGTAGGTGTGTGTCAGTGTGTGTGTGTGGGTCTGGTTCACCGTGTGCGTGGAGGGAGGCACAGGTGTGCATGTTATGTGTCTGAGGTCATCATGAGGGTAAAGTGAGAGTGTTCAGCTGTCTGCGTTGATCAGCATGAGAGGGCATGCTGGGAAGGTAGGCTACTAGATGATACTGTACTGAGCATAGCAACACACACACACACACAAACACCGTTAGCAACACAACCTTCTTCACAGACAGTAGTTGAAAAAACTCCAGTCACAGTCATTCTCTTTTTACGCCTGAAAACACCTTTAATTTTGTTAATTGTATGGACAGTGTATTGCTCCATTTCACAATAGTGCAAAATGTAAGTTTCCTCCTTGACTTTCCCCTCATAAATATAACAAAATTGAACATTATAAATAAACAATACACTTCACAACAAACAATAATGTGCTGAATGAAAAGAAAAAGTTACTGCCAAGTTTACATTGCACGTTTGGATTTGAGGAGGCAATTTATGTACATTTAGATCTGTGGAAGGATGGCCAGTGTCTAGTGCTGAGCAAGTTCTCTCAAGACCCTGGTCAGGTCTACAACAACATTCTTTATCATCACACTATCAACACCACCACAACCGTCACCCACAGTATCCTGCTTCTAGATAACCCTAAATATTGTTGTCTCCAGGGGAACAAAATCATATCAACTAAAATCCTTAAAAAAAAGGATAAAAAGATCACTTCTTAGAAGTTTGAAATCTTTATCACTGCGCTACGTATTAAATAAATATTTGTTTTCCTCAACTGAGTCAAAGACTCAAATATGCTTCAGACGTTTGAAGTTCTGTTATTATCTTACACACTTCGACTAGGTTACTTCCTCGACAATATTCAGCGTTAACATAAAAAAAACGGTTTGGTTTCGTTCGCTCAACAACGTAGGACGGTGGGTTATTTCCGAAACGTTGGAAGTCTGTGAACACCGTCGGTCTGACTTAAGAGACGTCATCACAGCCAGAGTCATAGGGACCGGTCGGTACACGTTCGCTCTCTAACCGTTGCCGTTAATGATGTCTGGTCTGTTCAGAGTCGCGCGCTGAGGTCTGAGTAAGGGACGACAAGATACATAGAGGATGACGGCATCGTACAGGTCATTAATGTTACAGTTCACATGCGTTACTCGTTGCTGTTAAACGAGTAGCTTGTCTTAGTATTGACTATACGTTCTGTTCCGTTATGAAGCCATTCGGTAGCCTACCTGTCGTAAGTGAAATAATAAGACCGCTACAGTATATGAGATCAGGCCTACAAAGTTCATCTAACTAACCCCATAGCTGTTTAACATCTGAGCTTGCACACGACAGTAAGACTGGTGGACATGGCTTAAGTATAATGACATTTGTTAACTCGTGGCAGTGGCTGACAAGTATTTTCAGTGGCAGCGTCAATCTAAAAACAACCGTTTAAGTCATTATGTGTCAGGTACTTGTTCCGCAATGGTTTAAGTGCAAACAATGTTTTTGAAAATCAATTCTTTCGAGTTATTGCTATGTACCTGCCAAACATTGTACATTAGAGTAAGGCCCTGATCTCACAGCCCTCGACTGAAACTCACAAGCTACTGAAACACAAACCACACAAACACACACAACATGTCCTCCCAAACAAGGCCCCCTACAGGATCTGAACAAAACAAAACACGCCTCTCTAAAGAAGCATAGGGCTATTTGTAAAATATCGGAAAGTGCTAAGGTGTATATATATATATATATATATACATATATATATATATATAAAATGCTTTTTAATATATATACACATTTAAATAAATAGGAAATCTGACGAAATATTTTCTGTTCTCATCAAAAAGATATTCAAAGTAGTTCATAGATTCCAGTGATTTGATTGATCATGACAGGGTGGAGTTCATGCACCGTTAGTGTGTGTTTGTGTGTATGTGTGTGTGTGGGGGGGGTTAACCCCTCGTTAATAACATGGCCCGTCACTGCCACCTACAGTGACTAAGCAGCACTACAATCGTATTATTATTTTAACCCTTGCAGGGACACAATGCCAAACACGTGCAAGCCAGAACCAGTCTGTTGCTGCATTCCAAAGATACACTCATTCAATATACTTTATACATTATTGCAAAAAAAAAATACATATATAAATAAAAGAAAACGACAATATTAACGATGAAACAAACAAAAAAACATTAACAGTATGCTAGATGATGAAACAGGAAACAGGAAGTGACTGCCACGGCTAAAAGGAAGTGTGTTTCCAAGGCGCTGGATGATAAAGAGATTAGAGTGGGATGTTTTTTTTGTTTGTTTTTTACCGTTCTTGTTTTTCACGTCCTCCTGTGAGGTTTGGTCTGAGGTTTTTCTGGAGATGAGTAGCTGGTATCTTGATGCTGGAGTTTAACAGTGAGACCAGCAGGGGGGCAATCTCTCTCTCACACACACTGGAGGACGTCTCCTTGCCACTCTCTCTCTCCCAACACACACCCGACTCTACCTCACACTCTCCCTGGCTAAACACACCTAGATCAAATATACCCCACTCTCTGTCCACCCCTCTTCGAACTGGTCGGGTTATTACCTCACTCTCTTCATTTCCCAAACTCTCCTCCCTTCTAACTCTTCCCCAATTGTACGCTCCTCCCCTATCTAACTCTCTATCCCCTCCCTCTCTAACTCTCTATCCCCTCTCTTTCTAACTCTCCCTCACTCTCTCTATCCCCTCTCTCTCTAACTCTCCCTCACTCTCTCTAACTCTCACTAACTCTCTCCCTCTCTCTAACTCTCTCCCTCTCTCTAACTCTTCTCTCTCTAACTCTCCTCTCTCTCTCTAACTCTCCCTAACTCTCTCTAACTCTCCCTAACTCTCTCTAACTCTCCCTCACTCTCCCTCTCTCTAACTCTCTCCCTCTCTCTAACTCTCTCCCTCTCTCTAACTCTCTTCCTCTCTCTCTCTAACTCTCCCTAACTCTCCCTAACTCTCTCTAACTCTCCCTCACTCTCCCTCACTCTCCCTCACTCTCCCTCTCTCTCTAACTCTCTCTCTCTCTGACTCTCTCCCTCTCTCTAACTCTCTCCCTCTTTCTAACTCTCTCCCTGTCTCTAACTGTCTCCTCTCTATCTCTAACTCTCCCTAACTCTCCCTAACTCTCTCTAACTCTCCCTCACTCTCTAACTCTCTCCCTCTCTCTAACTCTCTCCCTCTCTCTAACTCTCTCCCTCTTTCTAACTCTCTCCCTGTCTCTAACTGTCTCCTCTCTATCTCTAACTCTCCCCCCTCTCTCACACAGAGCAGTTGCGTCTCTTCCCAGACCTGGCCTGGGCGGCGCCCCAGGCCGTGCGGGGGGCGTGGCCGGGCCGGGGGGCGGGGCCAGAGTCAGCGCTAGCTAGCCGTGCTCCCGCCGCGTGTCAGAGGCTGGTGGAGGACACGGACAGCGTGGGCGAGGAGGGGGGGGGGAAGTTCAGCAGCTCCAGCACGGACACGCCCACGCTGCTGCGCCGCGTGAACATGCAGGAGGCCGACACCCACTTGTTGCTACGGGGATTGTACTTTTCAATGGAGTTGAGGCTGGAGCTGCCGTCGTTGCCGCCCACCGCGTATAGCCAGCCGTCCATGGCAACCAGGTCGTGAGTACTCCTGGGTTAGGGTTAGAGAGAAATAACAACCTGAGACGAAGGTTTAAGGGGAAATAACAGCTGAGTGAGGAGAGGATGAGGAAGATGAGGTGAGGGGGGTGAGGAAGATGAGGTGAGGAAGGAGAGGAAGATGAGGCGAGGGGGGTGAGGAAGATGAGGTGAGGGAGGTGAGGGGGGTGAGAAAGATGAGGTGAGGAAGGAGAGGATGATGAGGTGAGGGAGGTGAGGAAGATGAGGTGAGGAAGGAGAGGATGATGAGGTGGGAAGATGAGGTGAGAAAGATGAAGTGAGGGAGGTGAGAAAGATGAGGTGAGGAAGGAGAGGATGATGAGGTGAGGGAGGTGAGGAAGATGAGGTGAGGAAGGAGAGGATGATGAGGTGGGAAGATGAGGTGAGAAAGATGAAGTGAGGGAGGTGAGGAAGATGAGGCGAGGGGGGTGAGGAAGATGAGGTGAGGATGATGAAGTGAGGGAGGTGAGGAAGATGAGGCGAGGAAGGAGAGGATGATGAGGTGAGGGGGGTGAGGAATATGAGGTGAGGAAAATGAGGTGAGGAAGATGAGGGGTTCACCTCAGGGGTCAGGAGGTCACCCACCTGCATATGTGAAGATGAGGAGGAAGGGTGAAGAAGATGAGGAGAGGTGAGGGAGATAAGGAGGGATGAAGAGGAGAGGGAGACTCGGGCTCCGCCCACCTGCGTATGTTCATGGGGGCCACGCCCTCCCACACGTTGTTCTTGGGGTTATAACGCTCCACCGAGTTCAGACAGCTGGTCCCGTCGTTGCCCCCGGCGACGTACAGCAGACCCTCCAGCACGGCAACGCCGGCGCTGCTACGGCGACTCAGCATGTTGGCGATGGCCGTCCATGCGTTGCTCTGCTCGGCCAATAGGAACGCAGCGGGAGGGGAAAGGACATTGCACTGGTTGTCAATGGTAATTGGTTTTAGCAGTGTGTAGTTGTAGCAGTTTTTCGGTGGTCGGAGTCTAGGCACAGTCTGTATTCACCAGGCACACTTACAAGTTTTCCAATCAGTCATCGGAATATCTGGTATCAAATGTAGAAAAATGTGATAAGTTCTCCTGTTTCCTGTTTCCTGTTTCCTGTTGTCTGGTGGCATTCGTACTGCAGAGGTGTGCTTACCTGTGGGTCGTACTTCTCCACGGTCGCCAGGTGAGACGAGCTGTCATAGCCTCCAACAGCGTACAGACTGCTATCTGCAGGAGACAGAGAGTCACTACAACTCCTCCCCCGAGAGAGAGAGAGAGAGAGAGAGAGAGAGAGAGAGAGAGAGAGAGAGAGAGAGAGAGAATGGAAGGGGAAGTAAGGAGAAGGTGAGAGGAGTAGAGGATGAGAGGACAGGATGGGAGGGGAGGTGGTGAGAGGAGAAGAGAGGAGGACAGGATGGGAGGTGGTGAGGAGAAGGGGTGGAGGGAGGCCCTGCGTACCGAGTGTAGCCACACGGACGTATCTCCTGCGGGTGCTCATGGCAGCGATGGAGGTCCAGGTGCTGGTCAGGGGGTCATACCGCTCCGCACTGGGGGGGGAGAGTCAGTTAGGACTGTTCCTATCAGTGTAAGAGTCAGTTAGGACTGTTCCTATCGGTGTAAGAGTCAGTTAGGACTGTTCCTATCAGTGTAAGAGTCAGTTTGGACTGTTCCTATCAGTGTAAGAGTCAGTTAGAACTGTTCCTATCAGTGTAAGAGTCAGTTAGAACTGTTCCTATTGGTGTAAGAGTCATTTAGGACTGTTCCTATTGGTGTAAGAGTCAGTAAGGACTGTTCCTATCGGTGTAAGAGTCAGTTAGGACTGTTCCTATTGGTGTAAGAGTCAGTTGGGGCCGTACCTGTTGAGACAGGAAGCTCCGTCGTAACCGCCGGCGGCGTACAGAAGCCCGTGCAGCACGGCCACGCCCAGACAGCTCCGCCTGGTTCCCATGGAGACCTCCGGTTGCCAAGTGTTTGTGACGGGGTCGTAGGACTCCACGGTTGCTAGGTCAGAGGTGCCATCATACCTGGGGGAGGAGCCATAGCAACAGTATACACTTGAAGTCTAACATGAATTAAATGTCATGTCACTTTATCACAACTGAGAAAGGCAGAGGTGGTCTGAAGAGGTCAGGGGTCACGGTGATGAAGGTCAGGGGTCAGGGTGATGAAGGTCAGGGGTCATGGTGATGAAGGTAAGGGTGATGAAGGTCAGGGGTCAGGGTGATGAAGGTCAGGGTGATGAAGGTCAGGGGTCAGGGTGATGAAGGTCAGGGGTCATGGTGATGAAGGTCAGGGGTCAGGGTGATGACCTCACCCTCCCACGGCGTACAGCTTGTTGCCGATGGCAGCCACGCCCACCCTGGCTCTGCGTGTGGACATGGAGGCGACCATGTGCCAGCGGTCAGTGCGGGCGTCATACGCCTCGCAGTCACCGTGGATGGCAAACAGGCTGCCTCCGCCTGCAGCGCGCACACACACACGCACACACACGGGGGGGGGGGGGGGGGGGGGGGGGGGGGGGGAGGGTTAGTGTAGGTATACAGGATAAATTAATGTATATGAGTATTCATGTGTGTGTGTGTACCCTGGGTGTATGTACATAAGTGTGTATGAGTGTGTGTGTGTCCTGGGTGTGTGTATATAAGTGTGTATGTGTCCTGGGTGTGTGTATATAAGTGTGTATGAGTGTGTGTGTGTCCTGGGTGTGTGTATATAAGTGTGTATGAGTGTGTGTGTGTGTCCTGGGTGTGTGTATATAAGTGTGTATGAGTGTGTGTGTGTCCTGGGTGTGTGTATATAAGTGTGTATGAGTGTGTGTGTGTGTCCTGGGTGTGTGTATATAAGTGTGTATGAGTGTGTGTGTGTCCTGGGGGGTAGCTTGGGAGGCACACTGACCGACGGCGAAGAGCACAGGACTGGCTCCCTCACAGCGGCGTGGGCGTGTGCGGCTGCTGGCCAGGACGCCGCGCTGCTCCGGCATCAGGTGGAACTTGAGCGCCTCGATCAGCAGGTCCTTACACTCAGAGTGGTGACGCACCAGCTGCTCTGTGTCCACGCTGCTCATCAGGAAGTCCCGCCGCAGCAGGGGCAGACGCACGCACTTCATCAGCTGGGGGGGGGAGGAAGAGAGAGAGAGGGGGGGATGAGAGAGACACAGACAGAGACACAGAGAGAGAGAGAGAGAGAGAGAGAGAGAGAGAGAGAGAGAGAAGAGAGAGAGAGAGAGGGGGGGGAGGGAAGAGAGAGGGGGGGGGGATGAGAGAGACACAGACAGAGACACAGAGAGAGAGAGAGAGAGAGAGAGAGAGAGAGAGAGAGAGAGAGGGGGGGAAGGAAGAGAGAGATGGGGGGATGAGAGAGACACAGACAGAGACACAGAGAGAGAGAGACACAGACAGAGACACAGAGAGAGACACAGAGAGAGAGAGAGAGAGGGGGGGGGGAAGAGAGAGGGGGGGGATGAGAGAGACACAGACAGAGACACAGAGAGAGAGAGAGAGAGACACAGAGAGACACACAGAGAGAGAGAGAGAGGGGGGGGGTTGAGCCAGAGACAGAAAGAGACGGACAGAGACATAGGGAGAGAGAGACAGACAGACAGACAGACAAAGAGAGAGACAGACAAAGAGAGAGACAGACAGAGAGAAGGTGTGGAGGAAGGGTCCTCACCCAGGGAACGTGTTGGCGACGTGCGTCCGTGTCGTGTTTGACCCAGCACAGCACGGCTCGGTACACCTCCTCCTCTGACGGCACATTCAGACTGTCACTGGAGACCAGGTCCAGGACCTGAGGGGGGGGGGGGGGCACAGAAACAGGACTACATCAACCAGACATGATACACACTAACTACACACTGATCTTTACACACCCACAACTACACTAGGCTGCACTCAGACTGAAGGTTTTTCCAAAAGAGACTCAATTAGATATTAAAATTAAACTGCTAGGATGTTTTGCATGTGTGTATGTGTATCTGAGTGTGTGTGTGTGTGTGTGTGTACATGGCTGCAGCCAGGAAAGGTTGGCAGTGCTCCCAGACAGCTGGGCTGGACTAGATGGTGCAGGGCTAGGAGCTAGGATGGACTAGGAGTTAGACTAGACTACTGTATACTAGGCCAGACAGCTGGGGTCAGTGAAGAGAGCTCTCTCTCTCGTTTTTCTTTTTTTCCTGTAATCAACCTTTCACCGTTCACTTTTTCCCCCAAAACGTATGTTTTGGGGGGAAAATGTTTTTATCAACCTTTCAAAAAGAGAGAAAAAAAAAGGAGAGGGGGAGGAGGGAGAGGTGGGGGGAGGGAGGGAGAGGGTGAGGAGGGAGAGGGTGAGGAGGGAGGGAGAGGGTGAGGAGGGAGGGCATTGAATCAATGTCCAGCTGTCAGCTCAGACTCAGGATCACACACACACACACACACTCGCCACATGTGCATCTCTGGCCAAAGCTCATTTGAATCATCAAAAGTGACTTTTGAAATCAAGAGATCACTGGTTCAAATCCCTTCCCCTGGTATGTCACTTTGAAATAGGTGCTAAATTAATACATTCACCTGACACCAGTGTCATCCCCCCCCCCCTTCCGGGAGCTTCCATCCCTGTTATTGTCACGGCAACAGCCAGGCGGACTGGCCATGAATAAGTGATGGCCGTGAGGACTCGACGTGACAACTCAATGACGTTGAGTTGTCACGGTGACGCTGGCGTGGCAACAGGACAGGGTGACTAAACCACTGCGGAGACGCTGACTACCACAAGGAGGAGAGGACACACACCCCCCCTGACACACACACACACACACACACACACCACCATCACCTCACACACACACCCACCCAGGCCATCCTAACTACCACCCCCCCTGGTCAGTCCTACCTGCTTCAGTGGCAGCAGCATGAACTCCTCTGTCTTGGCCACCTCTACGAAGTGCTGCAGGACGTACTTGTGGGCGGACTTGAGCAGGTCACTGCAGGAGTGCGTGTCTGCGAAGCCTCGGATGCCCAGGCAGTTAGACGGGTCCAGCTGGCTCAGCAGGAACTTGCAGCAGGCGTCCCGGACCCCGTTCAGCTGCAGCAAACTGGCTGCAGGGAGCAGGGTCTGGAGGGAGAGGAGAGGAGAAGGAGGGAGGGAGGGAGGGCTTTGTGAAGGAGCTGTTTTAGTTTAGTGGTACTGGGAGGGATATCAGACTGGGAACCCCTGTGTGCCTGAGCGTCCCTGGGCCTCCCTCCTCCTCCTACCTGGGAGGGATATCAGACTGGGAACCCCTGTGTGCCTGAGCGTCCCTGGGCCTCCCTCCTCCTCCTACCTGGGAGGGATATCAGACTGGGAACCCCTGTGTGCCTGAGCGTCCCTGGGCCTCCCTCCTCCTCCTACCTGGGAGGGATATCAGACTGGGAACCCCTGTGTGCCTGAGCGTCCCTGGGCCTCCCTCCTCCTCCTACCTGGGAGGGATATCAGACTGGGAACCCCTGTGTGCCTGAGCGTCCCTGGGCCTCCCTCCTCCTACCTGCACGTTGCCCTCCCCCACCACGATCTCAGCTGTGTAGGCGTACTGCACCAGCTGCTCCAGGGCCTGGGGGTCCATGTCGTGCAGCGTCACGTGGGTCTGCCTGCTCTCCGACATCTCATCTGCAGGACCCAGAACAGGCCGCACGCTTAGAACCACACAGAGAACCCACACGACCACACACACACGGCACACCACACACACACACACACACTCACACTCAGACATGACGGGCTCGGCGTCAGGACACCTACTAGTGAACATGGCGTGGAAGTAGGGACTACAGGAGGCCAGGACCACCTAGGGAGACAGAGACAGGGGAGAGGGAGAGAGACATAGAGAGAGAAGAGAGAGACATAGAGAGAGAGAGAGAGAGAGAGAGAGAGAGAGAGAGAGAGAGAGAGAGAGAGAGAGAGAAGAGAGACAAGGGAGAGGGAGAGAGAGAGAGAGAATGTGAAAAAGAGAGACACAGAGAAAGATCTGTCTATGAACATATGTGCAAGAGTGAGTTTCAATGTGTGTGTGTGTGTGTGTGTGTGTGTGTGGAGGGCTGCAGGTGGCCAGCCCACCTTGTGAGCCTTGATCTCCTTGTTGGACACGTGCAGCACGATGTCACACAGGAGGCTGCGCTGACGCATCCTGTTCATGGACAGGAAGGAGTCGTGGTAGTGCCGCTTGGAGTTGTGGGAGACGCTGTGGCCGTCACGGTTCACCAGCTGCATGCCTCCCCCCTCCATGGTGGCTCCTCGCTGGGGACACACTGCTGCCTGCCTGGGCCTCTCGCTGGGGGGCTGGAACACACACACACACACAGAGACACACACAAACACACAGATATACACACACAGAGACACACACACAGAGACACACACACACACACAGAGACACACACACACACACACAGAGACACACACACACAGAGACACACACACACAGAGACACACACACACAGAGACAGATATACACACACAGACATGTAGATACAGACAGGACAGACAGACAGACAGACAACATGCAGTTAAACGTCTTGTCTAGTACATGTATGCGCAAAGTTGTTCATAAAATAACAATACATGAATCCATGAGGTTAAATATCCAAAACACACTAATTTGGTTTTATAAAGCACATTTCTTCTTGATAGACAGACACCCACATTCTCCAAAGTCACCACATGTCACATCACAGCGTTGATGAGCTGGCTGGCTGGGCTACAGGATAATGATGGACTTGGCAGTGGCACGTGCCAAAACCGGTTGTCGTTACCGGCTGACAGTGCTACCTGTCCCGGAAACTCCGACACTCAGTTGTGTCAAGAGGATGGAAGTGGATGCTGACGAGGCATTTGAACTGTCAACACATCACGACCTGACATCCACTGTCGTGCTGTGTCTTGACTGGGGTTTGTGTGTCGCGCTGTGTCCTGACTGGGGTTTGTGTGTCGCGCTGTGTCCTGACTGGGGTTTGTGTGTCGCGCTGTGTCCTGACTGGGGTTTGTGTGTCGCGCTGTGTCTTGACTGGGGTTTGTGTGTCGCGCTGTGTCTTGACTGGGGTTTGTGTGTCGCGCTGTGTCCTGACTGGGGTTTGTGTGTCGCGCTGTGTCCTGACTGGGGTTTGTGTGTCGCGCTGTGTCTTGACTGGGGTTTGTGTGTCGCGCTGTGTCTTGATTGGGGTTTGTGTGTCGCGCTGTGTCCTGACTGGGGTTTGTTAACAGCAGTTGTAAATAGAAGTGTTTTTCACCTTTAAAAAAAAACTAAAAGGAAACAGCATGCAAGAGCGGTCCTCTTTCAGCACCGAGAAACTTGGCGTGAGGCTAATCAAGCTCATGTTTCCAGTCTAATTAGGCCAGCTCTTGAATCTTTCATTAAGGGGTTAGGGGACAGAATATTTTGAAGCAGCCTCAATGTTTTCATTGGTCAAGCTTGCGTTACTAACCAGCCATTATCAGCTAATCAGCCCCAGTGAAGGATAATGGGTTTGGTTGTCTTGAGTCAGGTTTAGCGGTGAGCTTGCGGTAGCTTGGCAGGGTGAGAGGTTATGTGCTTAAGCAGTAGAAGGCCGGGACATTCTCTGTTGGAAGCATACTTCCTGTGGCCTGTCCTCTTTCAGATTGTTGGATCAGTTCTCATTTCCTTCCTTCTGTGTTCTAATGAACACGAGCATTCTTACTAGTGTTCCTCCTTACCACACAGTGTTCTAAAGAACATTCCTTTTGAACTGCAGTGTTCTAATGAATACGAGTATTCCTTCTGCCTGCTGCCTCTCGTGAGCAACCTGACACTGGGGAGGCAGAAAGCCAGCACAAAGAGAGGGTTTTATATGGCAACCTGAGCAAACTAGAGGATAAGATTTCATGTCTAAGCTTGAGCTTTATATAAACTGCCAAGTCTCAGAAACACTGTATTCATGGCATGCAGTCTCTTGCCTTGCTTCTTAAGTTCACAGGGACATCCCAATGGGGGGCACTTTAAATACATCTGCATTGGAACATGACTGCAACAGTGCATTTTAGAAGCAGGCTAGAAATGAAAACTGACCATCGTTATCATCTAGGTCTACAATAATCTAGGTAGATCCATCAATGAGAGAGTTCAATAATCTATCTTTATAATCTAGACACCCTTTCCTCTGGAGCATGTTGTGGTGTGTAAGAACACGGTTGCCACAGTAAGTGGTTCTTCCACACGTAATGCAGCTTTGGTCACCCAATACCAAGACCCCTCCAGCACTGTTCCCTTCACGAGACACACGGGTGCCGCATCTTTATTTCAACATCTCCCGCTGCACAAAACACAAACCTTCCTCCCTCAACAAAACTATTAGGAAGCCACCAATGGATAACCATCTCATATGTCACGAGCCACTGTTCATCGCAACGCAGGACACACGGTTCCCAGCACGTGACACCGATACATCAGGCTCATAACGTTTAAAATGCCCCAGGCGAAGGAGCGTTTCAACCTTCTGAGACCATTGTGTTCAAACCTAACAAGCCAGATTTTGTCATGTTATGATCGGTTGTTATCCAACCGATCATCCGTTATCATGCAACCGAGTTAAAGCAGCCCTTTCCCCATTGCGAGGTTAACCGTACAGTTTCCTTTACTGACTCAGCACAATAGAAGGCTTCCAGACATTTCCCTGACATTTCCCAGTTTGTGTGCTATTGTTTCCGTCAAATGCCTTATTTGTCTTTTAAAATGGGTATAGGTGTCTTGTTATGCGTTTCTGTGATGCACACCAACCCCCAACCCATCCATCTCAAATAACAGCATGAAAAACCCTGCCAAGGTAAATAAAATGACAGTTATACCGGTGATATCTTGCGGTGTCGCTCGGTCTTTTTCCTGTCCCCGTTTATATCGAAATAGAAGGCAGTTAGTATCTGCGTCCAATATTCTTTGTAATATTCCCCGCTGGTAAATCCCGGTTGTTAATCTGGGTACCCATTTGAGTGAAGCATACGGAAAACGAAGAAAGCCTCTGTTCAGTGGCCGATGATGTTGACGTAAAAGCAAACTGCACGAGCAATGACATCAGTTTTTAAGGTGGAGCACCGGCAGGTGGCTGAAAAGGGATGCCCGCTAGGTCAGATGCAATCATACACGTCGAAAGGAAAGCGTAACGTATTTGAAGATTTACCGATAACCGTGAGATGTACAGCTAATCATAAAGTCTTTGCGGAAGACATTGCAATCATTTTCACGGTGCTCATTACGACCTTAAATGACCGGTTGGAGGACCGAACACTGGACAATTAAACGCGCATGATATGCCTCCCCAAACATAAAAACAAGGATCTGACTACTATGGCTAGCTGGCTGTAACACTTCTGCATGACCCACTGCTAGCTAGCTTTAGCACTACTAGATAGGTAGCAGTGGTAAACAAAATGCCTTCCATCATTCATTGGTTTATGTATGTCCTCTCCTTATGTATAAGAGCGTGTTTGGTCCAAGCACTTCAATCACGAGGGACCATTTGCGGTCAACCTCAAAATGCATCTGCAGGAAAGACTGACAAGAAACGTTTTCGCTTTTTGCTTCAATCCTGTCTGGTTAATGTGACCGGATGGTCAAAGATCAGATGCTTGAAGGATTAGCTAGCGAGCGTTTACCAAAAAGAGAGTATACGATTCGACCGTTGAGGATTCTCAATATGCATAGCTTACCTGATGCCAGTGGGCAGAGAGGGTGGGGTGAGGTAACTAATGTCAATTTCCCCCCCCAAATCCGCTACAGTCCACCAGAAACTAAACGTGAGGGATCGTGGTGGTGTCACGTGACACAAACAAGGGGCGGCGTAGGGGAGGGTTGCCAAGTGGAAGATTTAACCCCCGTCATGGTTTATAAATACGTATTAATATGTATGTTGAACATGTCAATCATTATCCCCTTTCTTATCCACTTTCTATAAGCTCCCTAATTAAATTCAGCAATAAAAAATGGTAGGATCCTATTTAGTCTTGTTTGGCGCTTACTTACCAGAAGGGGGCAGTGTGCGTCCGTGTATGAAGGTTTTGACCTGCGGGGACTGCAGCAGCGGCAACTGGTGTCGGTTGTAGCCTACAGTGTTCCGAAGGATATGGTGGGTGCAGGACAGGAAAGCTGTAGGCTACTCTGCCTGCCAACTGTGACAGAGATGTCCGTTGGTTTTTCTCCAGGTGGAAGAGGACGGATCTTTTAAAATAAAATGTCAGACAAGGTTTATTTTGTCTTAATGGCTATTAATGGTATAGCCTAGGCTACATTTATATTTTTGTCGTGATGACAAGGAAATTAGTGCCACGTTCAAACAAACGTTTAACCGTGATAACAATCCTTTAGCAATCACAGATGGTGCGCTTAAGATTTTGATTATGAGCAGTCACAGAAAATTTAACTTTGACTGTGATCTAACTGTGTTGGAAGATGGCTTTGAAGCAGTCTTTGCTATATTAGTATAAACATGAACCATTTCACGTTGATAGATTTAGCGAATAACAGTTGCAGTAGTCTTGTTGGACGGACCGCCCTCACCATCCGAGCGCTTATCATTTCAAGTGGCAGTGCGCGCTCAGCAGTGCGGGCGGGACACTACTCTGGAACATGTAAAACAAGTGAATTAATTAGCTAAATAGTTCGAACATCCGTCATCGATTAAAAGGTATGTGTAGATCCTTCTTCACACGTTACGACCTGATTTTGCTAACCATGATGTTTGGTCTTTTAAAACGGCATTTTCGTTTTCTGTGGGTGATTGTTAGGCTATAGGTTTTTATAGTTTTTAAAGATTATAGAACAACGATTCGTGAACGTCGGTTGGCCGTTATGCGTAACCAATCTGTGGCATAATGACCATTGAAGTGTTCCCATTCGGTCCATAATCTGCAGTCAATGAACAGGTTGAAGCAGCACATCCGGAGTGTCGTTGACATTTTGTAAGGTTGGCTATTGGTCAATGTTGGTTCATTGTAGCCTACTCTCAGGTAATGCTGCTGTTAAGACACATCAGACGGGTGGAGCGATAAGCAATAACAGCATGTCACATGCATTGTTCAGTTGAACATTAATATTGAGTTTATTGGTTATGCAGGACAGTGGAAACAGATACAGAATTAGGATGAAACCATGTAAATCTCTTTAGCTTCTTTTTAGCATGCCGAAGGCTATAGGTGTCAAACATTCCGGTGATTCCGGGACATCCGGTTAAATTGCGACAGGATGACCAACAGCTGTCCTGGTAAATTAGAAGGGAAAGGATTACCCGGCCAGGGGACAGTTTATAATGGGCAGTTCAAACGCTGTCGCTTAAATTCGGTGTTCGCACCAAAGATGCATGCCCCACAAAGCATCATGGAGAAGGATGGAAACGTCTGGATATACAGTGCCTCACTTAATCCACAAAAGCGATCATCCGACCATGTCTTAATGGCGCTCGCAATTCATGTCAACACCCGAGCCATATAGGCCTAAAGATTGAAAACTAGAGGGGCAACGAGACAAAATAAAGAACTTTTAGTTTGTATTTCGACAGATTTAGGAGATTTAGGAATCGGAGCAGTAAAGTCAGATTATTGTGGATTTTGGAGTAAACACGAAGTAGACTATGAGACTGGAATGTCTACTAGTATAGCCTACTGGCTGAGAGAGAGGACATGGGATAGACATATACAGTAATTATCCAGGATGACTGTGAAATTAAAACACCAACGTTTAACAAGACAGTCCTTGGCCTCCCAGTCTCTTTCTTGTCTGGGGTGGTCTTCGTCAAGACCAGGACACCCAGACTCACTTCACCCTGAGCCTCTCAGTGTGTGTGTGTGGCTGTGTGTGTGTGTGTGTATAGCTGTGTGTGTGTGTGTGTGTGTGTGTGTGTGTGGCTGTGTGTGTGTGTGTGGCTGTGTGTGTGTGTGTGTGTGTGGCTGTGTGTGTGTGTGTATAGCTGTGTGTGTGTGTGTGGCAGAATGTGTGTGTCTTCCTGGAACACACTGGCCCAGCCTAGCAGCTGTTTGGAAGTATAAATAGGAGTTGCGACGGCTACTTTGGTCCCAAAACTCTTTTGCAATCTTGCCAAGCCCCCATGCCTGAGAGAGCAGGCTTATTCTGGGGAGCCTTTGGTACAGAGCGGGCCCCACTGGTACCTACAGCTCATTCAGAGTCAGAGGATGGATTGAGGTATGAGGGAGGGAGAAAGGGAGGAAAGGAGGGATGGTTGGTTGGTTGGTTGGATAGAGGGGTGGATGAATGGATGGACCAAGGGATGGATGGATTGTTGGTACAAAACCAAACCAACAGAAAAGGATTTGCTCAATTGCATCTCGCTCTTCATCTCCATCTCTCTCTCTCTGAGTATTATTAATACTCACTATCTTTTTATCTATCTCTGTCTCTGTCTCTTCCTTGCTCTTGTGCTATCTCTCTTCCTATCAAACTTGGTCTCACACTGTTAAATTCAAATAGCTTTATTGGCAGGAAGTGCTATTGTAAATATCCAAAACAGCAATTTTAATCTGAATGAAACTGAATTAGTATTCAGTATTTCATCAAGAAACACATTGAAACACATTTCTAAAGCATTTTCTCTCTCCCCCTCCCTCCCTCCCTCCCTCCCTCCCTCCCTCCCTCCCTCCCTCCCTCCCTCCCTCCCTCCCTCCCTCCCTCCCTCCCTCCCTCCCTCCCTCCCTCCCTCCCTCCCTCCCTCCCTCCCTCCCTCCCTCCCTCCCTCCCTCCCTCCCTCCCTCCCTCCCTCCCTCCCTGTGTGTGACAGTCCGCAGGATCAAGGTTGAATCCTGCTGTGTTGGTATCTGAGGCTGGTGGCCTACAGATGCTGTCAGAGTGTGTGTAGTTTAGGAGTTGGGGCGTCGCGCTTCCTTGGAAGGGTAATGGATTGCGGCCTGTGAAAGAAAGAGAGTGAGGGTATCTCTGTGGTCCCAGCCTTGTTGGGGAACTGCCCCAGGGGCAACAGAGCCTGGCAGAGCTCCAGACCGAGGGGGCTATTTTGGGACTTAGCGATGGGAAACTGAGCAGGCCTGTAATAACTCATACAGAGATGTCCTCTGAGAGAAAAAAACTCTATAAACAAAACACTGGACTCCTCTTTTTGTTTCTTTCTTTCTCTTTTTCTTTCTCCTTTTCTTGTTCTCTCACTTGCTTTTATGATGATGTTATTGTCTCTCTCTCTCTCTCTCTCTCTCTCTCTCTCTCTCTCTCTCTCTCTCTCTCTCTCTTTTCTCTCTCTCTCTTTTTTTCTCTCTCTCTCTCTCTCTCTCTCTCTCTCTCTCTCTCTCTCTCTCTCTCTCTCTCTCTCTCCCCCCTTCTCTCTCTCTCTCTCTCTGTCTCTCACTCTCAACCTCTCGCATTCCCTCCATTTCTCTCTCTTTCTCTCTTTTTCTCTCTCTTTCTCTTTTCAAAACACTTGACTGCTCTTTCTCTTCATCTTTATCTCTCCCTCTTGCTCATTCTTTCCCTTTCCCTCCACTTATGATTTATGAAGGCAAACTCCAGTGAAGAAGTCGTCCTTATGTTACCATAACAATATTAATCAGATTGTCCTCCGCCCTGGCCCAGTGTACTAATTAGCGTTCCGGTAATCAAGCACAACCCCTTCCAGCTTCTCCTCCACGTGAACAGGGCATTACGGAACGATCCGTCCAGATCTGGAGAACAAACTCTAACTAGAGTCACGTTCTCTGCAGATCCCACTTTAGCCTTTGTTTACGTCCAACAATGGCTTATTTTTACCCTGCGGTTCTCCGGGAAAGGAAGTGGCTGCGGGGAACAGAGGAAGAGCAGCCCCCTTCCTGGTCCTTCCTGAACGCTCCTCTACTGCCCTCCTGCCTCTACTGCCCTCTTGCCTCCTCCTGCCTCTACTGCCCCCCTGTCTCTACTACTGTGTGTGTGTGAGAGCGTGTGTGAGTGTGTGCGTGTGAGTCACAACCTTCTGCGTGTGGCTGCATCTGTGTGCTCATTAGACTGGAGGAAAGTTCCATGTTTCTCTTCAATATTTGGATTTCGCAGATCCTTGTCAGCGACCCAATGACCTGTTGTTTTTTCAGACGTTACCCATACCCTTCATGGCTTTCTGTGTGTATGAGTGTGACAGTGTGTGTGTGTGTGAGACAGTGTGTGTGTGTTTTAGGGATCTGGTGAAGACAGTTTGTGTGTGTGTGTGTGACAGTGTGTGTGTGTTTTAGGGATCTGGTGAAGACAGTGTGTGTGTGTGTGTGTGACAGTGTGTGTGTGTTTTAGGGGATCTGGTGAAGACAGTGTGTGTGTGTGACAGTGTGTGTGTGTTTTAGGGGTCTGGTGAAGACAGTGTGTGTGTGTTTTAAGGGTCTGGTGAAGACAGTGTGTGTGTGTGTGTGACAGTGTGTGTGTGTTTTAGGGATCTGGTGAAGACAGTGTGTGTGTGTGACAGTGTGTGTGTGTTTTAGGGGTCTGGTGAAGACAGTGTGTGTGTGTGTGTGTGTGACAGTGCGTGTGTGTGACAGTGTGTGTGACAGTGTGTGTGTGTTTTAGGGGTCTGGTGAAGACAGTGTGTGTGGGGGACTGTTGTTGCCTCAAGAAGGACGATGGCTGGGTCATGTGATGACCCGTGACATCATCAAACATGCAACTGGGTTCTTCTGAGCTGGGAGAGACATAACCAGTACACCAGTCTATGTAGACTCTCTTAACCAGTACACCAGTCTATGTAGACTCTCTCTTAACCAGTACACCAGTCTATGTAGACTCTCTTAACCAGTACACCAGTCTATGTAGACTCTTAACCAGTACACCAGTCTATGTAGACTCTCTTAACCAGTACACCAGTCTATGTAGACTCTCTCTTAACCAGTACACCAGTCTATGTAGACTCTCTTAACCAGTACACCAGTCTATGTAGACTCTCTCTTAACCAGTACACCAGTCTATGTAGACTCTCTTAACCAGTACACCAGTCTATGTAGACTCTTAACCAGTACACCAGTCTATGTAGACTCTCTTAACCAGTACACCAGTCTATGTAGACTCTCTCTTAACCAGTACACCAGTCTATGTAGACTCTCTTAACCAGTACACCAGTCTATGTAGACTCTCTCTTAACCAGTACACCAGTCTATGTAGACTCTTAACCAGTACACCAGTCTATGTAGACTCTTAACCAGTACACCAGTCAATGTAGACTCTCTTAACCAGTACAACAGTCTATGTAGACTCTTAACCAGTACACCAGTCAATGTAGACTCTCTTAACCAGTACACCAGTCTATGTAGACTCTCTTAACCAGTACACCAGTCAATGTAGACTCTCTTAACCAGTACACCAGTCTATGTAGACTCTCTTAACCAGTACACCAGTCTATGGAGATTCTCTTAATCAGTACACCAGTCTATGTAGACTCTCTTAACCAGTACACCAGTCTATGGAGATTCTCTTAATCAGTACACCAGTCTATGTAGACCCACCAGTACATGCCAGTCTATGTCATTCTACACTAAGCAGTCTTGTGGACAATCTCTGTGTTCTCTTGACTTCCTATAGACTCTCTCTCTGAAGACCAACTCTAGCTGCCTTCCAATGGGTATCTCTGTGTGTGAGGGTGGGCTTGTGTTTGTGTGTGGGGGGGGGGTGAGGGAAGGGTGATGATTACAAAAAAAATGTCATTAGCGCCTTACACAGAAAATCTGTCATGCTAGTTGCCTCCAAGCTAGGCTATTCACAATATACATTTACCGTCCAAATTTAACTTAATCAGTATTTTATCATGAAATTCTGTCATCAAAATAATTACATATGGGGATTTTCCAAGAGGAAGACACAATACTCTCTTTCTTTGATTCAAAAAAAATGTTTATGTGAGAATCAGGGGATTCAATAGACTGTGATTTGTGTGTGTGTGTCTCTCCACCAGAGTGGAGATGACTGCTTGAATCGAGAGATGACTGCTTGAATAGAGTCGTGGTGTTTTGAACGGCCATGAATGAGCATACCACTTTGAGTGGGATTCAAAATAACATTCACAGTTGCTAAGAGACGTAGTTTCCCGCAACCTCAACATGCATTGAGCTTCATTCACCTACCGAGGCAAAACTGAAGTCCATCAAATCAATGGAACAGTTTGCTTTTGTAATGATCAGACTCAGGAGAAGTAGTAGCGATCTAAGTGCGGGCTTTTAATGGTGGTATAGAGTAGTCAAGCAGGCACAGGTCGTCAACAGGCAAACAGAGCAAGGCAGGCAAATCCAAAGGAGAGTTGGGTCACAGGCTTGGGTGGAACAGGGGCTGGCAGGGGCATCAGAGGCTGGCAGGGGCATCAGAGGCTGGCAGGGGCATCAGGGGCTGGCAGGGGCATCAGAGGGTAGGCACAGAGCAGGTATGGATGTCAGGCTGGGGTTGTTATGTCGGTTTCTAAGAATCCAAAGGGAGGAGCAGGAGAATGGTCGAGACAAAAACAAAGGTTCGGTACACATAAATCTCTGTGATAAGTAACGCTCGGTATTGCAGGTAAGGAATCACTAACAAGACTTTGCAGTGGAGAAACAGACTAAGATGGTATATATAGACTGACATATCTAATCAGGTAAAGGAGATGCAGGTGTGTGTGTGTGTGTGTGACTGTGTGTGTGTTGAGGAAATTCAAAACTCTGGTGACTGTGACCTTGGGAGGGGAGCCACCACTGTCACAGCTTTAAAGCATCCCACAGAAATGACAAGCTTGTAGTGGGAGCTTCACTCATACAGGTGTACAACGTGTTAGCGTGACCAGCAGTATTAGTATGTATAAATAATCCTCACGCTATCTATCTATCTCTCTCTGTCTCTCTCTCTCTCCTTGTCTCTCTCTCTCCCTGTCTCTCTCTCTCTCCCTGTCTCTCTCTCTCTCCCTGTCTCTCTCTCTCTCCCTGTTTCTCACTCTCTCCCTGTCTCTCTCTCTCTCTCTCTCCCTGTCTCTCTCTCTCTCCCTGTCTCTCTCTCTCTCCCTGTCTCTCTCTCTCTCCCTGTTTCTCACTCTCTCCCTGTCTCTCTCTCTCTCTCTCTCCCTGTCTCTCTCTCTCTCCCTGTCTCTCTCTCTTTCCCTGTCTCTCTCTCTCTCTCTCCCTGTCTCTCTTTCAATCTCTGTCTCGCTCTCTCTCCATCCTGCTGTCATTTCTCTGTCTTTTCTCTTTGTTCTTTTGGTTTTCACTCTTTCTTTATTTTTCATCTTTCTGTCCAGGTACTAAACAAGCCAGATGACAGTACCCCTCCCCCCTCTCTCCTGGTCATGGTTACAGTAACCTCCCCTCCCCCCTCTCTCCTGGTCATGGTTACAGTAACCTCCCCTCCCCCCCTCTCTCCTGGTCATGGTTACCATAACCTCCCCTCCCCCCTCTCTCCTGGTCATGGTTACAGTAACCTACCCCCTCCCCCCCTCTCTCCTGGTCATGGATACAGTAACCTCCCCTCCCCCTCTCTCTCCTGGTCTTGGTTACAGTAACCTCCCCCCCTCTCTCCTGGTCTTGGTTACAGTAACCTCCCCCCTCTCTCCTGGTCTTGGTTACAGTAACCTCCCCTCCCCCTCTCTCTCCTGGTCATGGTTACAGTAACCTCCCCCCCCTCTCCTGGTCTTGGTTACAGTAACCTCCCCTCCTCTCTCCTGGTCTTGGTTACAGTAACCTCCCCTCCCCCTCTCTCTCCTGGTCTTGGTTACAGTAACCTCCCCTCCCCCTCTCTCTCCTGGTCTTGGTTACAGTAACCTCCCCCCCTCTCTCCTGGTCATGGTTAACAGCTGCCGTGAGCTGCCGTCCTGAGATTCTGAGAGGATCTGAGCAGTTTGATATCGAGCGCGGAGCAGCGTTTAATTAGTGTAATTAATGTAGTCTCTGGAGAACTACGGATCAAAACACAACCGCGACACCTCAGGCTCCAGTCACATCACTTCCTGCCCGGTTATGACAAGCTTTGTTTCTTTCTATCGTCCTTTTTATCTTTCTCTAAATCTCTCCATCTTGGTAATGGGGAGGGGGAGAGGGGAGGTGAGGAGGAGAGGGGCGGGGGAGGTGAGGAGGAGAGGGGCGGGGGAGGTGAGGAGGAAAGGGGCGGGGGAGGTGAGGAGGAAAGGGGCGGGGGAGGTGAGGAGGAGAGGGGCGGGGGAGGTGAGGAGGAGAGGGGGAGAGGGGAGGTGAGGAGGAGAGGGGCGGGGGAGGTGAAGAGGAGAGGGGCGGGGGAGGTGAGGAGGAGAGGGGGCGAGGGGAGGAGGGACGTAAGAGCAGCCTAAAGTAAGGGGAAGAAAGATGGAAAAAAAATAGGAAGAATAAAAGATCTTAAGAAAGAAAAGGTGAGGCAGGGGATTGGAGGATGGCACATGTAGAGATACATCGAGGGAGGTAGTAAGGTTGTGTACAGAGTGAGAGAGGATGACAGACAGGGAGAGAAGCAAAGAAAGAAAAATAATGGATGCAGTGGTGGAGAGGAGGGGGGATAGAGAAAGATGAAGGTCAGGTATGGAGAAAGAAGATGGAAAAGAAGGTAGAGCAAGATGACATTGTATAAATATAGAGAGAGACAGGACGTGAGAGGAGAGTTAAATGAAATGGTTTGGAACTGGTTATCAGAACTCCACTCTGGAGTTTTAGACAGGGGATGAGTCTCTCAAATCACACAGTCTCTCTCTCCCCTTTCCTTTCTCTACCTCTCTCCCCTTTCTCAGTCTCTCTCTCTCCCCCCTTTCAGCATCTCTCTCTCTCCCCTTTCTCAGTCTCTCTCTCCCCTTACCTTTCTCTACCTCTCTCTCTCCCCTTTCTCAGCCTCTCTCTCTCCCCTTTCTCAGCCTCTCTCTCTCTCTCTCTCTCTCTCTCTCGGCCCATACATCTCCTGCTCGTCAGTCTCCATCACACACATCTGACATGAAGTTTTTATGTGAATAACATGGGTCCAGGTGTGGGTGTATTCTAGCTAGCTTCCATCCTGCCTCCCTTTCTGTGCTGTCCAAGCTCACAGTCCTGTGTTGTACACAGACAGTACACTACAGACTCAGTAGAAACGTACAGGAGGTCATATTCTTTTCTTTTCTCACGCACACACACTCTTACACAACTATGGACTGACCCACGGACTGGCTTAGTGTGAAGACCCTGCCTTTTCTGAAGAAGCTGATACACCCACCCACACACACACACCCACACACACACACACACACGTACACACACTCACACACACATGAACTGACCAGATGATGGATTGCAGGACAACAACCTTTTCTTCATGACCGCATTACTGCAGATGCTTTTACACACTGCAGAAGAAGCCATGCTTCACACACACACACACACACACACACACACACTCACACACTTACACCAGCTAACCACACACACTCACACCAGCTAACCACACACACACCCCAACACATTCCCAGAATATTGATACAGAGACACCATGACCCAACCGATAAGACCTCTGTGAGATTTCCTTGACTGTTCTAGGATGCTGGAGAGGAGAGGAGAGGAGAGGAGAGGGGAGGGGAGGAGAGGACAGGGGAGAGGAGGGGAGGGGAGGGGAGGAGAACCAGTTGGTTCGTTCTGTCTTGCTGTAGTGGGCTGGTTTATAGACTGTCAGTTTGGTCAATGACTGACTGACTGGTTTATAGACTGTCCAACTGGTGGTTTATAGACTGACTGGTGGTCTATAGACTGTCCGACTGGTGGTTTATAGACTGACTGACTGACTGGTTTATAGACTGACTGACTGGCTGGCTGGTTTATAGACTGGCAGACTGGTTTATAGACTGTTTGGCTGGCTGGTTTGTAGACTATCTTAGTGACTGGTTTATAGACTGACTGAATTTACATTTACATTTATTCATTTAGCAGACGCTTTTATCTAAAGCGACTTCCAAGAGAGTCTGACTTGATACTGACTTGTTTATAGACTGACTTGTTTATAGAGTGTCTGCCTGGTTTGTAGACTGATTTACTGTCTGCTTGTGTCTCCAGCAGGAAGGAACACCATGAGGAGGATCCTGTCTCTCTGTCTGGCTCTGCTGCTGCTACTGGG
>NC_140378.1:20037500-20122500 GCF_054491055.1 Hypomesus nipponensis
TCCCCCTCTCTCTCCCCTTCTCTCTCTCCCTCTCTCCCCCTCTCCCTCTCTCCCTCTCTCTCCCCCTCTCCCTCTCTCTCTCTCTCTCTCTCTCTCTCTCTCTCTCTCTCTCTCTCTCTCTCTCTCTCTCTCTCCCTCTCTCCCCCTCTCCCTCTCTCCCTCTCTCTCCCCCTCTCCCCCCTCTCTCTCTCTCTCTCTCTCTCTCTCTCTCTCTCTCCAGTCTTCCCCATTGTTCCAGCGATCACGTATGGTGTGGCCCGTGGCCTCTTCTACAACGACAAGTAACGTCTCCCCCTCATGACCCCTCTTATCTCCCCTCCCTCTCTCCCCGCTCTTTGTCTTGCACTCGTGTGTGAGTGTGAGTGTGTGTGTGTGTGTGTGTGTGCATGTGATGTGTGTGTAAACATCCAGATGTCTCTGTGTGTTTCTCAGGTGCTGGATTGGCTCAGATACCTACCTGGTCTACATCATTCACGGGCCCATCCATGCTGCCCTGCTAGTGAGACTGCTGTGGACACACACACACGCACACACACACACACACCTCTACAAACACACACTCTCACTTTGTCTTTTACTGTCAAATCAGTTGTCTCGCTCCCGCCCCCCTTACTACCCCCTCTCTCCCTCCCCCTCTCTCTCACCCCCCCCCCCTTCCCCCCCAGGTAAACCTGTTCTTCCTCCTCAACATCATGCGAGTCCTGATCACCAAGCTGAAGGTGACCCACAGCGCTGAGTCCAACACCTACATGAAGGCAGTGAGAGCCACTCTCATCCTGGTGCCTCTGCTCGGGGCTCAGTTCATCCTGGTGCCCAAGAGGCCGGAGGGACGCCTCACCAGACCCATCTACGACTCCATCATGCACATCTTCGCACACTTCCAGGTACGGGGGGCGGGTGAGGGAGGGGGGCGGGTGAGGGAGGGAGGGAGGAGGGGGAGGGAGGAGCAGAGGGGAAGGGAGGGTGGGTAGAGGGATGGAGAGAAAGAGGGGGAGAGATGGGTAGAGGGATAGAGAAGGGGAGGAGAGGATGAGTAGGGGGTGAGTAGAGGGATACTAATATGTTATTTTTTCCTTTTTTTTTCTTTTCAGGGTCTTCTGGTGGCAATTATATTCTGTTTCTGCAACTCTGAGGTAGGTACCAACACACTGCATCTGAAAGATAGCATGACAATGGCAGACTATAATTAGTTATCACCTTTTAGAGATTTATTCTTGAACTCCATTTAGTTTCTTTTATTAAAGTGTTAACACCTGCTCTAAGAACTTGGCCCTTTCCATTTTTATCAGGGTGATAACACACTAATTATCACGCTGTTAAGCTCAGCAGGATTTTGTGTCCTTGTGAATTGTATAAATCTCACTGTGGAATCTGAAAATGACAGTTTTGGAACTTTAAACCTTCCACAAATGGAAAACTGTTTTCGATCAGAACCTGGCTTTATATCCGGCTAAAGGGGAGAAGAGGGAGGTTGACAGGGCTGGGTGGAGGAAGAGAGAAGGGGCTGGGTGGAGGTAGAGAGAAGGGGCTGGGTGGAGGTAGAGAGAAGGGGCTGGGTGGAGGAAGAGAGAAGGGGCTGGGTGGAGGTAGAGAGAAGGGGCTGGGTGGAGGAAGAGAGAAGGGGCTGGGTGGAGGTAGAGAGAAGGGGCTGGGTGGAGGAAGAGAGAAGGGGCTGGGTGGAGGAAGAGAGAAGGGGCTGGGTGGAGGTAGAGAGAAGGGGCTGGGTGGAGGAAGAGAGAAGGGGCTGGGTGGAGGAAGAGAGAAGGGGGTGGGTGGAGGTAGAGAGAAGGGGCTGGGTGGAGGAAGAGAGAAGGGGCTGGGTGGAGGAAGAGAGAAGGGGGTGGGTGGAGGTAGAGAGAAGGGGCTGGGTGGAGGTAGAGAGAAGGGGCTGGGTGGAGGAAGAGAGAAGGGGCTGGGTGGAGGAAGAGAGAAGGGGCTGGGTGGAGGAAGAGAGAAGGGGCTGGGTGGAGGTAGAGAGAAGGGGCTGGGTGGAGGAAGAGAGAAGGGGCTGGGTGGAGGAAGAGAGAAGGGGCTGGGTGGAGGAAGAGAGAAGGGGCTGGGTGGAGGTAGAGAGAAGGGGCTGGGTGGAGGAAGAGAGAAGGGGCTGGGTGGAGGAAGAGAGAAGGGGCTGGGTGGAGGAAGAGAGAAGGGGCTGGGTGGAGGTAGAGAGAAGGGGCTGGGTGGAGGTAGAGAGAAGGGGCTGGGTGGAGGTAGAGAGAAGGGGGTGGATGGAGGTAGAAAGAAGGGGCTGGGTGGAGGAAGAGAGAAGGGGCTGGGTGGAGGTAGAGAGAAGGGGCTGGGTGGAGGTAGAGAGAAGGGGCTGGGTGGAGGAAGAGAGAAGGGGTTGGGTGGAGGAAGAGAGAAGGGGCTGGGTGGCCACCCTGGAGAGGTGCAGAGAGGAGAAGACAATAAAGTCTGCAACAGGAAGTGATGGTCCCCGCTGCCATGGTTACGTTGTCTATAATCTAGCCAGTGACATGACTCAGCGTGCAGAGAAACAGGGAGAGTGAGAATCTCCTGTAAGATCTGTCAGGTGGTCTCTCTTGTCCTGGCAGGTGGCACCGTGACGTCTTTATGAAGTTACATGTATAACCCATGTATGACATTCTAGACTCACGGGTCATCTCATTCATTTTAGCAGGTGTTATGATAATGTAATTATGAAGTTAAAAGGCGCTGTTTAACTCATGTAGGGCATTCAAAACTCATGGGGCCGTCCTATGAATTATAGCAGGTTTCATGATGATGCACCATGTACCAAGGTAATACAAACAAGGTAATATAAACAATGTATAGTAACCAAGGTGATGTAACCATGGTAACGTACCCCCCCCCCCCCCCCCCCCCCCCCCCTTAGGTTCAGACAGTCCTCAGGCGACAGTGGGCTCAGTTCAGATCAGCCTGGGGCCTGACCCCCATTACCTCAGACTCACACTCTAACTACCACACCAACTCCGTCACCGAGACCAGCCGGGCCACCGTGTTCCACGAGCGCCACGACCACAACCACGCCAAGACGGACGCGGTCGCACTGCAAGCTAACGGGCAGAGCAACGGCAAACAGCGCGCCAGCATCATCGGTGAGGTCGATCCGCCGCGGATCCTGGAGACCACCGAGATCTGACGAGGGGAGTGTTGTCACTTTCCGTTTGTGACGTTTCCTGTTTGCGTCACTTCCTGTTTATGGTTCGCATCACTTCCAGGGAGACGGGATGTTATGGTTACAGTTTAAAAAAACACAACGTCCGAAAGACCTTTTAAGTATAAATGATCGCACACTTATGGAGTATTTTTCTTTCACACAAATGTATGTAAATTGTAATCTCAAGCACAAACACACACTCGCACACCTCTCTAGTTTATACACACATCGCTCTAGTGGGCATCTTATTAGAGGGTCCAGTAAAAAACGTTTTTTTGGGGGTATGACTCTTCTTGTTTTCATCACCTTTATCCTTCATCAAACACACCAGCTGACATATTTAGGATGAAACAAGGACTGAATTAGCATGAGAAGGGCTTGGATTTGGGCAGAGGGTAAGTCAGTGCTGGGGAGATTATTTTGTATATTATTATGGTATGTTTCTTAGACGGTGTGTACAAAATATACAGTAGGTCAGTAGGTCGACCATTTTAACTTGTCGTGTTATCGATGTACAGAATCCCGATATTTGACAGACAGACAGAAAGACACAGACAGACAGACAGACAGAGACAGACAGACAGACAGATAGACACAGACAGACAGACAGACACAGACAGACAGACAGACAGACAGACATGTACAGAAACAGTTGACTATCTGCTAACATTTTCAGTATAACAGCATCATGTGAATTATCCCAAATGTGTAAATGTTTCCTGTCAAAAGTGATATTGTGGTTTTCTATCTAACTACCAGGGATGTACAGTAAAACCCAGTCAGTAGTGTCATCAGAACATGAGTGCCATCAGCCTTGCGTTGCAGTGTTGCCTACAAACAAACATTCCTTTTTACTCTCCCAAAGAAACACGTGCAACACAATTGTATATACGTTTTTTAATCTTTTTCATTAACACAATGTTACGTGACGATAAGTGTGAAATCCAATAAAAAATTCAGATAAAAATTGTCTTTGTCGCTTTTGTTGAGTGTTTATTATTATTTATCACCATGTCTGAATGTGATTGAGTTATTAGTGTAAATGGATATGAACATGTTATTCTGTTATCTGGAGGATGAAACATGAGTGTGTTAAACAACCTAAGAGCCATCAGTGCTGTTGCAGACGGACATAATGACGCTGCTGATAATCAATATAAATATTATAATCTATATAAATATTATAATCGATATGAATATTATAATCTATATGCATAATACTTTTAAAACTGTCCAGTCTGCCTGAGTACACATAATATTCATTTTTTCACATTTAAAAAATAATATAATATTTGTTTATTATACCATTCTAATCTGATGTTCTCAGTCAGCTAAAATCCTCTCATAGTTTGAGCTGTATCATGACTGTGATGGACCAGCCAGCCATTTACCATCTACTACGGGCAGAAACGGGAGACGGTGTTCGGTGGGTCCATGAACATGACCAAATTCACCATGCTTTGAGCTTTGTCAACGAATTTCAACATTTCCTGACAATTGGATTTCAAAAGGACGAGGTCCTACCGAGATTTGAACTCGGATCGCTGGATTCAAAGTCCAGAGTGCTAACCATTACACCATAGGACCGAGTGAGATCATAACACGGATTTATAACAATATAATTTGACTACTGTTGACAATCTTTTTTTCTTCTTCCAACGACGGTATGCTATTAATAGCGGTATGCCCACTATGTGTACAATATTTTCTTTTTCAATTATTTCATTTTCGATGAACGGCTACATCCGGTCATGTTGTGTGGAACAGTGGCAGGGCTTCGACAAAGAAGCCGCCTGCTGGCAGAAAGCGCTCGAGCTCAAATTGCAGCGCAGAATTCATCGGTGAAAGTTTTCTGTCGAGACATTTTAAAATAGTTAGCGTTCTATCTAGCTAGCTCGGTCAAGTAACCTACGTGCCTTTTAGCTCTTTAATACACGTCAAATTACTAAACAGCACGTATATGTCATTATTTGACAGCGAAATGGACAATGAAACCGACAGAATTCAATAGGCTACGCGATGATCGGATTAAACAAGTCGGTGGCATTGCTCCATCCGGACCCGCCTGCTGTCGATTTAATTTATTTCCAGATCCTCAATCTGTACCTGAGAGAGCCGAGAACAAATTAAGGCATGTGATGACACAACAACACCACTAGGTGATGGCACAGAGCCGTAATTTAGCCATTTTACACAAACGGCGGAGCAGCAGTTCATTCAGAATCCTAGTTAGGGTGAGAACAAGGATCTTCTCACCCACAGGAGAGTGGCTGACAGCCGTGACGCACATAGAGGCTGCATTACTGAGGAGCGATCTATAACTGGAGATCCACACCTCCCCCCTACTCCCCCCTCCACCCCCCCCTCCCCCCTCCACCTGGGGAGACACTCTGCTTGAGGATCATCCCAGCAGATCTCTTAACCTCAAACCCCCTCCTGAGCACAGGCTAGCAGTGCCGCAACACAAACCAAACAGGATGCAGAAATAAAGAAGATTGCTCTCCGTGTGTGTGTGGGTGTGTGTGTGTGTGTGTGGCCAGGATGCGTGTGTGGCTGGCTGGCTGGCCGGAGGGTGTGAGGATTAAGACCCCGCGTCACAGCTACCTTGCATTCACACAGAAACCCTAATCCCAGTCTCATCTGTTTCACACGAGGGGGTAATTCCTGCTAATCTCAGCACTTTTGGCCTCATGAATCCGTCCCAAGGCCCACCCTGGGCTGGCTGATCACTACCCCCTGGACACACTGCCGTCCGTTATATGGTGGGTGTGTGTGTAAGTGTACCTCAGAAGTACAAGTTCTCTCTCTCCCCTCTCCCCCCTCCCTCCCTCTCTCTCTCTCTCCCCCTCTCTCCCTCTCTCTCTCTCTCTCTCTCTCTCTCTCTCTCTCTCTCTCTCCCTCTCCCTCTCCCTCTCCCTCTCTCTCTCTCTCTCTCTCTCTCTCTCTCTCTCTCTCTCTCTCTCTCCTCTCTCTCTCTCTCTCTCTCTCTCTCTCTCTCTCTCTTGCTGTCTTGAGTATTTTTCTCTGCAGACACACATCTTATGATCACACCTCAGTGGAACATGATGAAGGGTGTGGTGTGTGTGTGTGTGTGTGTGTGTGTGTGTGTGTGTGTGTGTGCCCACCGCAACTCTCAGAGGAAGGATGTGTGTTGTGTTTCACGGTAGTGTGTGTGTGTGCTCTGTCTGAGGGTCCGAGGCAGAAGGTACACTCCGTGTCTGTTGACAGCCTGCAGGCAGAAGCCTCCATGGTACACCGAGCTCCACAACATGGGGCCTCTCTTGTCCTGAGGAATAAAAACAGTGTTTATGGCCTCTAGTCACGGCAGCTAATAGCACACTCCAGCTTCAGAGAAATTCTGAACAGCAAATTGCTTGATTCGATAATTGGTTGTTTTGTCGTATTTTCCAACAACGTTCGTATGTTCCCTGAAATGTTTTTCTATTTTCAGTGTGTTGCTTTCTCTCATGCGGAACTGTAACTACCGGTTTTATTCCGCAGGACAAGAGAGGCTTCGTGTGGAGTGACTTTACACCGTCACAGGCCATCGCTACCTCACCCTGTAGAATGAGGAGAAATACATCCTCTCTCCCACTGTCTTAGGTGATGTTGTTCGGGACTGAAAACTAAAGACGGACAAGACCGTGATCAGGGCCTGGCAGGAACAAACAACAGTGTGTTTGTACTCGCACTGCATGAGGTGTGTGAGAGAGCTTTCAAGACTCCAAACTGACAGATGAGTTGTACACCATGGACTTAATCTGCCACTGGAGGTAACCAGCAACCTTTACACAAGAGGCACTGACAGGCAGGGGGGCGGGGGGCGGGGAGGGAAGCGGGGGCACTGGCAGGGGGCTGCTTGAGAAGAAAGCATCAAAGAGAGATGAAGAGGGAAGCAGGAGATAGAGAAGCAAGTGTGAGAGAGAGAGAGAGAGAGAGAGAGGGCGAGAGCGAAAGAGAGAGAGAGCTAGCGAGCGAGAGAGAGAGATAGAGAAGCAAGTGAGAGAGAGAGAGCGAGATAAAGCAGGAAGAAGAGAGATTTGAGAAAGAAAATAGAGAAGAAACAAGGAGGAAAAAGAGCAATGATGGCCCAGGGAGATGATGAGTGATGAACAAGAGAGGGGGGAGGGGGAAGGGGGGAGGAGAGGTAGGAGCGAGGGAGGATGGATGGATGGAAGGAGAATAGTAGTAAGTAGAGATAATCTGAGTGTGGTGTTTTACGTAACACCCTGCAGAACAACCTGGTTTCTTTCTTTCTTTCTCTCTGATGGGTGAGGAACTCCCCTCACTCTCCCAGGCCAGGTTGCTGCCCTGCCCTGATAGGCCAGGGCAGTTGGCTGCTCTGTTCTGATAAAACAGAAGTGTGCCGTTTGAGCCTGTTTACTCCTTTGATGCGTCGTACTTTAAAACTGACAACGTTCAAGTTGTTTGACGTCACATCCTATCTCAGCAGAACGACACATAGCTCTGTCAGATGACTGCTTTCTGACTGGGATCGTTGGACTGCAGAGTGACGTGTTTTAAGGAAAGAACACAGACACATAAAAAACTAATAAAATGAACACATGTAACCGCTAATTTAATGAACGCCAGGCCCCTAACAGTCCTCCCCATTCGCTTCTCAGGCACAGCTCAGCGATTAAAGCATATAAACTGCTAATCTAGAGATTGCTGGTTCAAGTGTCCCTCTGTAAATATATTTGTTACCAAACTTACTTGACTACATTGTGATCATCGTAGTAGGCGATAGGTTTGGCTCCCCTTGAATCACTCCTCAGTAACCTCAGACACATTTTGTGCCCAGGCTTTAGCTTGGCAGGTTAGTGCTGTCCTGGGAGGGTGGCTGGTCTGAGGAGGACCTTCTCCTGTTTATTCAGTCTAAGCTGTCCCTGCTGCTCAGTGGGTCGAGTCTGCATGCCTTGGCTGGTCCTCCATGTCATTTTCTAAGTATAACTCTGGCTCAGGGGCCAGATGGTCAGTGTTGCCAGTTTGCAGACTTTTTTTAATTGGCTCTGAACACACACACACACACACCAATACACACAGTAGTACACACACACAAGCAGAAAAGCTGGCTGGTGTAAAACAAGCGGATACACAAACACACGGGCAAGGCATCGGGCGGCAGGGTGGCACACGCACACACACACACACAAGCATATGCACACACAAACACACAGACACACGTACACACACACACACGTACACACACACACACAAGCATATGCACACACATACACACACTTGCAAATGCACACACACACATTCGATATACACACAACCAAGCACACACACACACACACGCACACAGGTACAAAGTTAGATGTCCTCTGAAGAAGCCATCCTCCATGTTGCTCCTCTCCTTCAACCTCACAAAGCAGGATATCCTGTTACTTAAACAGATTCAAAACATTTCAGAAATCAGGCAACAGAAACCTTGGTTAAACCGCTGCTGAGTGCTCAGAGTGCTCAGCGCTGCCCTGGATCCATGAGAATGTGGCTTTCAACCTGAACCACACAGGGTGTTGCGGAGGTCATCAGAGAAGGTTGATCACAGCTGTTAAAGAGAGAGGGCGAGAGAGAGGGCGAGAGAGAGAGAGAGTGGGTAAGGGAGGGAAACAAAGGGAGAGAAAGAGAAGGGGAGAGAGATACAGATAGATAGAGATAGATTGAGTGATGGAGGGAGGGTGAGAGGGAAAGAGAGATGTGTACTAACTTGGCCCATTAATTTACATCTCCCTTGTGACCTCCATAGGTTTCTGTTTCACGTGGTAAAAATAATAAAGCTGTAAATCACACATCAGGAGAGGTTGAGAAGGGGGACGGGGGTTGAGAAGGGGGGCGGGGGTGGAGAAGGTCACCAACGCCCAACATACAGTAGGTCAACCTGGACGGTCATTGACACAGATGGCCGTGTTGACAGACAGTTGTGCAAGGTGTCCATCCTCTATGAGGTCTGGTGAACTGAACACTGATCTGTAGAGACAGCTAGTAAACATGTCCCACAGTTTTCCTTTCCACACACTGTAAAAAGAGAGGTGGAGAGGGGAGGAGAACAGAGAAGCCCAAAACAGAATAGATTAAAGCAGAACAGAGTATGATAGAGTATAGTAGAGTCCTCATGAAGTACTCATCAATGATGCAAAGTTTTTTTTTTACATAAAAAAAATATATTTCTTCAACCCTTCAAATTTTTGTTCAAAAATCCTTTTTGAACCTTTCGAAACTTTTTTTAAAAATTATTTTTGCAGGGGCTTGGGGAGCGGTTGGGGAGTGAGAAGATGAGCCATGTGATGGGGGTGCGAGGTGAGCAAGTGATTTGAATATTATCATGGTTTCAAAACACATTCTTTCAGCATTTTCTGCTAGTGACCTCCCCTTATCTCAAACACTTGCTCACTGGGGCAAAGGTAAAGGTGAAAGTACATGTTTGTGAAATGGTGAAGGTGTGTGTTTGTGTGTGTGTATGTTTGTGTTTGTAATTGTGTGTGTGTGTGTATGTTTGTGCCTGTGTATATATGTGTGTGTGTATGTGCATGTGTGTGTATCCTCCTCAGGCTGTTCTAAATAGAAGCAACATGAATGCAGAGTGATGTGTCTGAAGACCTGAATGCCCTCTCTCTCTCTCTCTCTCTCTCTCTCTCTCTCTCTCTCTCTCTCTCTCTCTCTCTCTCTCTCTCTCTCTCTCTCTCTCTCTCTCTCTCTCTCTCTCTCTCTCTCTCTCTCTCTCTCTCTCTCTCTCTCTCTCTCTCTCTCTCTCTCTCTCTCTCTCTCTCTCTCTCTCTCTCTCTCTCTCTCTCTCTCTCTCTCTCTCTCTCTCTCTCTCTCTCTTCTCTCTCTCTCTCTCTCTCTCTCTCTCTCTCTTTCTCTTTCTCTGTCTCTCTTTCTACCTCTTTCTCTCTCAGTCTTTCTCTTTCAGTCTCTCCTCTCTGTCCCTTGGTCTCTCTCTCTGTACTCTTCTCGTCCAATCTCTTCCTCTGGCTGTCTGCCTCTTTCTCTCCTTTTGCGAGTGAGTCATCCTACCTTCAAGACTCTCTCTTTCTCCCCAGGGGTTTTCACAATGGACTAGAAGAGAAGAAGAGTAACAGTCTTCCTCGCTGGTGTGTCTTCCTCCATCCTTGTTTCAGGTTTTTTGTTTGTTTTTCCAGCTGTGTCTGTGGGCTCTAAATAGACCAGTCTGGGACAGAGTAGGTTCAGACAGGCAAGTAGGCAGACACAGGCAGGCAGGCAGGCAGGCAGGCAGGCAGGATGTAGGCGGTGTTTAGCCAGCCTCTATGAGAATGTACTGTAGATGGGAATTTCCACCCCAGGAGTCCTGAAGGCGTGGTGCTATGAGGCGTTGTGTTTGCTCTGGGAGAGAGAGGGATGCCCAGTGGACATGTGAGTGAGTGTGTGTGTGTGGGGGGGGGATCAGCAGAGGTGTGTCTGCTGTGTAAACACAGCCCTGACGGAGGAAGGAACAGGAGACACTCTTTCCCTCTCGAATTCCCCCTCCCCTCCCCTGCCATCCCACACACACTCAGACACACACACAATCCCCCCCTCCCCACACACACAAACACACTTTCTAACACACACACGCCTTCAACCCACTTTCCCCATCCCAACCCCCACACACCACTCCTACAGAACCCCATCTCCTACCCATACACACACACCCCTCCAAACCACACACATACCCCTCTTACCCACACACACACACACACACACACACCCCTCTTACCCACACACACACACCCCTCCTCACTGCTCACACACTCTCGCTGATCCCCCACACAGACACACAGCCACAAGCGCTGGCCTAGATTTGAGCACATGTAGACTGGGACAAACAAACGGGACGTTAAACACGCTTGTTCTGAACACACAACCTACATACTACTTTACATACTGCCTTTTGTCTGTTTACAGCCACACACAGACAGGTTTACAAACACAGTAGATATTCTACCACATAAACAATAAATAATTCTACCACATAAATAATATGTATAACTATGATGTAAACTGCTACATACATGAGAGTTAGCTACAGCCACACTACACAAGTGGTTGTCTGTTTTTTTTCAGTGTTACTGTGAAAGTACAACATTTCATCTCATTCTGTCACGCAAATAATTCAGACAAAGCCACACAGATTGGACTTTCTCCATAGGCTAAGAGAACACACACACACAATACACACTCACACACAATACACACTCACAACATGGAAAGACACAATAAGACACGCAAGCAAACATACGAGAGAGATCCAGGAAGTGACTTGGGGCCAGGGGACCATGTGACTCTGAGGGGTGAGTGAGCCTGCCTCCTGCTGGTTGGAGGGTACACAGAAGACTGCACAACCATGGAATGTGGACTTCAGACATTCTTTGGATACAGAAACTCAGTAAGGGGTCATTTCAGAATATTTACATTTTGCCCTCATCAGCCCTCAGCCCCAGCCCCAGCCCTGGCACCTGGACTGGGCCCCAGCCCTCAGCCCCGGCACCTGGACTGGGCCCCAGCCCTCAGCCCCAGCCCTCAGCCCTCAGCCCTCAGCCCTCAGCCCTCAGCCCTGGCACCTGGACTGGGCCCCAGCCCTCAGCCCCAGCCCTCGGCCCTCAGCCCCAGCCCTCAGCCCTCAGCCCTCAGCCCTCAGCCCTCAGCCCTCAGCCCTCAGCCCCAGCCCTCAGCCCTGGAACCTGGACTGGGCCCCAGCCCTCAGCCCCAGCCCTCAGCCCCAGCCCTCAGCCCTGGCACTTGGACTGGGCCCCAGCCCTCAGCCCCAGCCCCCAGCCTCAGCCCCAACCTCAGCCCCAGCCCCCAGCCTCAACCCCAGCCCCAGCCCTGGCACCTGGACTGGGCCCCAGCCCTCAGCCCCAGCCCTCAGCCCCAGCCTCAGCCCAGCCTCACCCCAGCTCCACATCAGCCCGTCCTGGATCAGCCCAGCCCATTCACACGGTCACTGACAGACAGAGAGGCTCAACTCACATTCCAGACAGTCTCCAGGAGTCTGGCATTAGGGCCTGATCAAGCTCTAATGCAGGAACATACCTGTACCCCCTAGACCCCCCCCCCTCTCTCTCTCTCTCTCTCTCTCTCTCTCTCTCTCTCTCTCTCTCTCTCTCTCTCTCTCTCTCTCTGCTCCTTAGTCTCTCTCTCTCTCTGCTCCTTAGTCTCTCTCTCTCTCTGTTCCTTAGTCTCTCTCTCTCTCTGTTCCTTAGTCTGGGATATCAGTTTTCACTGGACACAGAGAGATCAAGAGAGAGGGGTACCTTTGATATATAATGCATACGCTGCCTACTCATGGATAATGAATCGTTAGATAACTTATACAGTAAGTTACCTCCCTGTCCCACATAGAGAATGCCCTTCTATACTGCATATTTAGTGTAGACATAAAGGATGTATTTACGTCTCCTTCAGTTAGACCTAAAGGTTAAAACGTCCGGTAAAAACTGTACCAGCGAGACCCTCTCGAACTTACTTAGCGCCGAAGTGTTTACCCATTACTTAACTATGACTGTTTGAGGTGGGGACACACCCCTAACAAGCCAGTGGAGGCGTTGTCCTCCGTGCATTCATTTGAGGTCTGTTCGACCCGAAGGCGTTGAACGAACACGCATTTTGTCCAATTAGAAAAGAGACTATTAAACGTCGCCTCTGATTGGCTGCTGCCGGCGATAAATCTATAGATATGCCTTTTTTCCTTAACAATGAGGCGGGACTTAACAGGAGTCGTGGTGTCCATCTATGTACGGATTGATTGAGGACTACCTTAATAACGGATTAACAACAACGTGAGTTATTTTGCATTTATACAAACCCCGTATACTTTACGTAACACCTTTATGATACGTACGTGCTGTGTATTTAGAATGAAGGGAACGTAGATAGGGTTACATTGTGTTTCGTTTGACATTTTTACCAAAGTGTTTCGCTAGCGAGCAAAGCTGCATGCTTCGCTTTTTACTCGCACTTCTCCAACTGCGCGGCCGCTGAAAAAGCCCTTCACTCAAGCGAGCCAACCTGCCAAAAAAAACATTTTTAGAGTGATAAACTCGCTGACGTAGGTTACTTTGTCACGCCGTGAAACACATCACCTTCTGTGTTTATGGGTGCATTTAAAACACGTACTAACCCGGTTTTGTTTATAATTATGTTGTGCGGGGGGATGCTTTGATTTAGCTAGCCCGTTAGCGGAGCTATACCACTGTCCTATCCATGGGCTACCCTCGTGACCCGTTAGCCAGCTTTGCGTAATTCAACGTTCTTTTGTTGACAGTATTTGCTGCAGAAAAGTTTCCAGTCGGAGAGGAGTAAGTTCGTCGGGTCGTTATCAATTGGAGGTTGTGGAGACCTGGCTTCAACTTCTACAATCCCTGTTAACGTTACCCAGCAAACTAGGCTAAAGGTGATATGCCACATCAGGTAAGAACGTCGTATTGGATACAGTCGATAGATATATAGATCTCTCTTGTAGGCATTCAAGGGGAAATTGTAGCAGTTCAAGAAAACATAAGTGGGAATACAGATTGAACAGAATGAACCCCAATAAATGAAAACCATGGTACTGCATTTTCACCCAAACATCACTACGAACAAAACTTGTTGTCTGATGAGTTCGTATTTTACGGCGTTCAGCGCTTGGTGGCTGTATATCATTAAAAACATTGTCACGGTAGGCCAACGTTTGGTATTTGAGTTGGTCCACATGGTTATCCGACTGGTTATCATCTGATACTAGCTGCTATCTTGCAAAATTGGTTTTCTGAGTAAACTGAGTTTGTAGTGTCCAGTGGAATTGATTTCGGAGCTCAACATGAAATGTTTTGTCCGGTGGTCCTGCTCCATTCTTTCCGCACAACGCCTAGCCTACAACGTCCACAAGCAAATAGCGTTTATTTAAATGTGTTCATTGTCTCAGTTTAAGACGCTGACAGTGAGTGCGAATGAAATATTACTTTGCCAGTAATACCTACTATTTATATTCCTAAATGTCTCTCCCCTTTGATCAAAGAGAAGTAACTTTCCTAACTCCTCTCCACCATATCTTTTGTCGGAATGACACACGCTCTGGTTACACTGCACACCCATTCAAGTACAGATCAGTTACAACCACATAACTACCTCAAATGATCAGACCTCTTGGCAGGGGTCATATTGTGGTCAACAACAGCTTTTCATCTTGAGTTGAGCCTCACAACCAGCCATCCCATAATAAGCACCAGCCTCCCGGCAATGTAGCTCCTTGATAAAGATAATTTCAAGGCTTTATATGGCCCCCTCTCTCATCCCTGGGCCTGGGCCTGGGCCTGGGCCTGGGTTGCTAAGCTGCTGGGGGGATAGCTGTGGTCTGGATCCAGTGAAACAGGACAGTCACCCAGGATTGGAGTACAGTAGAAGATGATGAAGTATGGTAGTGCGGAGTAGAATATAATAGAATAAAATACAATAAAGCACAATAGAACTTAATAGAACAGAACAGTATAGAATATACAGTAATAGAACAGGACAGAGTAGAACAGACAGCATTCCTGGATAGGCAGTAATTCCTTTACCGCCTTAAGTACCTGTTCCCCTTGCTGTGATCCTCCCAATTACAAACATCCACACAGTAAAGGAGGACTCATCTGTCATCACTTTGTTTCAGGTCATTCCACATCCTGTGTGGTCCTCTTGCCCCTCACACCCATCCTCACAGCCCACAGCATGTCCTGTGTCCATCTGCAGTACTGGTTTTAGTGCATTTGTACTGTTTGTGGCGTTAGTGAGTGTACTGTAACCTATTTATTGAATGGTGAATATTTGCGTAGGAGACATTTTTCAGTGGAAGGGGATGTCAAAGACTGCTGTCTGTCCTGGAGGAAGGAGAGGGTTTCACTCTGTTCTCTGAACAAGGGAGCAGGCTGGGAGGTGAAGCACGGGGAGGTGAAGCACTGGGAGGTGAAGCACTGGGAGGTGAAGCACTGAGAGGTGAAGCACTGGGAGGTGAAGCGCTGGGAGGTGAAGCACTGAGAGGTGAAGCACTGGGAGGTGAAGCGCTGGGAGGTGAAGCGCTGGGAGGTGAAGCACTGGGAGGTGAAGCTCTGGGAGGTGAAGCACTGGGAGGTGAAGCGCTGGGAGGTGAAGCACGGGGAGGTGAAGCACTGGGAGGTGAAGCACTGGGAGGTGAAGTGCTGAGAGGTGAAGCACTGGGAGGTGAAGCGCTGGGAGGTGAAGCACTGGGAGGTGAAGCGCTGGGAGGTGAAGCGCTGGGAGGTGAAGCGCTGGGAGGTGAAGCGCTGGGAGGTGAAGCACTGGGAGGTGAAGTGCTGAGAGGTGAACCGCGGGGGGCATCTCAGCCTTGTGTGTCTCGCTAGACCAACATTCCCCCCAGATTACACCTTTAAACCTTCTGAAACAACATCGTTATCACGCTAAGATCACTGCCCCGGGCCACGGGATCTCTCTCTCTCTCTCTCTCTCTCTCTCTCTCTCTCTCTCTCTCTCTGTCTCTGTCTCTCTCTCTCTCTCTCTCTCTCTCTCTCTCTCTCTCTCTCTCTCTCTCTCTCTCTCTCTCTCTGTCTCTGTCTCTCTCTCTCTCTCTCTCTCTCTCTCTCTCTCTCTCTCTCTCTCCCCCTCCCTCCCTCTGTGTCCCTCAGTCTCTCTCACTCACTCAAAACTTTGGATCTTTCTCCCTCTTTTTTCTTTCTCTTAGCTTTCTCTCTCCTCTCTATCTCTGTCTTTTCTCTTTCGACTTTCTCTTCACTTCACTCAGAGGTGCAGTTTAGTGTTAATTGAAGTTTTTAGTTTCATGTTTGACAATCACCCCCTCATCTTGGGTGTTCCTGATTTACCCTCAGTCTAACTCCTCCCACATGAGGGTAGCTGTGAGGAGACTACAGTGTGTTACCCTCAGTCTAACTCCTCCCACATGAGGGTAGCTGTGAGGAGACTACAGTGTGTTACCCTCAGTCTAACTCCTCCCACATGAGGGTAGCTGTGAGGAGACTACAGTGTGTTACCCTCAGTCTAACTCCTCCCACATGAGGGTAGCTGTGAGGAGACTACAGTGTGTTACCCTCAGTCTAACTCCTCCCACATGAGGGTAGCTGTGAGGAGACTACAGTGTGTTACCCTCAGTCTAACTCCTCCCACATGAGGGTAGCTGTGAGGAGACTACAGTGTGTTACCCTCAGTCTAACTCCTCCCACATGAGGGTAGCTGTGAGGAGACTACAGTGTGTTACCCTCAGTCTAACTCCTCCCACATGAGGGTAGCTGTGAGGAGACTACAGTGTGTCTGGGTGTGTGTGTGGGTGTGTGTGTGCTTCAGCGTGTGTGTGTGTGCTTCAGTGTGTGTGTGCTTCAGTGTGTGTGTGTGTGTGTGTGCTTCAGTGTGTGTGTGTGTGTGTGCTTCAGTGTGTGTGTGTGTGTGTGTGCTTCAGTGTGTGTGTGTGTGTGTGTGTGTGTGTGTGTGTGCGCTTTAGGAGTGAGTGATGAAGAACACCATTCACAAGAAATAAACTGTGAGACCTTAAACTAACAACAGAACACAACATGACAGAATCGTTGAACAACAAAATGAATAGAACAGTCAAATAAAAATGTACTGTCCAATCCAAGAAGCTACACACTGCTTCAGCTAGGTTTAGATATATACTGTATATTCCTTAGCATCACATCAAACACAGAATGTGGATGCATTAGCAGGGCGCTCGCTGTGGTGGTGTATACAGGGCCGGTTCTGGTGGGCTGGTCTGGATCAAAGTCCAGAGCCTATTTTTACTCCCAGTCCGTCCCTGGTATAGACCCAAAGCCTGTGTTCTGATTGGTCCTACGCCTACAGACAGACCCAAAAGTTGAGGTTTTCTCTTCTAAACCAGTACCAGTGTAAACCAGACCAGAGAGTTTTACTTTTATATTTAAGTTGATTCATTTTAGCAGACCTTTTGATCTACTCTGACCAACAAACAGTGCATACAGAAAGAACACCAGAAGAATTATCAGAAGTGCAGAGTTCTGGAACAGGATTTAGTTCCATCAGTTATGTCAGGGTCAGAGAACACTGCTCTCCCAGCCTCATTTTCCCAGCCTCATTGCAGAGTAGCCACATCTCAGACAGCAGGCGTGGGGAACTGACAGACCACACAGCCAATGGGCCTGACTGCTGATGCTAACCGTAGCCACACGCTAGCTGTGTATGGATCCGCCTTCCGTTCATCACGGATGATTAGTCATGGTGTCAGCGGGGTACAGACCCATCAGTCTGCACCAGGACCAATCACCCTTAACTTCTGTACAGAGATAGACGGATGGGTGGATAGAGAAACAGAGGCAGCCAGGTAGGTAGATAGACAGGCAGAAAGACAGACAGACAGGCAGACAGGTCATCGTTGTCTCTGCTGGTATACAGGGAGGGTCTGACTGTCCTCTTACTGAGAGGCCCAGTTTAAGGGGAGAGTGGGCACTGCTACCCCCCCTACTCTCTCTCTCTCTCTCTCTCTCTCTCTCTCTCTCTCTCTCTCTCTCTCTCTCTCTCTCTCTCTCTCTCTCTCTCTCTCTCTCTCTCTCTCTCCCCTGTCTCTCTCTCGCGCTCCGTTGCCCTGTTTCCCTGTTGCTGCCACGGCTTCAGCTGGTGTGTGTGAGAAGAGACGATGCAGTGAAAGTCAAGCCCACTAAAAGTGATTGGTTGAATAGAACAAGCCCCCTGTAATAGGCCCCTCCCTTTCCTGTTTGTGTTAGACGCATAATCATCATCTGCACTGTCCCCTGCACACTGCAGGATACCCACAGACGCACACACTCACACACACACAGTGTCTGACACTCACATTCTTTCCTGTCTCTCTCTCTCTAACCCCCCCCCCCCCCACACACACACACAGTCTCTGACACACTCTTTTTCTCTCACAAACACATTTTCTCTTCTCTCTTCCTCTGTCACGCATACACTCTTTTCTCTTTCTCACACGCGCACACACACACACATGCGTTCTTACACACAGACGCACAAACACACAAACTGTCTCTGTCTTTCACACACACTGCATATACAGAGCTGCTGGCTCCTGTGATGTTGTGTGGGTGCAGAGGATAGACGTCCTCAAAACAGGACCAAACATGCCTGGCTGGAAAGCCATTCCTGTCTCCCCCTCTCTTCCTCACTGTCCCCCCTCCCTCCTCCCCTTCTCTTCCTCACTGTCCCCCCTCCCTCCTCCCCTTCTCTTCCTCACTGTCCCCCTCCCTCCTCCCCTTCTCTTCCTCACTGTCCCCCTCCCTCCTCCCCTTCTCTTCCTCACTGTCCCTCCTCCCCCTCTCTTCCTCACTGTCCCCCTCCCTCCTCCCCTTCTCTTCCTCACTGTCCCTCCTCCCCCTCTCTTCCTCACTGTCCCCCCTCCCTCCTCCCCCTCTCTTCCTCACTCTCCCTCCTCCCCCTCTCTTCCTCACTGTCCCCCCTCCCTCCTCCCCCTCTCTTCCTCACTCTCCCTCCTCCCCCTCTCTTCCTCACTGTCCCCCCTCCCTCCTCCCCCTCTCTTCCTCACTCTCCCTCCTCCCCCTCTCTTCCTCACTGTCCCCCCTCCCTCCTCCCCCTCTCTTCCTCACTCTCCCTCCTCCCCCTCTCTTCCTCACTGTCCCCCCTCCCTCCTCCCCCTCTCTTCCTCACTGTCCCCCCTCCCTCCTCCCCCTCTCTTCCTCACTCTCCCTCCTCCCCCTCTCTTCCTCACTCTCCCTCCTCCCCCTCTCTTCCTCACTGTCCTCCTCCCCCTCTCTTCCTCACTGTCCCCCTCCCTCCTCCCCCTCTCTTCCTCACTCTCCCTCCTCCCCCTCTCTTCCTCACTGTCCCCCCTCTCGTCCTCACTCTCCCTCCTCGTCCTCTCTTCCTCACTGTCCTCCTCCCTCCTCCCCCTCTCTTCCTCACTGTCCCCCCTCCCTCCTCCCCCTCTCTTCCTCACTGTCCATCTGGTTTGGGTCTGTGCTGGGTCTGAGCGATGTTAGCCCAACCAGATGCAGGCCCCCCTCTCCTGGTCTCTCCTGGTCTGGGTCTCGTGGTCTGGGTCTCCTGGTCTCTCCTGGTCTCTCCTGGTCTGGGTCTCGTGGTCTGGGTCTCCTGGTCTCTCCTGGTCTGGGTCTCGTGGTCTGGGTCTCCTGGTCTCTCCTGGTCTGGGTCTCCTGGTCTCTCCTGGTCTGGGTCTCCTGGTCTCTCCTGGTCTGGGTCTTGTGGTCTGGGTCTCCTGGTCTCTCCAATATCGTTTGTGTACCCCCCTGAGACACACACACCTACACTGCATTCACACATGTATACACACACACACACACCACATTCCAGGCACCAGGCAGCAGGCAGCAGGCAGCCAGACCAGGCAGCAGGCAGCAGGCACCAGGCAGCAGGCAGCAGAGTCCCTGGCAGCCGGGCAGGGAGCCAGGGGCAGCAGGGAGGAGAGGTATTTTGATTCCCCTCTGCCAGGAAATGAAAGCTTGAATGACCCGGCTCCCACACGGCTCCTCTGCCTGCCTGCTGGCTGCTTCTGATTGGCTGCTCCTGGAGGTAGGGCTGCTTCTGATTGGCTGCTCCAGGAGGTAGGGCTGCTTCTGATTGGCTGCTCCTGGAGGTAGGGCTGCTTCTGATTGGCTGTTCCTGGAGGTAGCGCTGCTTCTGATTGGCTGCTCCTGGAGGTAGGGCTGTTTCTGATTGGCTGCTCCTGGAGGTAGGGCTGCTTCTGACTGGCTGCTCCTGGAGTTAGGGCTGCTTCTGACTGGCTGCTCCTGGAGGTAGGGCTACTTCTGACTGGCTGCTCCTGGAGGTAGGGCTGCTTCTGACTGGCTGCTCCTGGAGGTAGGGCTGCTTCTGACTGGCTGCTCCTGGAGGTAGGGCTGCTTCTGACTGGCTGCTCCTGGAGGTAGGGCTGCTTCTGACTGGCTGCTCCTGGAGGTAGGGCTTGTGGTGACACTGCTGTTGTCACACTTGTGTTCCAGCTGCGCACACTCTGTGTGTGTTTGTGTGCGTGTAAACAGAACCAAACACACAGATGGGAACATTGCAAGGTTTCTTTTCTGAGTGTGTGAAGGATAAAAACAAAAGGCAGGCGATGAGTTTACACAGTTTATTCACTTTCGCTCTTTTTCTCTCTATGTTACTTCTCTTCCCTTTCCCCGCCTCTCTTTGTTCCCTCTTCCTTTTTTGCCGATTTTCCCTCCCTCCCTCCCTCCCTCCCTCCCTCCCTCCCTCCCTCCCTCCCTCCCTCCCTCCCTCCCTCCCTCCCTCCCTCCCTCCCTCCCTCCCTCCCTCCCTCCCTCCCTCCCTCCCTCCCTCCCTCCCTCCCTCCCTCTCGCTCTCTCTCTGTCTCTCCCCCTCTATCTCACTACCTCCTTGTCTCTCTCTCTTTATCCCACTCTCTCTCTTCCTCTCTCTCGCTCTCCCCCTCCCTCTCTCTGTCGTTCCCTGTCTGTTGTTCTAATCAAACGTGTATTAAACACAGCAACCACACCAAATCCATGGGATTTGTGTTTCCATAGAAAAACACAAACACACGCACACATCATTATAGTGGTCCGTGGGATGTGTGCATGTAATTGGCATGGCAACTGTCTCCATCCCTCCCCCCTCTCCTCTCTCTCTCTCTCCTCCTCCAGTTCCCAGAACAGGCTGATGTTATTTCATTACTCTGCTGACGGACTGAACAAGGTAGCAACCAGAAAGTCTGATGAGTCACCTGGTGAGGCCCCACCTGGTGAGGCTCCATGCTGGCTTCCTGCTGCCCCTCCGCGGGCTGGAGCCAGGGGGGGGGGGTGGGAGGGGGAGGGTGGAGGGAAGGGGGGAGGGTGGAGGGGGGGAAGGGGTGGGTGGAGGGGTGGGCGGGGGAGGGTGGTGAAGGGGTGGGCGCTGGAGGGGGGTGAAGGGGTGAGCGGGGGGGGGCTGTGATGTGGTGGTAGTTCTTGGCAAACAGGATGGATGCAGGTTCAGTCCTGGAACAGGTTTGAAGTCTATTTCGGTGTAGTCAATTCTGAAAGTGGGAATGAGGTGAATGTCTTGCCGTATTGCTCTCCTCTCCCGCTTTCCTCTCTTCCCCTTCTCTGTCCCCTCCTCTGTCCTCCTCGCTTTGTTTCAAAAGAATTGTCAAGACCACAACAGTGGCCTTTTTATCACCCTCCCCCGTCCTCTGTCCTTCCCCTCACCCCCTCATCTCCTCTCCCCCCATCCCCCTCTCCTCTTCCACATCCCCCCTCATCTCCTTTCCCCCCATCCCCCTCTCCTCTCCCACATCCCCCCCTCATCTCCTCTCCCCCCATCCCCCTCTCCTCTCCCACATCACCCCCTCATCTCCTCTCCCCCCATCCCCCTCTCCTCTTCCACATCCCCCCCTCATCTCCTTTCCCCCCATCCCCCTCTCCTCTTCCACATCACCCCCTCATCTCCTCTCCCCCCATCCTCCTCTCATCTCCACTCCCCCCAGGCCCCTCACTTTAACAAGCTGATTAGGTAACAGCATGCTCTGTACCATGCTACCAGCCTGCAGGCAGTAAACAGGTGGACAGGCAGTAAACAGGTGGACAGGCAGTAAACAGGCTGACAGTACATCACACAGTTCAACGTGGTGATCCGTAGATTGTCCGTTTACCAATCTGACCGTTGTAAAATTACAGGCTATTAAAGAACAGACTGTGTCGCTATAATCTTCAGTCCAGTCAGTTTGCGAACGTATTGTCTCGATGCACTGTAATACACGCACTGATAAACATCTGGATGAACAATACACCTTCAGCTTGTGGTCTTCAAACCAAAGCACTGCAGTTTGTTGGTGATTGACATACAAAATGGTTTTATGCAAACTAAGGCTGGGCAATATATCGAATATTAGCGATAATATCGCAATCATTTTGACAATTATGTAAAATTAGAAAATATCGTGAATATCGATATATTCTATTTTTGTATTTTGTATTTTTTTGATGTTCCTTGTGTTGCTTGTGTTTTAAGATCACCGTCTGGCTCCTTTCCGTTCACACACACAGACACACACAGACACACACAAACTGAAAATTGCACTCTCTTTTGCTCTCTTATTGTCCTGTCACATAAGGACCTCTGCATGAATTGTTCCATGTGAGGTCCATTTTGTCAAGTTGTAAGTACCATGTTATGGCAACTGCTTAAATTTGCACTACACATTTTGTACTTTGTAACAATAGCAATTATATCTATTTTTTTTTCTTTCTAAAGGGGGATTTGTTTGCCCCTAGCCCCCCCACCCCTTCCCCCCCCTCCCCTGCCACCAGGGCAGCAGTATCTGGGGTAGGGTTGCATACCTGTTGAGCTTAATGTGAGTTCTTGGCCCCCACAACACAGCCGTCCCTCATCCCCGCCTCCTTCCAGGAGAACAGGCCTCGCCAGGACCCCGTCTCCCCCAGACAGCTCCGAAGTGCCCCATCAAAGCCCAACAAGCAGGCGCAATCTGAGATGGGTTGTGTTAGCCAAGAGGCCCTGCGCTAGAGAATGTTACGGCCGATGATTCAGGTTTGAAATGCCACCTCGGTTAAGCTACCTTCAGTGTTGTGCCGGAGTTTGTTGAAATGGAAAACAGAGTTGGGATTGTGGTCTGGAAGGAACACCCCCACCCTGAGGACTGCACGAGCCATGTGCAGGTTTACTTTCTGCTCAATCCATCTTACACTGCAGACATTATGTTGTAGGTGATACTCTAATAAATATGGGCAACAATATTATATTTTCATGTCATTTGCAAGTACAGTGCTCACAATGTAGTGGAGTAGCACAGACGACAAGTTATGTGAAGTTCTCAGCCTTTTTTGTACATTAAATTAACTGATTTAAGGAAAAGATGTAAACACATTAATGAACACGTCTGTCTCTGCACAGCTTGAAATAACTAAACTAGCCTACAGACAATACACATAGACACAAAGTAGTTTCAGTAAATTCATTATGAAAATGATTTTCAGTAAAAGGCACAACTTGGCGTACTCCCTTTTACGTCCTCCCACTGGAGGGATCCTGTCACCAAGCTTAACCCTGGTGTTATCTTCGGGTGATTGTGACCCTTCAGTCAGAAAGAGAGAGAGGGAGAGATAACCACATCTTCCAAAGAGTTTATCCTTTCCCCACTTAAGAAATTTGTCAGAGAAGGAACATGCTTAACTAAGTTCATACCAGTATCCCCCCCCCCCCCCCCACACACACACACACACACACACACACAGTACTCACTGAGACATGAGAGAGAGGAGGATTCACCACCTTCATCAGCCTTTTATCAGAATGCTAGGTTCGGTCATCATGACAGCCGGCAGTAGAGTGAGGAAGGTCTGAAAGCAGCATTCAGGAGGCCTTGTTACTGTGTGTGTGTGGCAGAGAACATGTAGAGTTCGACTGCACACCCCCTGATAGGTGTGCGTGCGAGTTGGGTGTGTGTCTGACACACACACACACACATGAATGTCCATCTCAGTGCAGTCCTCTCCTTGCAAGGTGGAAGCAGATTCAAGGCCAGATAGCCGTGTGTGTGTCCAGTGTGTGTGTCGCCAGTGTTAGCTAGCTGAGGGGAGGTTTCCTTGTATTCTACCTGATGCCAACTGAACAGGCTGCTCATCTCCTCTCTCCATCTATTATAATCATGCTTGAAGAGCGTGTGTGCAAAATGAATCTGAACATTCCTGCCTGGAATGACTTATCGTAGCATCCAATTGGTTGAATTGGTGTGTGTAGAAACTGTGTAGTACTACATATTGGTCACTCCTATTAATCAAACCATGTAATGACATTGGAATGTTCCAGGTAGGCTTCTTGATAACACGCCCCATCTTCTTGATGAGACATGAAACTGGGTGATTGGTTAACGTCAGGGCGGGTCACTGCCTCACTAGACCTGCCATCCCCTCCAGGGTGGACCAGGATGGCTGTCAACAAGCACCCTTCTGGTTCAGCCTCATAAAACCAGACAGGTTTTGCTATTGTTAGGTTAATTTTCCATAATTATTATTAATGAATGGAAATAAATATATATATATATATTTATTAATTATATTTTACTTTATTGTATATTTTATTTTAATTATATTCCACTTAGTATTGCTAGTTTATGTATCATGTATGTATTTATGTATCCTTAGTATAGTTAGACCACATATTTAAATTTAAGATTCCTTTATGTTTACTGTATGCACCTTCCTGCCAAAGCAAATTCCTTGTCTGTGCAAACTTTCATGTCGAATAAATCCCATTCTGATTCTGATTCTGATTCTAACAAGTTCCTTTGATGTGTGAACTGTGAGTGACTTCCTGTGGGCAGTGGGTTGGCTGAAGGAAGGTTGGTTTCAGCGAGTTAGTCTTGGCTTTCAGCCGTTAGCTCGTTAGCATCGTGTGTTGGCAGAGAGCTTAAGCTCAGATTAAATCTGTTTTCTTCTTTTTTCCCTCCACTCTGCCTCAAGTTAAGTTGATGAAATGTCCAAGCCTGACGTGTATGTGTGTGTGTTGGGTGTGAGAGACACACACACTAGCTTCTCAGTGTTTCACACTTCTTGCAAGGTGGTAGCCAGATCTCAGTGTGTGTGTGTGTGTGTGTGAGGGTAGATTTACATTTTGATACGTTTCTCTTTTATTCCAGTCTCTTTTTCCATCCTGGAGGAGGAGCCTATATCCTTTTGTAAAGCATTTAAATATCCACGGTAACTGAATCTGGACATTCCTATCTAGAATTGTAGCCTCTGTTCAGTAATATGTGTTTCGGTATCCTGCTTGTTCAGTGATCGGTTGCTTCCTTTAGCTGAACCGTGTCACTGCGTTGGGATATCACAGCTAGGGCTGTCCCCGACTAAGATTTTCTTTGGTCGAACAAGACTCAACTAAAACGTCTGAAAATTGAGTAATCGAAATTTGACACTTTTTTTTTTCAGAAAAAATAACGTACAAACATTTTCCCGATCTGACTCGATGGCTGCTGGACATTGCAGATTGAGCCGCTAATAGCCTACTAATAATAAGACTTGTACTTTAATGAAATGCTGCCATACCACAGATTTCTTTGCCATTTTGCCGAATAACACCGACAAAGTAGGCTATCGCAGAGTTTGTAGTTCGGCAGCCAATTGTGCTTTGCAGTGTTCAAAAAACTAACAAAACAAAGCCCAGATTAACGAAAGGGAAAACATTTACATTTAGTCATTTAGCAGATGCTCTTATCCAGAGCGACTTAAAGTAAGTACAGGGACATTTCCTCAGAGGCAAGTAGGGTGAAGTGCCTCGCCCAAGGACACAACGTCTTTTGGCACGGCGGGGAATCGACCGGCAACCTTCTGATTACTAGCCCTACTCCCTCACCTGTCAGCCATCTGATTCCCTGCCAAACAGTAACACCTTTTCTTTTAAATTATATATTTTTTGAGTTGGTTTATTTGTCTTAAATAATATAATCTACAATTTCTATATAACATTTTGTTAACATTTTGTTAATTCAGCAATGATGCAGCAATGATGACACAAGCGGGAATCAGATCTCACACTGCCATACGGCAGCTTGACTAACTAAGAGCATATCAACCAGAAAATCGACTAGTCGACTGAGTGGGGACAGCCCTAATCACAGTACTTGTTTTTATCTTTCTTTATACATTTTATTTAACTACAATGTTTATTGTCGCATCAACTTCACCTTAGCAAATTACTGGTATGTGAAAGCGTAATTGGCAATAAACCGGTTTATGATTCAGTTGCTCACATTGTAACCATGTGCAAGTAGTGAGGTGATTGTGGTGATAAAAAAAAGTGTCACCTAAATTAATGAAATGTAATATAATGAAAGGTCCTTCTGGTCAGTTCCTGGGATCTTCCATCGTTTGAAATTGCAGACCAACTGGACTTCAGTGCTGAATTAGTTTTTAAGCTTTGGAGTTGCGGTCAGGCAGTTGACATACAGTGTTGAATCTTCCGCCTGTAGTCAAATAGTTGTAAAAGTCTAAATGCCTGACACTGTGTAAGGCTGACGCCAGCTAGCTTGCTACCGGACTATAACATTCCAATGTCGTACTTGTTTACGATGCTCCTCTCTGCTCCCCGGTTTAGCCAATCACTGTGACCCGTTCCACAAAAACACGGAAGTCTCTAAGTGAGTCACGCTGCCTCGACATGTGTGGTCGTTGTGTTATGGTTTTTTGCAACCCATCAGAATGAAAGAAATGGCACAACACCGGCGCTTTGAAGATGTCGATACCGTGTTGACATTGTGTAACTACACTGGAGATAGAGGGAATCGCTCTGAACGTAATGATATCGGAGACCTTTGACACCTAGTAGCAGGACGTTACTTTGACGCTAATGTGACTCTGTGGCCTTGTTGCCTACGACTGTTTAACTTCAAGCCCTGAAAATTCTGCATTCCCTTGGGTTACAACCGTGTTCCTTGATCCGCACCCACTACTTAACGCTAACATGCTGCCATAGTGGCCTTCATCAAATCCGAGAATCGGAATTCAAGTTGCTTGTTCAAACGTTTGACAAAATGTATGCTGAGGGCAGGTTTATCACAAGAGAATCACAGAGGCTATTTGATTTGGTAACTAGATAAAGTGACAATAAACCTATTGAGTAGGGCTTACAATGGTAGTCTGCCCAGTCCAGAACCCCCTGGTTCTGATCTGTGGATCCTGATGTCTAGCCTCTATATACTTCACTGCTGCAGGGCTTCTATCTTGTTTATCAAAGCCACAAGCTCCTGCCCCACCAGTAATAGGATTTCCACTGAAATCACTAGGTGTTGAAAGAAATACATGGTTCTCTCTCTGCTTCATCTTTTGCAGGAAGAGGAAGATTCCCATTCTCTTCTCTCACTCTCCCCTCTCTCACTCTCCCCTCTCTCACTCTCCCCTCTCTCACTCTCCCCTCTCTCACTCTCCCCTCTCTCACTCTCCCCTCTCTCACTCTCCCCTCTCTCACTCTCCCCTCTCTCACTCTCCCCTCTCTCACTCTCCCCTCTCTCACTCTCCCCTCTCTCACTCTCCCCTCTCTCACTCTCCCCTCTCTTTTCTATCTCCCTTCTCTCTCTCCCCCTCTCCTTTCACCCTTCCTCCCTCTCCCCTCTACTTACTTTTCCCTCTCTCCATCCTCCCCTCTCTCCTCTCACTCTCTCCCCTCTACTCTCCCTCCCTCTCTTCCCCACCTCTCTCCCAGCGATGTCCATGCTGTGTTTCTGGAGTTTGCCCTGGTGACCCCAGAACGAGGGTAAACATTAACCTGTTAACCTCTCTGGCTCAGAGAGAGAGAGAGAGAGAGACAGAGAGAGAGAGAAAGAGAGAGAGAACAGCAACATCATCGTAGAAGCAAGTGAGAGAACAAACTCCAGAGAAAGAGAGAGAGTCGGATAACCAGTGGAGGAGAAAGGTGAAGAGGAAGAGGCAGCGAAAGAGAGGAGGTGAACAAGAGTTGAGAGGAGGATTAAGGGAACCCAAAAGACAAATACAGAGAGGAGTCTCAGAAAAAGGAGGGGCTTTCCTTCTGGGCTGAAGGTCAGAGTTTGTGTGTCGGAGCCTCCAGTTGGGGCAAGATGCCCAGTCTCCTCTCCTCATCCCGTTAGAGCGCAGTGTGTTTGTCTGATGGGGTCACCATGCTATTGATGTGTGTGTCGGTTCCCATTGATCTGGTAAGGGAAATGGGGACTCAAAGAAGTTGAGCTGGTCACGTCCACGTTGCCGTGGTGATCTGGAGGCTTCTGGAACATGATGTCACCAGCAGATGGTTCTTCTGGCCTTCTTGGCTCAGAGGAAGCTAATCAGATGCCTGACCCAGTCTTAAACCCTGTCTGGCAACAAAAACAAAAACAAACTGGGATATTTGAATGTTGAAATTTGTATCTAAACACTCGTTAGTCTGGACACAGCAGAGGAAGCTAACTCTGAATAACCCTGAGAAGATGACATTCAATAATTATGCAAGATATCCATTTTTTGGGTCTCGTTCATAAAACAAATAAACAATTTGATTCTGTAGTGGTCCAATCTGGCGTTGTAAAATGATACTTCTGAAAACAGACTGTGTCATGTGGTGGGTCTCCGGCCCAGCCAGCCTGCCTGCCGGCCAGTCTGCCTCTCCTGCATGGGATGGGAGGAGACCTTCAGACCTTCACCCAACCTCCTGGAACACCTCCACCGCCTCGCTGTGGCTCCATCAGCACTCTGTTTAGTAAACCCCCGCTCAGGCTGTAGACAGTGGAGTGATGGGGTCAGTGGCGTCACAACAGCGGGAATCCCTGTTTCTGGTTCTGATCCAGAGGATGCTGATGGTGGCAAGTCCATAGGATGGTCTCATGTACAGTACCAGTCAAAAGGTTAATGTACAGTACCAGTCAAAAGTTAATGTACAGTACCAGTCAAAAGTTAATGTACAGTACCAGTCAAAAGGTTAATGTACAGTACCAGTCAAAAGTTAATGTACAGTACCAGTCAAAAGGTTAATGTACAGTACCAGTCAAAAGTTAATGTACAGTACCAGTCAAAAGGTTAATGTACAGTACCAGTCAAAAGTTAATGTACAGTACCAGTCAAAAGTTAATGTACAGTACCAGTCAAAAGGTTAATGTACAGTACCAGTCAAAAGTTAATGTACAGTACCAGTCAAAAGTTAATGTACAGTACCAGTCAAAAGGTTAATGTACAGTACCAGTCAAAAGTTAATGTACAGTACCAGTCAAAAGTTAATGTACAGTACCAGTCAAAAGGTTAATGTACAGTACCAGTCAAAAGTTAATGTACAGTACCAGTCAAAAGGTTAATGTACAGTACCAGTCAAAAGTTAATGTACAGTACCAGTCAAAGGTTAATGTACAGTACCAGTCAAAAGGTTAATGTACAGTACCAGTCAAAAGTTAATGTACAGTACCAGTCAAAAGGTTAATGTACAGTACCAGTCAAAAGTTAATGTACAGTACCAGTCAAAAGGTTAATGTACAGTACCAGTCAAAAGTTAATGTACAGTACCAGTCAAAAGGTTAATGTACAGTACCAGTCAAAAGTTAATGTTTAGTAAACCCCCGCTCAGGCTGTAGACAGTGGAGTGATGGGGTCAGTGGCGTCACAACAGCGGGAATCCCTGTTTCTGGTTCTGATCCAGAGGATGCTGATGGTGGCAAGTCCATAGGATGGTCTCATGTACAGTACCAGTCAAAAGGTTAATGTACAGTACCAGTCAAAAGGTTAATGTACAGTACCAGTCAAAAGTTAATGTACAGTACCAGTCAAAAGTTAATGTACAGTACCAGTCAAAAGGTTAATGTACAGTACCAGTCAAAAGTTAATGTACAGTACCAGTCAAAAGGTTAATGTACAGTACCAGTCAAAAGTTAATGTACAGTACCAGTCAAAAGGTTAATGTACAGTACCAGTCAAAAGTTAATGTACAGTACCAGTCAAAAGTTAATGTACAGTACCAGTCAAAAGGTTAATGTACAGTACCAGTCAAAAGTTAATGTACAGTACCAGTCAAAAGTTAATGTACAGTACCAGTCAAAAGGTTAATGTACAGTACCAGTCAAAAGTTAATGTACAGTACCAGTCAAAAGTTAATGTACAGTACCAGTCAAAAGGTTAATGTACAGTACCAGTCAAAAGTTAATGTACAGTACCAGTCAAAAGGTTAATGTACAGTACCAGTCAAAAGTTAATGTACAGTACCAGTCAAAGGTTAATGTACAGTACCAGTCAAAAGGTTAATGTACAGTACCAGTCAAAAGTTAATGTACAGTACCAGTCAAAAGGTTAATGTACAGTACCAGTCAAAAGTTAATGTACAGTACCAGTCAAAAGGTTAATGTACAGTACCAGTCAAAAGTTAATGTACAGTACCAGTCAAAAGGTTAATGTACAGTACCAGTCAAAAGTTAATGTTTAGTAAACCCCCGCTCAGGCTGTAGACAGTGGAGTGATGGGGTCAGTGGCGTCACAACAGCGGGAATCCCTGTTTCTGGTTCTGATCCAGAGGATGCTGATGGTGGCAAGTCCATAGGATGGTCTCATGTACAGTACCAGTCAAAAGGTTAATGTACAGTACCAGTCAAAAGGTTAATGTACAGTACCAGTCAAAAGTTAATGTACAGTACCAGTCAAAAGGTTAATGTACAGTACCAGTCAAAAGTTAATGTACAGTACCAGTCAAAAGGTTAATGTACAGTACCAGTCAAAAGGTTAATGTACAGTACCAGTCAAAAGTTAATGTACAGTACCAGTCAAAAGTTAATGTACAGTACCAGTCAAAAGGTTAATGTACAGTACCAGTCAAAAGTTAATGTACAGTACCAGTCAAAAGTTAATGTACAGTACCAGTCAAAAGGTTAATGTACAGTACCAGTCAAAAGTTAATGTACAGTACCAGTCAAAGGTTAATGTACAGTACCAGTCAAAAGGTTAATGTACAGTACCAGTCAAAAGTTAATGTACAGTACCAGTCAAAAGGTTAATGTACAGTACCAGTCAAAAGTTAATGTACAGTACCAGTCAAAAGTTAATGTACAGTACCAGTCAAAAGTTAATGTACAGTACCAGTCAAAAGTTAATGTACAGTACCAGTCAAAGGTTAATGTACAGTACCAGTCAAAAGGTTAATGTACAGTACCAGTCAAAAGTTAATGTACAGTACCAGTCAAAAGGTTAATGTACAGTACCAGTCAAAAGTTAATGTACAGTACCAGTCAAAAGGTTAATGTACAGTACCAGTCAAAAGGTTAATGTACAGTACCAGTCAAAAGGTTAATGTACAGTACCAGTCAAAAGTTAATGTACAGTACCAGTCAAAAGGTTAATGTACAGTACCAGTCAAAAGGTTAATGTACAGTACCAGTCAAAAGTTAATGTACAGTACCAGTCAAAAGGTTAATGTACAGTACCAGTCAAAAGTTAATGTACAGTACCAGTCAAAAGTTAATGTACAGTACCAGTGTAATTCAATGGGAAAATGTGTCCAGACTTTTGACTGTTACTGTATATAGGATGGTCTAGTCTATATAGGATGGTGTTACTTATATAAGATGCTGTCATGTATGGGATGCAAAGATGGGAAGTAATTAAGTACAAATACTTTGTTACTGTACTTAAGTAAGGTTTTTTCTGGTATCAGTACTTTTCTTCACTATTTATCTTTTGACAACTTTTTACTTTCACTCCTTACATTTTGTACGCAAATATCTGTACTTTATACTTCTTACATTTTCAAGCCAGGCTCGTTACTTTAGTTTTAATCTGCATTAGTGGCATGATCAATATAATGTCCTTTTTCTTTTATTGACCTTTTTTCATTTCTTGGCTATCATGCAACAAACGTAAGCTAGTGTACGAAGCTGGCATGGAGCAAGGCAGAAGGCGACAAGAAGAATATTTATTTTTAAAGTTACGTTTTATTCTTCAACCAAATGTTGGTTAATTTTGAACCAAAAAAGTACGAATTGATGAGTACTATACTGTACTGTACTGTACTGTATTATACTCTATTGTACTCTATTATACTCTATTGTACTCTACTGTAATGAATCTGTTTTAGGCTTCTCTATTATACTCTCTTCACTGTGTGTATAAGTCTGCCTGTCTGTTTCTCTCTCTCTCCCTCGCTCCATAACCTATGGATACTCTGGTGATAGTTATGGGATGTGGTTGCCCTGGTGATGGTCATGGGATGTGGTTGCCCTGGTGATGGTCATGGGATGTGGTTGCCCTGGGGATGGTCATGGGATATGGTTGCCCTGGTGATGGTCATGGGATGTGGTTGCCCTGGTGATGGTCATGGGATGTGGTTGCTTTGGGTTTCTCCCAGACTTGCTTGTTTACAGAAACGTTGTTTCTTATTTGTAAACATGCAGAGCTGGCTCCTGATCAGAGGAGAGCAAAGAAAACTGCAAGGTTTCATTATTTCATTACTGTGTCAATCTCTTATCGATTTTGTTCCCTGGAGTGGACCCGTTGAGTAATGTTAACATTGCTGTTATGTGAGATTAGATAAACTTATATATAAGCCTGCAAATCCTCTCCTATCCTCTCCTAACACCTCACCTCTCTTCCAGCTCTCCTCTCTTCCACCTCTCCTCTTCCCTCTTCCACCTCTCCTCTCTTCCACCTCTCCTCTTCCCTCTTCCACCTCTCCTCTCTTTCACCTCTCTTCCACCTCTCCTCTTCCCTCTTCCACCTCTCCTCTTCCCTCTTCCACCTCTCCTCTCTTCCACCTCTCTTCCACCTCTCTTCCACCTCTCCTCTTCCACCTCTCCTCTCTTCCACCTCTCCTCTCTTCCACCTCTCTTCCACCTCTCTTCCACCTCTCCTCTTCCACCTCTCCTCTCTTCCACCTCTCCTCTCTTCCACCTCTCCTCTCTTTCTCTTCTCCTCTCTTCCACCTCTCCCCTCTTCCACCTCTCCTCTCTTCCACCTCTCTTCCACCTCTCCTCTTCCCTCTTCCACCTCTCCTCTCTTCCACCTCTCCTCTTCCCTCTTCCACCTCTCCTCTCTTCCACCTCTCTTCCACCTCTCCTCTTCCCTCTTCCACCTCTCCTCTCTTCCACCTCTCTTCCACCTCTCCTCTTCCCTCTTCCACCTCTCCTCTCTTCACCTCTCCTCTTCCCTCTTCCACCTCTCCTCTCTTCCACCTCTCCTCTCTTCCACCTCTCCTCTTCCCTCTTCCACCTCTCCTCTCTTCCTCTTCTCCTCTCTTCCTCCTCTCCTCTCTTCCTCCTCTCCTCTCTTCCTCTTCTCCTCTCTTCCACCTCTCCTCTCTTCCTCTTCTCCTCTCTTCCTCCTCTCCTCTCTTCTCCTCTCTTCCACCTCTCCTCTCTTCCTCCTCTCCTCTCTTCCTCTTCTCCTCTCTTCCTCCTCTCCTCTCTTCCTCCTCTCCTCTCTTCCTCTTCTCCTCTCTTCCACCTCTCCTCTCTTCCTCTTCTCCTCTCTTCCACCTCTCCTCTCTTCCTCTTCTCCTCTCTTCCTCTTCTCCTCTCTTCCACCTCTCCTCTCTTCCACCTCTCCTCTCTTCCTCCTCTCTTCCTCCTCTCTTCCTCTTCTCCTCTCTTCCTCTTCTCCTCTCTTCCTCCTCTCCTCTCTTCCTCCTCTCCTCTCTTCCACCTCTCCTCTCTTCCTCTTCTCCTCTCTTCCACCTCTCCTCTCTTCCTCTTCTCCTCTCTTCCACCTCTCCTCTCTTCCACCTCTCCTTCTCTCCTTCATTCCTGTGAAGGCCTCAGAGGGTTTAGGGACCCATGTAACATTCTAGACAGCTCTCTCTCTCTTTTTTCCCTCTTTCCTTGACTCTCCCTTTCTGTCTTTACCCTCCCTCTACCTCTCCCTCTTTCCTCCCCATTCTCTCCCTCTCTCTCTCACTCTCTCTCCTCGCTCTTCCTTACTTTCCCCTTCCTTCCCTCCACCTCTCTCTCCCCCCCTCTCTGTCTGTCTGTCTCTCTCTCTCTCTCTCCGTCTCTCCCTCTCTCTCCCCCTCTCTCTCTCACTCTCTCTCTCCTCCCTCTTCCTTACTTCCCCTCCCTCTCTCTCTCTCTCACTCCCCCCCTCTCCCTCTCTCTCCCCCTCTCTCCTTCTCTCTCCCTCCCCCTCTCCCCCTCTCTCTCTGTCTCTCTCTCCCTCTCTCTCTCCCCCCTGTTTCCCCCTCTCTCTTTGCGGCAGGCTGCCAAATCCTCGTCAGCCTGTTCATTTCCATCCAGTGCAGAAAAACAAGGTCTAGAGTTCAGTTCTGCTGTGTGTGTAGCTGAGATCTGGGTCATGGGAGAGGAGATCTACCCTCCACCCTCCCTCCTCCTACAACATACGTGTCTTCTTTCCCTCCACCCCTCCCTCCCTCCCTCCATTTCCCCCCTTTCCATCCATTCCCTCGATCCCTCCCCCCCGTGTATGTGTGAACCTGCGTGTTTGTGTAAACATGTGTGTATGTGTAAACATGTGTGTGCCCACCTGTTTTCTATTGCAGCTCAGCTTCATCCTCGATCATTAAGTTCTCACACAGCTAGACAAATGTGCACGATGATGACGTCACTGTAGAGTGTGTGTGTGTGTGTGTGTTCTCGAGGCATGCTTTGCACTGACCGGCCAATCAGAGCGGTGCATCTAGGGACTGCCTCAGCCAATGAGGAGGTTGCATCTGTACAGTTTTAAACAGAGGAGCGGTTGGGTCTCACGTTGTGACTTAATATTCTCACACACACATTGTGTATGTACACATTGGGGGGCCTACCACAGTGCCTTCTGGGTCGTTGGCTCCATGTTCTGATGTCCGCTTCACTAACATCAACACCTCCTCCAGTCTCTATTGGACTGTACTGTCAGACCCTGGCTCTACTCTACTGTGCTAGACTCTACTGTGCTGTGTTAGACTCTACTGTGCTGTGTTAGACTCTACTGTGCTGTGTTAGACTCTACTGTGCTGTGTTAGACTCTACTGTGCTGTGTTAGACTCTACTGTGCTGTGTTAGACTCTACTGTGCTGTGTTAGACTCTACTGTGCTGTGTTAGACTCTACTGTGCTGTGTTAGACTCTACTGTAGGATACTCTACTGTACCATACAGTACTGCCTGTACCAAGCTCTATTACCTAGCACATACATTCTCTCTCTTTCACACACACACACACACACACGTGACATAGTGTAGGAGGTGACGGACATAGCGACCATGCGGTTCCCATGGTGACCCGGGGATGTGCAGGTGCCTGTAAGCGTGACACGTGTTGACTCAGAGTGTGTGTTTGTGCAGCTGTGTGTTGGTGTGTGCAGGCCACAGGCGTGACCCCTGACCCCCCCCCCTCCCCCGCTGTGCTGTGCTGGGACACACAGTACCAGGACACTTCCATCTGTACACACACACCCTGACCCAAGCCTGGCGCCATCACTGTTGATCTGTGTTTCTGTACAGCACATTGTGTTTCTGTACAGCACGGTCTGTTTCTGTACAGCATGGTGTTTCTGTGCAGCACGGTCTGTTTCTGTACAGCACAGTGTGTTTCTGTGTAGCATGGTGTGTTTCTGTACAGCATGGTCTGTGCAGTACGGTGTGTTTCTGTACAGCATGGTGTGTTTCTGTACAGCATGGTCTGTGCAGTACGGTGTGTTTCTGTACAGCATGGTGTGTTTCTGTACAGCATGGTGTGTTTCTGTACAGCATGGTGTGTGCAGTACGGTGTGTTTCTGTACAGCATGGTGTGTTTCTGTACAGCATGGTGTGTTTCTGAGAGGCCAGACCAGGAGACTCAGGGAGCTCCAGGCAGGATGAACACACACCTCTAAGCAGAGTGAGAGGAAGATAAGCATAGTTGTGGGACTGGTCCTGTGTGTGTGTGTGTTCGCACATGCGTGGGTAGGAGTGTTTGTCGTACTAATGTGTGTGTGTGTTCATAACATGCGTGCTTGTGTGTAACTGACCTTTAGCACAGATTTGAGTAGTTGCTCTGAGAGACTAGCTTATGGCTTCTTGGAAAAAGAGAAGGAATGACAGGTGGAGGAGGAGGTAGATAAGGAGAGAGACAAAGAGAGAGAGCGAATGAGAGGGAGAGAATGAGAGGGAGAAAGAGGGAGAGAAGGAGAGAGGGAAGAGAGAGAAGGAGAGAGAGAAGGACAGCGAGAGAGGGAGGGGGAGAGAGGGAGGGGAGAGAAGGAGAGAGACGGAGAGGGAGAAGAGGGGGAGAGGGAGAGAAGCAGAGAGGGAGAGAAGCGGAGAGGGAAAGAAGGAGAGAGGGAGGGAGAGAAGGAGAGAGGGAGGGTGTGAGAGGACCAGGTCCAGCCTTCATCAACACTACAAAAACAACTTGTTTGTTCAAGCTAAGAGTGAGAGCAGATAGGAGAGAACAGCTGGAATCTAACCCTCCTGGAGTCTCGATCTGGACAGCTGCTGGGGGGGGGGTTAATCACCTGTTAACCAAACCTGGCAACCCGACCCCTCTCTCACTCTCTCAATGAATAAGTATACACAGAGATTGAGCTCATTTCAATATGGATCATCGTGGGAACAATCAACATGTCTTCCTCTCTCGCCCATACACACGCACGCACACACACACACACATATACACACACACACAAGCTAATTAACAAGCTAGTTGATCAGTTTCTGGGTAGAACAACCACATTGCTCCAGTCCTGTGTTTTACTCTTGCCATCATTATCTCTGTCTTCCTTATTATCTTTTTTTTCTCCCTCGTTTTCTCTTACTTCCTAATAATAATAAAATCAAATAAAAATCTGGATCACTCTGACCTTCTTCCTCTCCCCTTTTCATTCTTTCCAATTGACCTCCCCCATCAATCTGTCCACCTCTCTCTCCACCTCTCGTCCACCTCTTTCTCCATCTCTCTCTCCACCTCTATCTCCACCTCCCCATCTCTCTCTCCACCTCTCCCCCACCTGTCTCTCCACCTCTCCTCCACCTCCCTCTCCACCTCTCTCTCCACCTCTCTCTCCACCTCTCCCTCCAACTCTCTCTCCACCTCTCTCTCCACCTCTCTCTCCACCTCTCCCTCCACCTCTCTCTCCACCTCTCTCTTCCCCTTTCTCTCCACCTCTCTCTCCACCTCTCTCTCTCTCCCTCTCTCTCTCCACCTCTCTCTCCCTCTCTCTCTCCACCTCTCCCTCCACCTCTCTCTCCCTCTCTCCCTCCACCTCTCTCTCCACCTCTCTCTCCATCTCTCCCTCCACCTCTCCCTCCACCTCTCTCCATCCCTTCATCTCTCCACCTCTCTCCCTCTGTGCTGTTGTGCTGGATGGTTCAGGTTAGGCAGAGATGCAGGTCTGTAGTGTTCTGTATTGCTTCTATGATGTTTATTTAATTACCAGAGGCAGATGGTGTGTGTGTCACTGCGTGTGTGTTTGCAAGTGCGTGTCCTTACACGTGTGTGTGTGTGTGTGTGTGTGTGTGTGATACTAAACCAGTTGTAGTCCAAATGCTGGCTTCTCCGTATCTCATGCATTTAGGCTCATGTCCCTGACACAGGTCTCTAAAAGCAGCCCACGCACACCTCCACCTCCCTCTCACACACCCCACACACACGCGCTGCGTCCTGGCTAACCTCTCCCTGCCGCCCTCTCCCCAGTGATGGAGACCATGACTGGGAGAGCCTCGGCCTCAGGGCTGGACGACTTTGACCGCAACGCTCCCAGGATCTGCGGCGTGTGTGGAGACAAGGCCACCGGGTTCCACTTCAACGCCATGACCTGCGAGGGCTGCAAGGGCTTCTTCAGGTCAGACCCCTGCCTCATGGACGGCTCTCTGTCTCTCCTGGCTCTGCTCATTCTCTCTGTCTCTCCTGGCTCTGCTCACTCTCTCTGTCTCTCCATCTGCCTCTCTTGTTTGGTCTCCATCTGCCTCTCTTGTTCGGTCTCTTCATCTGCCTCTTGTTCGGTCTCTTCATGTACCTCTTTTGTTCGGTCTCTCCATCTGCCTCTTGTTCGGTCTCTTCATGTACCTCTTTTGTTCGGTCTCTCCATCTGCCTCTCTTGTTCGGTCTCTCCAACTACCTCTTTTGTTCGGTCTCTCCATCTGCCTCTTGTTCGGTCTCTCCAACTACCTCTTTTGTTCGGTCTCTCCATCTGCCTCTTGTTCGGTCTCTCCAACTACCTCTTTTGTTCGGTCTCTTCATCTGCCTCTCTTGTTCGGTCTCTTCATCTGCCTCTGTAGTTCTGCCTTTCATGTCTGTCATCTTTTGTAGATGTAGAGACATTTGACATTTAGTCATTTAGCAGACGCTCTTATCCAGAGTGACTTACAGTAAGTACAGGGACATTCCCCCCCGAGGCAAGTAGGGTGAAGTGCCTTGCCAAGGACACAACGTCATTTGGCTCGGCCAGGAATTGAACCGGCAACCTTCTGATTAATAGCCCGATTCCCTAACCGCTCAGCCATCTGACCCCCGAGAGAGACAGGGATGGAGAGACCCTGGACCCATGGGCCTCTCTCTCACTACCTCTCCATATGGCTTTCTTCTGTAGTCTCTCCCTATTTGTTTTTCCATCTCTCCATTTCCCTGCCTTGCTCTTCTCCCTCTCTCCACCTCGTTCTCTCCACGCTCCCCTTTGATGCTGTTCTCATGAACCTGATCTTAGCTGCCCTGTCAGCCCCCCCTCACCTGTCAGCCCCCCCCCCTCACCTGTCAGCCCCCCCTTCACCTGTCAGCCCCCCCCTCACCTGTCAGCCCCCCCCTCACCTGTCAGCCCCCCCCCTCACCTGTCAGCCCCCCCCTCACCTGTCAGCCCCCCCTTCACCTGTCAGCCCCCCCCCCTCACCTGTCAGCCCCCCCCCCTCACCTGTCAGCCCCCCCCTCACCTGTCAGCCCCCCCCCTCACCTGTCAGCCCCCCCCTCACCTGTCAGCCCCCCCTTCACCTGTCAGCCCCCCCCTCACCTGTCAGCCCCCCCCTCACCTGTCAGCCCCCCCTTCACCTGTCAGCCCCCCCCCTCACCTGTCAGCCCCCCCTCACCTGTCAGCCCCCCCTCACCTGTCAGCCCCCCCCTCACCTGTCAGCACCCCCCTCACCTGTCAGCTGCCAATCAAACACCATCTTCCTGGGCGCGCTGCCTAGCCTTCTGCTGTGTGTGTGTGTGGTCAGTGAAGGGGATCCTAGTGTAGGCAGAGTACTTTGTGTGTGTGTGTGCATTTTATGGTGAATTATTTGTGTGTGTGTAAATGTTTAAATGTGGTTTTGTGTGTATATATTTTTCTGGTGAAGTGTGTGTGTGTGTGTGTGTGTGTGTGTGTGTGTGTGTGTGTGTGGTGGGTCCAGGCTGTAAATGGGATTCTCTATTCCATGTTAAGCCGTTTCAAAGAGGTTGCTTCGTGACGGCTCATAAACATTTTCACTGAGAAGGCTAGTGTGGCTTTATAAGATGTGTGTGTCTGTATGTATGTGTGTGTATGTGTACAGTATGTGTGTGTATGTGTGTTGTTTACCTACTTACTCTAGCCCTACCTGTAAACAACCAACTAACTTGTTATAAATTGCAAATACATTTTTGTTGGTGCAGTTGATTTAGTTGGTGAAGTTTGCATAGTTGATGTTGGTGTAGATGAAATGTGTGTTGTTGTTGATGAAGAGTGTGTATCTGATATATGTGTGTGTGTGTGTGTGTGCTCCAGGCGCAGCATGAAGAGGAAGGCCAGCTTCACCTGTCCCTTCAACAGTAGCTGCACAGTCACCAAGGACAACCGGCGCCACTGCCAAGCCTGCCGTCTCAAACGCTGCGTGGACATCGGCATGATGAAGGAGTGTGAGGACACACACACACAACCTGACTGTCCCCACAAGGATAGTTAAACAAGACCCCCCCCCCACACACACACACACACACACAACCTGACTGTCCCCACAAGGATAGTTAAACAAGACCCCCCCACACACACACACACACACAACCTGACTGTCCCCACAAGGATAGTTAAACAAGACCCCACACACACATTCAGACACACTTTCACACACACACACAGACACACACCAGTGCTTACACACTCACACATTGACATTCACACGCGCGCACACACACACACATTAAATAACACTTTCACAAACATGTTTAAACACACACACACACACAGGTGCTGGGAAGTGCTTCATAAACATGCGTCTCAGTTATGGATGCGTGGATGTGTTGAGCTAGCCCAGGCCAGGAGGACACGCTGAGCTGTAACCAGAGAAGCAGGGAGCTGCTCTGGCTGTGGTGTGGATGGGCATCATGCATCATTCCACAGACAGACAGAAAGCACAGCACGCTGACACTGAAACAGAATAAACAAAAAGTTCACCTGGGAGGTTCTCCTGCTGGAACTCCTTCCAGGAGACAGAGATGAGCTGGGTTTACCTCTCGCTGTCTCTCTCTCTGTCTCTCTCTGTTTATGTCTCTCTCTCTCTGTCTCTCTCTCTGTCTCTCTCTCGGTCTCTCTCTCTGTCTCTCTCGGTCTCTCTCTCGGTCTCTCTCTGTTTCTGTTTCTCTCTCTGTCTCTCTCTGTTTCTGTCTCTCTCTGTTTCTGTCTCTCTCTGTCTCTCATTTTGTTTTGTACAGCCGTGTACAGGGGGGTTTGCAAGGTGCTGATCTGTACCGTGTTAAAACAACACAACATGGGAGAAGAGGATAGAAGGAACAGGGAGGAGGAGGAGGAGAGGATAGAAGGAACAGGGAGGAGGAGAGGATAGAAGGAACAGGGAGGAGGAGGAGGAGAGGATAGAAGGAACAGGGAGGAGGAGGGCAAGTGGAAAAGATTTGGACTGTCCTCGGTCAGGTATCTTGCTGTGTATTTGAGGATCTGTATCCCGGCTTCTGTTCCTAACTAGATACAGTTGATCTGAACAACACTGCGTCTGATTGGTCGGTTCTGGGCTTTGCCCAATCCCGTGGGTGGATCCCACCCACGTAGTGTTGATTCTTCCTCTTCAAAGGCCCGCCTCTCTCAGCCACCCTGTCCACAGTTGCTAGTGTGACAGCCAACCCTCCCTCCCTCTCCTTCCCTCACTCTAGTATAGCTCCCTCTCCCTCCATCCCTTTCTCTCCCCCTTAATCTCTCCCTCCCTTCATCTCTATCTCTATAGCTCCCTTTCCCTCACTCATCTCAGGCCAAGTGGGTGAGTGTGTAAACAAATTACACCGGATCCTTCCAGTGCAACAAGGAAGGCAGGCCCAGAGCCAGGTCTCTACTAGCCTGGTCTTATCATCCTGGCATCGCCGTCGCTGGGTTTGGATGTATGAGAGGAAATAGCCATCAACAACAATGTCCTCATCCTGGTACTTAACTGTGTGGAAGTAGAAGAAACACCACCTATCATCCAATCAGCACTTAAGAACAGAAGTAAGGGGGGTCTAGAGCTAGTTACCACAAGAATGGTGTTTACGCACAGGGTCAAGAGCGTGTTGCAAAGTTGCTTTCATGTTCCTGGAAAACATCTCTATTCCCCGTTTTTTCCTGGCTCACCACCTCAAAGTTCGAGTGCGCTTTGCCAGATGAGATGACCAATCTGCTCATGACAAATAGATGTTGACAAACTTTCGATAAACAAGAATGTTGTTGTTGTTTTGTTGTGTTTTTAGTTTTTCTCGCGAATCCTTCCTGCTCGCCCGCTAGCCCCTCGCCTGGCTCTGGTGCTGCTCGCTGTTTCCCTCTCCGTCTTGGCAGCGCAGCTCTGCCGTGTTGGCAACGCCAGCGCTAGCCGAGCAGGAGGGTGAGAGGATGGTAGCGGCCAGATTGTGTAGCGCCAGGCTGGGAAAGAGCCGCGATGCTGATGCTATTATGGCTAATGAGTCTCTCAGTGGTGTTGTGGTTGATCGCAGCCAAGTTTGGCCAGCTCGTTAGCAGGCTTGCTGTGGTGCTGGTAACATGGCATTATTCCACAAGCTTGTTAGCATGCTAGCTGTTTGGTGTTGGTATGGCATTGTTACACTAGCTTGTTAGCATACTAGCTGTTTGGTGTTGGTATGGCATTGTTACACAAGGTTGTTAGCATGCTAGCTGTTTGGTGTTGGTATGGTATTGTTACACTAGCAATTAATTTAGTCTCAGTCTATTTTGCCACACTGTGACTAATAGTCCATATCACATTTAAGTTAATTTGTTCAGATTTTTATCTAGTTTCTGTCGAGAGACCTCCATATCTGAGCATATTAGTCCACTCTGAGTCAATATCATTTATGCTGTCATGCATTACACCGTATACAATTACCCTCGATAACCTTAGCCGTGTTCAATGCAATGCACTGCATTGATCCCAGAGGAAATTCAAGCGTTCTGGTTACAACGTGTGGAATTACAGAAAAAAAAAATATATATATATATATATACACAAAATACACAACAATAATCCTAATCAGAAGTGTCACAACAAAAGAAGGAATTCAATCTGTTGTTACTTTCTATCCAGCACGCTTCTGCAGTCTAATCCAATATGCAGGGACACATGCTGTGCTGTCTTCATGCACCTTTGCAGCTGTGAGGCCAGTGCAGTCTTTCTCTGTCATATGCCCCAGCAACTCAAACCACGTGGTCGCTCTCTCACACACACACACCTACATATACACTATACACACACCTATGTACGCATTATATAAACACTCAAACACACACAGGCAAAGGCCCACACACACACACGTATATAAATACACACACAGATGTACACACACACTTTCCCTCAGCATAAATAAACCAGTAGGCTCTGTGTAGCATGTGAAGCAAGCGGAACCTTCGCTCCGTCTCTAACCATGACAACGGCAGCTCTCCTCCCATGACCCCAGAAATAGGAAGTAACCAAGCTGCTGGTGAAGGAATGAACAACAAGAGGGGAAACAGCGACAGGATTGTCTGGTGTCAGTCCTTTGTTTGGTGTTGTGGGGGTGGGGGGGGGGGTGGTTACTGAGGTCTGGTGCAGACTATAGGCAGTGGAAGAACAGCTCCAGTGATAGTATGTTTTCAGTATTTTACTGTCTTGGTGAAATTGGCCCCCATTCACTGGGAGGTGTCAAGATGGCTGAGCGGTTAGGGAATCGGGCTAGTAATCAAAAGGCTGCCGGATTGATTCCTGGCCGTGTCAAATGACGTTGTGTCTTTGGGCAAGGCACTTCACCCTACTTGCCTTGGGGGAATGTCCCTGTATTTACTGTAAGTCGCTCAGGATAAGAGCATCTGCTAAATGTAAATGTAAGATGCTGAATTTTCTCTTCCCTCTCTCCTCTTCTCCCCCACTTCTTCTCTTCCATCCTTCTTCTTTCCCCCCCACTCCCAATCTCTCCTCCCTCCTGCTCCTCTCCCAATCCCCCCTCACCTCCCCCCTCACTCCTCCCTCCACACCACCCTCCTGCTCCCCATCTCTCCCTCCCAGTCATCCTGACAGACGAGGAGGTGCAGAGGAAGAAGGACCTGATCCAGAAGAGGAAGGAGGAAGAGGCAGCAAGGGAGGCCCAGCGCCCTCGTCTGAGCGAGGAGCAGAGCCTGGTCATCACCTCCCTGGTGGAGGCCCACCACAAGACCTACGACGACTCCTACTCCGACTTCAACCGCTTCAGGGTAACACACACTAACATACACACACACTAAGATACACACACACTAAGATACACACACACTAAGATACACACACACTGGTCTCACACATTAAGATACACACACACTAAGATACACACGCACTGGTCTCACACACTCCCATGGTGTCACACACACATGGCCACGTGTTTGTTTGGTTAAAGTATTAAAGTGTGTGTGTGTGTGTGTGTGTGTGTGTGCAGCCCCCAGTGAGGGAGGGTCCAGTGACTCGCAGTGCCAGCCGTGCTGCCTCTCTCCACTCTCTGTCTGACGCCTCCTCTGACTCCTTCAACCACTCCCCAGGTAACACACACACACACACTCTCCAGGTAACACACACACTCTCCAGGTAACACACACACACCTTCCAGCTAACTCAGACTCACACACACTCGCTCTCGGTAACACACACTCACACACACACACACACACACACCTACTCTCTTTCCTCGACCAAGACATGAAACACTAGTTATTGTCAGACAGAAACACAAAAAAGTTTCATATCTGATTGGAAACCAAATCTCTTTTTCTCCATCTTTCTACCCCTCCTCTCTCTTCTCCTTCTTTCATCCCTCTCTCCCTCTTTCTCAACCTCATCCCTCCCTCCCTCCCTCCCTCCCTCCCTCCCTCCCTCCCTCCCTCCCTCCCTCCCTCCCTCCCTCCCTCCCTCCCTCCCTCCCTCCCTCCCTCCCTCCCTCCCTCCCTCCCTGTTTGTCATCCCCATGGGGGCCCTAATCTATGTCTCCCCCTCTCACTCTGAATATCTTTCTCCCTGCTCTCTCCCTCCATTCTAAATGTCATCTCACATTCTCATCACTCCCCCCCCCTGCAGAGTCAGTGGACACTAAGCTGATGAACTTCAGCAGTCTGCTGATGATGTACCAGGACAGCGCTGGAGGCAGCCCTGACTCCAGCGAGGAGCACAACTCCAAGCTGTCCATGCTGCCTCACTTGGCTGACCTGGTCAGCTACAGCATCCAGAAAGTCATCGGCTTCGCTAAGATGATCCCCGGGTTCAGGTACTCACACACACACACACAGATCTGTTGCAGGCAGGTATGTTACGGATGTGTTAGGGGTGTGTTTGTGTGGTGTCATCCTGAGTACTTCTCAGTGGAGACAAAGGCAGGGAGCCTGGCAGGAATACACTGGCCCCTGTGTGTGTGTGTGTGTGTGTGTCTGTCTGTGTGTGTGTTATTGGAGTCAGGGTACAGCACATGCTGTACAGGGCAGCGTAACTTTGTTGTCCTGGTTACCATAGAACCTTGTGTTCACACTGTTGTTCTCTCCTGCCTGGAACATTCTAGAACACTGAGGCCCCTCTGAACACAGGGGGACTGTGAGTGTGTGAGTGTGTGTGTGAGAGTGTCTGTGTGGTAACCAGGGTGCTCCCTGAGGCTTTGACCTGGTATGACTGAAGAAAGCAGCACCGCCAGGGACAGAGAGGAAGGGGATTTATCAAGGAAAAACAAAATACAAATAAACTTAAACACTTCCCAGTGGAGGAGAAGATCCACATCCAGGCCCTGTCTCACTGCTGCCCCCACTCTGGTCTGATGGAGGAGGGGAACAGGGTAGTGATGTGGCCACTGCTGCCCCCACCCTGGTCTGATGGAGGAGGGGAACAGGGTAGTGATGTGGCCACTGCTGCCCCCACCCTGGTCTGATGGAGGAGGGGAACAGGGTAGTGATGTGGCCACTGCTGCCCCCACCCTGGTCTGATGGAGGAGGGGAACAGGGTAGTGATGTGGCCACTGCTGCCCCCACTCTGGTCTGATGGAGGAGGGGAACAGGGTAGTGATGTGGCCACTGCTGCCCCCACCCTGGCTGCTCTCCCACCTGCTACCCCGTTAGCCGGCCCGGGAGCGGGAATCTTCCCCTGGATCACCTGACCCTGTGCTCTAGGGTTGCCACACGGTGTGTGTGTGTGTGTGTGTGTGCGTTACGGTGTGTGTGTGCGTTACGGTGTGTGTGTGTGTGTGCGTTACGGTGTGTGTGTGTGTGTGTGCGTTACGGTGTGTGTGTGTGTTTGTAAGTTAATATAACTCATAGATATGAGAATTCTAATGAACTATTATTTTGTGTGTTTATGTTTCTCTGTGTGTGTCTGTGTGTATGGCTCTGTGTGTCTGTCTCTGTGTGTGTGTGTCTGTGTGTGTGTGTGTGTGTGCTGCAGAGACCTGACTGCGGATGACCAGATAGCTCTGCTGAAGTCCAGCGCCATTGAGATCATCATGCTGCGCTCCAACCAGTCCTTCAGCCTGGACGACATGTCCTGGAGCTGTGGAGGACCTGACTTCAAGTACTGTGTCAACGACGTCACCAAGGGTCAGTACACACACAGACACACACACACAGACACACACACACACACGCAGACAAACACTTCATGACAGACAAGCACATACTTACCTGCACCTATGCCACTTTTCTCTGTCTCTTACAAATAAACTGACTGTGCATGTGTGTGTGTGCGTATGTCTGTGTGTGTGTATACCTCTGTGTGTGTGTGTGTGTGTGTGCGTGTGTGTGTGTGTGTGTGTAGCGGGTCACACTCTGGACCTGCTGGAGCCGCTGGTAAAGTTCCAGGTGGGGCTGAAGAAGCTGAACCTCCATGAGGAGGAACATGTGCTGCTGATGGCCATCTGCCTGCTGTCCCCAGGTACAGGAGGGGGGAGGGGAGAGAGGGAGAGGGAGAGAGACACTGAGAGAAAGAGAGAGAGAGAGAGAGAGTTTGGGTGAATGTCTGTGTGTGTATTTTCAAACCCCCTGGCCCCTCTCCCCAGATCGTCCGGGGGTCCAGGACCATGTGAAGATAGAGCAGCTCCAGAACCAGCTGTCTGAAGTCCTCCAGGCCTACATCCGGGTCAACCACCCCGGCTGCCATCTGCTCTACGCCAAGATGATCCAGAAGCTGGCCGACCTGCGCAGCCTGAACGAGGAGCACTCCAAGCAGTACCGCTCCCTGTCCTTCCAGCCGGAGCACAGCATGCAGCTCACCCCGCTGGTCCTGGAGGTGTTCGGCAGCGAGGTGTCCTAGTACCCCCTCCCCCAGGGCCCCTGTAAAACATCCCCTCCCCCAGGGCCCCTGTAATACACCCCCTCCCCCAGGGCCCCTGTAATACACCCCCTCTACCCCCTCCCCCAGGGCCCCTGTAATACACCCCCCCCCTCCAGGGCCCCTGTAATACACCCCCTCCCCCAGGGCCCCTGTAATACACCCCCTCTACCCCCTCCCCCAGGGCCCCTGTAATACACCCCCTCCCTCCAGGGCCCCTGTAATACACCCCCTCTACCCCCTCCCCCAGGGCCCCTGTAATACACCCCCTCCCCCAGGGCCCCTGTAATACACCCCCTCTACCCCCTCCCCCAGGGCCCCTGTAATACACCCCCTCCCCCAGGGCCCCTGTAATACACCCCCCCCCTCCAGGGCCCCTGTAATACACCCCCCCCTCCAGGGCCCCTGTAATACACCCCCTCCCCCAGGGCCCCTGTAATACACCCCCTCCCCCAGGGCCCCTGTAATACACCCCCTCCCTCCAGGGCCCCTGTAATACACCCCCTCTACCCCCTCCCTCCAGGGCCCCCAAACAAGCCCCCTACACCCCCCAAACATACTTACCATGGCCCCTTCAACAAGCAACCCTCACCTCTAACCCATTTAGAGCCCTTACTCACCCCCTAAATGTACCTCCCAAAACCTGCTTCCAGGGCTCCTTAATCAAGCCCTCTGACCCCTCTCACCCTCCAGTCTTTCCCAGTAGCCCCAGCGTACCCCATCCCTCCTCCAGGTCTACCACCCCCGACCAGATACAGGCAGGAGGAGAGGAAGCCTGCGGGGGAGGGGGGGGGGCTGTAGGGGCTTCAAGAAGGGGGAGGGGTGAAACATTGTATAGAAGTAAGGGGGGCTTAGGGTAGTGTTTGAGCTGGGTGGGTTGGGTGGTTAGAGTAGTAGGGTAGAGTTGGGGTAGTTGGGGTAATGGGGTAGGGCTAGGGTGGTGGTTAGGGTTGCTAGGGTGGTGGTTGGGGTTGCCAGGGTGGGTGGGGGGGTTGCCAGGGTGGGTGGGGGGGTTGCCAGGGTGGGTGGGGGGCTTTGTCAGGGCCAGGGGGTTTGTAGGTAGGGAGAAAGAGGAGGGGGGGGCCTTTGGTTGATTGAAATTCCCCGTTCATTTGAAAAAAGGGAATTTCAAAAGGAATGTATTTATAAGTATATATATATATATTAATATTAATAATACACTTAAGCTAGTATCTATATTTAAGAGAGAGAGAAAAAGAGAAAAAAACCAAGTGTGATTCTTTTTCAGCGTTTGTTTACTATGGGATGAGTAAAACCTTTGTTGTGTCGAGTGTGTTTGTGTTGGCTTTGGGTGTGTAAATGATATTGATGGACACACACGCGTGCACACAGACACACACAAGAGAGGATGCAGCACCTGCTGTTGTTGATGTTTGTAAATGAGGAAGGTTGATCAGAGAGCCCTGCAAGGTGCCAGCGGGGCGCCGCTTAGAGACGAATCTAACACACATGACACACACATCTGACAAACACACACGACACAAACACACACACTAGTCTGATTGACAGCCCACAGTGTTGACGGGGGTTGACAACTAGTCAGCTGGTTTAGATGCTAGTCAGCTGGTTTAGATGCTAGTCAGCTGGTTTAGACGCTAGTCAGCTGGTTTAGACACTCGTTAGCTAGATGGCATAACATTCTACAGAAATGCTACCAATTAGGATTATATCAGACTTCCTTGCTGGTATAAAAAGGATATGACATTTGTGGAAGGTGTTTTTTGAAGGGCACAACCAAAGTAGATCATTTGAGATGCAAACATACAATTGTAAACGAGTCAGGTTAGAATGGAGGGTTTGGGTGCCAGGTTTGACATATTACATCCCCCCACATGTGCTCCTCTATCCCCCTTCTGAAGGCCGGCAGCGCTCTCTGGTGGTCACTCTGTAAATACCACTTGTTTCTGTACATAGCAAGGAAAAAGTAGGCAAATACTAAGAAAATTTAAACGTTAACAAGATGCTCTGGATATATATGCAAATAGGAGATGGACTATTTTCTTATTTTGTACCTCATTGTAAGGTTGTGATAAGCTTTGACAACTTATATATCCATTATTTTATTTTTGTTTTACTTTGATGAGAAGATTCTTCTCTCTGCTCTCTGATTCTACAGTTTGATTCGAAGGTTGTTGTTGTTTTCTCTGACGTCAGCGCTAAGCTGTGCGCAAAAGATATTTTCTTATTTTTCACACCAAGGACATAAGCTCTGTATAGGCTAAACACCACGGAACCCTTAACCGTGGTGACATCATCACACAAACGAGTGTACTAAAACTGCCTCAACATTTTCTCTGGAAAACTGGCCAATCAAAGACTGTGTAGCATATGTTGGACACGCCTCCTCTTTTGAGAACGGAACCTTCGGCTTGGCAAATCTCTTCTTCATAGCTTTAACCTTGGCTGGCAGCCAGCCAATCAGAACTCAAGCATGACTAACAGTCTCAACGCAGCAAAGGCTTCTCGGACGTTTCTTTTTGATATTCTATTTTATAGACCAGCTGCTTTGGACGTTCTCATGGAAACCGAGAGACTGTCTTTTCATGGTGACGCGATGGGCGTTGAATAACGAGCGCCCTGATAGGCTGATAGCCTCAATCAGAGACTGTGATTGGTGGAAAGATTAATCTACACTGAAACAGGAACACAAGAACTTTGGATGGTCAGAACCCTGGGCGTGGAACGTCTTTTCTGCTGGGTCTCACCTCAGCTCATCAGGCTCAACAGACGGAACCCTTTCTGTGTGAGAACCCCTGTTCTGTAGCTCACACGGAACCCTTTCTGCGTGGGAACAGGTGTTGCGTAGCCCAGACTGAATGTTCCGTGTGTGAGAACAGCTAAACCATGCAGACATACATAACCATATACGGCTCACAGACCTGCTAGCTGCTCCCTCATCTACTTGTTTACCAGCCATGCTCAGTAGGCTCAGGACTAAGGGAGGGAGGGGAGGAGGGTTAAGAGGCCTAACATGCCTCAACAGATTCCCCAAAATGGCCGCTGTCTCCCCCCTCTCTCCCCCCTCTCTCCCCCCACAGACACCGGCCAGCTCTCGGCCTCTTTAGCCTCTCTATGAAACTCTCAGATACCTCAGTGGTCCACAGCAAACACTGTCATTAGTACAGAAGGGAAACAGGCATGTCACACAGTCATGCTACACACACACACACACACACACTCTGCACACACACACGCTCTGCACACACACTCTGCACACACACTCTGCACACACATTACACCTACATACAATTAACCACAAACACACACTCTACACAGACACATTAGTACGTACTCAAACTGTCATATAAACACTCAGATCATATCATCAAACATCCTCTACAGTGCTTTAGGGTGATATCATACAGGTTGTTTGTCCAAAGTCAACGGCCTTGACGATGGGCCCTTGTTAGCTGCCCAGTGTAGTGAAAGAGGGATACCTTTATTTTAACACCCATACATACACTCTGGTTTGTATTTGTGTGTGTTTCTACACACAATTTGTTTTGTTATTAGGCCTACTCAGATTATCAAATGTTGAAACTTATTGCAGCGGCAGTTCACACAGCAATTGTATCAAACAATGTACCGCACTGTAGCGCATCTAATGCTTCATGTGCGTTTGATTCGTGTCACCGCGGCACACCCAGAACGGGGAATGCACTTGATAACTCAATTGGTTCTGCTGTGCCCGGTGTGTAAATCAAGTTCACCTTCAGGATGTCGTTGAGGGCAGGTGACGCTTGGTGTGGCACACCTGTTTGCTAAATGTGAGTCGCAGCAACTGTTGAGTTTCTGGTCAGTATTCAAGGATGAAGGGAGGCTTTAGCTAGATTGTGATTGAGGATGCATGTTACCCTGAGATTGATGTATGAAGTATGAGACACGTTTGTTGATTATCCATGAAAATTCATGGATAATCAATGGAAAATTCATAAAAAATATCCATGGACATGGCTTCAGCTTTGGCAGAACTAAATACAAGACGGTGACAACATTACTTAAATTTGTGGATTTGGATTCATGTCTGTAATTGGTTGTTGTAGAAGAGATGTTTCATAACGAACTGTGGGAGCTTTAGTTTTGCGATGGTTCGGAATTGGATAGATCGTTTGTTTTGATGGAGCAATAGCTAGCTACTGTTAGTTAACATCAATTTATGTTTCTGTAGGACGCGAGTCGCTGCTGCTCTCGTGAAATCCAAACTTTCGCGTTGTACCGACGCCATTGTCTCAGCTTTCATATCTATTAATCCTAGACTAGACTTTGTCAACCCTGGTCTATTACTGTGTAATACAGTCCTATCCATGTCCTCAGGGACCCATGTGTGTTGGAGCAGGCACACATGAAGGGCAGGGGGCACGAGGACCAGGGTTGAGAAAGTCTGTCCTAGATCAGTGGTGTCCAAATCCGGTCCTCGAGGGCCGCCGTCCTGCATGTTTTAAATGTTTCCCTGCTCCAACATACTTGATTCAATTAAATGGGTTGTTATAACGACCATGCATTAGAATCAGGTGAGCTGGATCAGGGAAACATCTAAAACATGCAGGACAGCGGCCCTCGAGAACTGGATTTGGACACTCCCTGTCCTAGATCATACCATGCATCCGGTACCGGCTCTTCACCAGCTCCAGGGCTGCCTGCCAGTCACCACTCACGGTGTCTGGTGTAGGTGAACTAACAACCCGTTAGAAAGGTCATGAGATGGCTCGCCAGAATCGGTTAAAACTCCCGTTCAGTTACCGTGGTTCCCGTAGTGTCGGGTTATTCCGAGCCGCTTGACTGGCTCCACAGGTGTGCAGTAGCCCGACCTAACGAGCCAATCAGAAGCTGCAACGGCAGCTCAGCTCCGCCCCTCCTTGCCTTCACCGGTTGTCACACCGAGGTGACACGTCCAACCAAAACAGACTACCTCTCCCCTCTGCACAGTGTTCTGTAGTGTCAATGGGATTTAGTTGAAAAAAAAATGTACTCACTACGTCATTGTTAGTAGTATTAGTATTTCTTCAAATGCTGGATGGTATTCCTCAATACATTTCTAAATATGCCTAAACATCAGTAACTGAAGGAAATTCAGAAGCCCCCCTTTCTCTCTGTCCACCTCTCTTTCTCTCCCTGTCTACCGATATCTTCCTCTCTCTCCCTCTGTCTCTAACTTCCTCTCTCCATCCTCCTTTCTCTTTCTCTCCCCCCCCCCATCATGTTGATATCATCACATCAGGATTTAGCCAAACAGGCCGACTTGAGAACAGAACCACAGTCCTCGGTCCATCGATCCACTCTGAACTCCGGTTGGCTGTCCGGTTTGGCAGGATGTGACATCGCAGCCTCATGCCAGCAGCTCCTTGGTCAAACCTCATAACATGACCGCTCCTTTCATCTCTGTGCTGGCGTGTTGGGACTGGAGCCCCCAGCGTGTGGGTGTGGCTGGGTGTTTGGGAGGTGTGGTGGGCGTCTTTGACATGGGGAGACAGGATTCTCAGGCTCTCCTCACGTTCTCCGTCGGCAGGTATAGGTAGTGGAGGGAACCTGAGAGGGGAACCTCCTTTGTGGCTCTTATTGCTCATTTCTCGGCTACCTCTTTAAAATAGCGCTTGCTCCTACACACTTGTATGCACACACACACACACAACTTTGCCTCACCAGCGTTTTTTTGCCAATGATGCACTTGTGACGCGTTCCTACTCTATGCTCTGCAATCACACGTCTGAACTGTTTTATCGCTATAGCAACCCTGCCATGGCGCAGGCCTGGACTGGGAATCAGAAAAAACAAAACAATGCAACTTGTTAGCTCAGTGTTTTACCTCAGTGTGCCTACAACCCACTGCCTTATTTTGGGACTGTCAGGGTGAACTGTGGGGCGTTCACAATTCTGACAGCATCATCGTTACTTTACACACACCCTCCTCTACACACACCTGCTATCCTCTACACACACCTGCTATCCTCTACACACACCTGCTGTCCTCTACACACCTGCTATCCTCTACACACACCTGATATCCCCTACACACACCTGCTGTCCTCTACACACACCTGCTATCCTCTACACACACCTGCTATCCTCTACACACACCTGCTGTCCTCTACACACCTGCTATCCTCTACACACACCTGATATCCCCTACACACACCTGCTGTCCTCTACACACACCTGCTATCCTCTACACACACCTGCTATCCTCTACACACCTGCTGTCCTCTACACACACCTGCTGTCCTCTACACACACCTGCTGTCCTCTACACACACCTGCTGTCCTCTACACACCTGCTGTCCTCTACACACACCTGCTGTCCTCTACACACACCTGCTGTCCTCTACACACCTGCTGTCCTCTACACACACCTGCTGTCCTCTACACACACCTGATATCCCCTACACACACCTGCTATCCTCTACACACACCTGATATCCTCTACACACACCTGATATCCTCTACACACACCTCTGCTAGCATTGTAGCAGTATCATCGTCGTCTACACACACCTCTGTTGTCTGTTGAAGCTTCTGACTTCCCCTGCTGCTGGGAAGTGCAACCTGCTGTTCCACCCACGGTGAACTCTGCTCCGCTCTGCTACACTGAACTCTGCTGACACGTGCTCTAATCTGCCGTACTGGAACCGCATTCTGGAATCACCCACCAGCGTTCTGGAGTGGTGTTCTAGAACCTTGTCCTGGAACTGTCCTGGCGTACTCTGTGTTCTACCTACGGAGGTGTGTCCGAGACTGTGTTCTCTGTGTCCACCTCAAGAGGCCCAAAATAAGCCCCTCCCCCTCAGCGTGGAGCTCCGTGACGCTAGAACCTCATCAGTCTCCACTCAGATAAACATGATCATATCAGTGATCGAAACTTACTAAAATTATAACCTGCATCCAACTCGCTCTCTTTCCCTCCATCTCTCCCTCCCTCCTTACCCCTCTCTCCATCCCTTCCTCCCTCCATCTCTCCCTCCCTCCTTACCCCTCTCTCCATCCCTTCCTCCCTCCATCTCTCCCTCCCTCCTTACCCCTCTCTCCATCCCTTCCTCCCTCCATCTCTCCCTCCCTCCTTACCCCTCTCTCCATCCCTTCCTCCCTCCATCTCTCCCTCCCTCCTTACCCCTCTCTCCATCCCTTCCTCCCTCCATCTCTCCCTCCTTACCCCTCTCTCCATCCCTTCCTCCCTCCATCTCTCATCATCATGTTCCGATCACAAACTGTTTGTATTTTTCTTCGACTTCTGTTTCTCCAGTTTGATCCATTGTACATTGATTACATGCATTGTCTGTAGTATATAATATTTTTGGGAGAAATCACAAAATAAAGGCTGTAAATAATGATATAAAGATCCTCAAATGTGTCTTTTGTCTGTTTGTACACAGCCACGTCATAAATCTGAATTATTTTACATAACTGGCAGGACAGTTAAACAAAACTTAGTTCAGCTCAGTGGCAGAGATGGCAAAAGTACACACATCCTTCACTCAAATACAAGTCAGATACTGGTGTTTAAAAAGACTGGTTGAAGTGCTGACTGCACTTTTTCACTGAAGTTCAAGAATTATGGGCTGTGACACGTACCGAAGTCAAGTAAAGAGGAAAGGGGAGGAGAACAAAGGATCCTAAAGTAGAGTACAGTAGAGTCCTCATCAAGTACTCAACCTTTCAAAAAATTAACACAATTGGAAATTATTTTAGTTTTAAACTTTTTTGAAACTTTATTTAAAAAAAGGTTTACTTTCAAAACGTTCTCACACACATGACAGAGTAGAGTAAAGCAAAGCAGAGTACATATAGTACAGTAGAGTCCTCATGAAGTACTCATCAATGATGAAAACCTTTTTTTTTTTTACTTAAAAAAAAGAATCTTCCACCCTTTCTGAACCTTTTTTTGGTGAATCTTTTTTTCAACCTTTTGAGAAAAGTATTTTTTGATAGCAGTTGAAATGAGTTCAAAGCAGAGGAGAATATTTGTATTCAAAATATTAAAACATTTATATTTTTTCGACATTTCAAAGTTTTTTTCTAATTTGTACATATTAGACATTAACATGTGGTAAAAGTGCTTAACAAAATCAATTCAAATTGAAGTACAAAAAATCAACAAGAAAAAACACAATATTACTCCTGTCAAGTTATTCAAGTAAACATTAATGAAGCAACCATGCTGAAACAAATATATGCTATAGAAAAGTTACCATTAACAGTTATTCCAGCTAATATAACAACAAGAACAGATAAGCAGTGATTAATACTCAATGATGGATATAATGTTGCTGATATTAAAGTAATCCTGGTGGAACTGGGGGGTATTCCAGGTAGCGGGTTTAGTGAAAACTTGGAGTTGTTTAACCCTGAAAAGAGGCATACTCCCAGTTCCGCGTTCCAGAAAGAGAGGTAACAAAACCTTTTGGTAAGTTTCCATGGTAACTTACTCCGTGAAACTAACCTGCTCGCTAGCAGGTTTTCCATGCCAAACTCTACGTTTCTACCGATCCCCTCCCACTTTATGAGCCCGATAGCTATGGCAGACACGGCATATCATTTCCTGGTTCAGCCGAGCGATCTCGAACAAAATTTAATTTGCTTAGTTATACGCTGGGAGACGATTTTAAGATTGCGATTTGATGTGATTTAATTCCCTGATGAATACCTAAGTTAACGTTACCGTTTCCCGTCACAATCTGTAATTTATTTTAGCAACATTCTCAGCCCTTGGGCCTTTGTCGCTAGTGTTACTTGCCGTGGACATGCACTCAGAATTGACCAAATGTTTTTGGGCACTGAAATAAATACAAATAATTAGGATTCCTCCGTAAGGAGGAAACCTATTGTTATTGGTGGTTTTATTATTTGTAATTCTTGTACCATGGGAGTCAATGGCAGCCCCTAGACCCCATCGACAACTTTTTGTGAAATTTGGCACACTCATTAAGGACAGTTTCTTCTATACCTACACCAAGTTTCATGTCTCCCATTAGACCACTCTAGCGCCACCAATGGGTCAAAGTTGGACTTGTGTTTACACACGCAACTTTTGAACCGTATGACTCATTTTCAAAAATGAGGTACCATTGGATTCCCTGGATCAAGCCGAGTTCAACGCACACCATGGCGTTAATTTCCGGTTATATAGATTTCCCGCCATTTCCGGTTTTATCAAAAACCTTTGAAAGCCTACTCCTCCTACAATTTTTGTCATATCTTCTTCAAAATCACCAGAGATGATCTTCAGACCAAGCCTCACAAAAGTTATCAAAGGAATTTTGATCCTCATAACCGTCTGTCCGGTACAGCCAATCAAATTCATCAGAAAAGCCGCAAAACAGGATGTGAAGTCATGTCTCAGCAAATCTTTGAGATATCAACACTAAACTTGGTAGATCGGAGGAAGACACTACAACATGTTACCATGTGCAAAGGCAAATTCATATCTCAAAAAATGATTGATATAAAGCAAATTGAACTTATCGCTAACGCTAAAATTATGCTTTACACATCAGCCATTCAAAAACTGATACTCTGATTCAATCACAAGTTCATATGAAAACTCTTGAGAATGTTCATAACACAAATCTGTGAAAAAGTTGACTGTAAGATGAAAGGTCGATTTTTGGTGAATATTTGAAACATGCTTGCTTGGCTAATTTCTAGGCAAATTTCCAATGAATGTCTCCCTTGCTCCTCCCCGCGCGTGCTCCAAAATCTCACACACACTCAGCCTTCCCTTGACACACGCGCGGCCAAGACGCACACGCAACATTTCAGGAGAGTGTGGGCTGACCAAGCCCCCACTCATTCCTTGGTCTTTAGCAAAGGCCCATGTGGCTCTTGATGGTATTGCATTTCCGATTTTGTATGCAATGGTAAAAAGGTCTCAAATCCTGAAACATTGATAGTGTAGGCCGAGAAACACTTTAACAAAAGCCCATGTGGATCTTGTTGGTATTGCATTTCCGATTTTGTATGCAATGGTAAAAAGTTATAAAAATCCTGAAACATTGATAGTATAGACCAAGAGTAACTACCACACCACAAATGGCCCACCATTACCCATAGGTGGCGCTACAGGCCACGCCAAAAAGCACAAATATACAAGGCTTTCTGGAATGGATAGGCTCACCAAGCCCCCTCCCTTCACTTATTGGCTTGAAAAAAAGGCCCATGTGGCTCTTGATGGTATTGCATTTCCGATTTTGTATGCAATGGTAAAAAGGTCTCAAAATCCTGAAACATAGATAGTATAGGCAAAGAAACACTTTAACAAAAAGCCCATGTGGATCTTGTTGGTATTGCTTTTCCGATTTTGTATACAATGGTAAAAAGTTATAAAAATCCTGAAACATTGATAGTATAGACCAAGAGTAACTACCACACCACAAATGGCCCACTATTACCCATAGGTCTTCCCTTGACACACGCGCGGGCTTGGCAAGACGCACACGCAACATTTCAGGAGAGTGTTCCTTGGTCTTTTGCAAAGGCCATGTGGATCTTGATGGTATTGCATTTCAGATTTTGTTTGCCATGGTAAAAAGTTATCCAAATCCTGAAACATTGATAGTAAAGGCCAAGAGTAACAACAACACTTTAACAAAAGCCCATGTGGATCTTGTTGGTATTGCATTTCCGATTTTGTATGCAATGGTAAAAAGTTAAAAACATCCTGAAACATTGATAGTATAGGCCAAGAGTAACTACCACACCACAAATGGCCCACCATTACCAATAGGTGTCGCTACAGGCCACGCCCTAAAGCACAAAGCACTTCACTTCTTGTGAAGATTAAAGCGCTTCACTTCTTGGCTTGAAATAAAGGCTCTTGTGGATGTTGATGTTATTGCATTTCAGATTTGGTATCCCATTGGAAATTCTGCAGCATTGATTTTTCTATACAGTTACAATTTGTCAAGAATATACATTTTTCAATGGTTCGCAATGCTTTACACGTAAGCCAGTCAAACAAGTTCATATGAAGACTCTTGAGAATGTTTAGTACACAAATCTGAGAAAAAGTTGACTCTAAGATGAAAGGTCGATTTTTGGTGAATCTTTGAAACATGCATGCTTGGCTAATTTCTAGGGAAATTTACAATGAAATGTGTCCCCTGCTCCTCCCCGCGCATGCTCCAAATTCTCAGACACTCATTCTTCCCTTGACACGCGCGGGCTTGGCAAGACACACACGCAACATATCAGGACTGTGTGGGCTGACCAAGCCCCCACTCATTCCTTGAATATCAGCATAGGCCCTTGAGGACCTTGGTGTCATTGCATTTCCTACTTTGTATGCAATAGTAAAAAGGTCTCCAAATCCTGACACATTGACAGTACAGGCCAAGAGTAACTACCACACTTTACCCAAAGCCCATGTGGATCCTGTTGGTATTGCATTTCCGATTTTATATGCAATGGTAAAAAGTTTTTAAAATCCTGAAACATTAATAGTATAGGCCAAGAGTAACTACCACACCACAAATGGTCCACCATTACCCATAGGTGGCGCTACAGGCCACGCCTTAATGCATAAAGATACAAGGCTTTCTGGAATGGATAAGCTCACCAAGCCCCCTTCCTTCACTTACTGGCTTGAAATAAAGGCCCTTGTGGATCTTGATGGTATTGCATTTCAGATTTGGTATGCCATTGGTAATTCTGCAGCATACATTTTTCTATACAGTTACAATTTGTCAAAAATAAACATTTTTCAATGGTTTGCAGTGTTTGGAGGAATCCGCCATTACTGCTTGCAGTTATATTTAGGATTCCTCCGTAAGGAGGAAACCTATTGTTATTGGTGGTTTTATTATTAGGATTCCTCCGTAAGGAGGAAACCTATTGTTATTGGTGGTTTTATTATTTGTAATTCTTGTACCATGGGAGTCAATGGCAGCCCCTAGACCCCATCGACAACTTTTTGTGAAATTTGGCACACTCATTAAGGACAGTTTCTTCTATACCTACACCAAGTTTCATGTCTCCCATTAGACCACTCTAGCGCCACCAATGGGTCAAAGTTGGACTTGTGTTTACACACGCAACTTTTGAACCGTATGACTCATTTTCAAAAATGAGGTACTATTGGATTCCCTGGATCAAGCCGAGTTCAACGCACACCATGGCGTTAATTTCCGGTTATATAGATTTCCCGCCATTTCCGGTTTTATCAAAAACCTTTGAAAGCCTACTCCTCCTACAATTTTTGTCATATCTTCTTCAAAATCACCAGAGATGATCTTCAGACCAAGCCTCACAAAAGTTATCAAAGGAATTTTGATCCTCATAACCGTCTGTCCGGTACAGCCAATCAAATTCATCAGAAAAGCCGCCAAACAGGATGTGAAGTCATGTCTCAGCAAATCTTTGAGATATCAACACTAAACTTGGTAGATCGGAGGAAGACACTACAACATGTTACCATGTGCAAAGGCAAATTCATATCTCAAAAAATGATTGATATAAAGCAAATTGAACTTATCGCTAACGCTAAAATTATGCTTTACACATCAGCCATTCAAAAACTGATACTCTGATTCAATCACAAGTTCATATGAAAACTCTTGAGAATGTTCATAACACAAATCTGTGAAAAAGTTGACTGTAAGATGAAAGGTCGATTTTTGGTGAATATTTGAAACATGCTTGCTTGGCTAATTTCTAGGCAAATTTCCAATGAATGTCTCCCTTGCTCCTCCCCGCGCGTGCTCCAAAATCTCACACACACTCAGCCTTCCCTTGACACACGCGCGGCCAAGACGCACACGCAACATTTCAGGAGAGTGGGGGCTTGGTCAGCCCCCACTCATTCCTTGGTCTTTAGCAAAGGCCCATGTGGCTCTTGATGGTATTGCATTTCCGATTTTGTATGCAATGGTAAAAAGGTCTCAAATCCTGAAACATTGATAGTGTAGGCCGAGAAACACTTTAACAAAAGCCCATGTGGATCTTGTTGGTATTGCATTTCCGATTTTGTATGCAATGGTAAAAAGTTATAAAAATCCTGAAACATTGATAGTATAGACCAAGAGTAACTACCACACCACAAATGGCCCACCATTACCCATAGGTGGCGCTACAGGCCACGCCAAAAAGCACAAATATACAAGGCTTTCTGGAATGGATAGGCTCACCAAGCCCCCTCCCTTCACTTATTGGCTTGAAAAAAAGGCCCATGTGGCTCTTGATGGTATTGCATTTCCGATTTTGTATACAATGGTAAAAAGGTCTCAAAATCCTGAAACATAGATAGTATAGGCAAAGAAACACTTTAACAAAAAGCCCATGTGGATCTTGTTGGTATTGCTTTTCCGATTTTGTATACAATGGTAAAAAGTTATAAAAATCCTGAAACATTGATAGTATAGACCAAGAGTAACTACCACACCACAAATGGCCCACTATTACCCATAGGTCTTCCCTTGACACACGCGCGGGCTTGGCAAGACGCACACGCAACATTTCAGGAGAGTGTTCCTTGGTCTTTTGCAAAGGCCATGTGGATCTTGATGGTATTGCATTTCAGATTTTGTTTGCCATGGTAAAAAGTTCTCCAAATCCTGAAACATTGATAGTAAAGGCCAAGAGTAACAACAACACTTTAACAAAAGCCCATGTGGATCTTGTTGGTATTGCATTTCCAATTTTGTATGCAATGGTAAAAAGTTAAAAACATCCTGAAACATTGATAGTATAGGCCAAGAGTAACTACCACACCACAAATGGCCCACCATTACCAATAGGTGTCGCTACAGGCCACGCCCTAAAGCACAAAGCACTTCACTTCTTGTGAAGATTAAAGCGCTTCACTTCTTGGCTTGAAATAAAGGCCCTTGTGGATCTTGATGTTATTGCATTTCAGATTTGGTATCCCATTGGAAATTCTGCAGCATTGATTTTTCTATACAGTTACAATTTGTCAAGAATATACATTTTTCAATGGTTCGCAATGCTTTACACGTAAGCCAGTCAAACAAGTTCATATGAAGACTCTTGAGAATGTTTAGTACACAAATCTGAGAAAAAGTTGACTCTAAGATGAAAGGTCGATTTTTGGTGAATCTTTGAAACATGCATGCTTGGCTAATTTCTAGGGAAATTTACAATGAAATGTGTCCCCTGCTCCTCCCCGCGCATGCTCCAAATTCTCAGACACTCATTCTTCCCTTGACACGCGCGGGCTTGGCAAGACACACACGCAACATATCAGGACTGTGTGGGCTGACCAAGCCCCCACTCATTCCTTGAATATCAGCATAGGCCCTTGAGGACCTTGGTGTCATTGCATTTCCTACTTTGTATGCAATAGTAAAAAGGTCTCCAAATCCTGACACATTGACAGTACAGGCCAAGAGTAACTACCACACTTTACCCAAAGCCCATGTGGATCCTGTTGGTATTGCATTTCCGATTTTATATGCAATGGTAAAAAGTTTTTAAAATCCTGAAACATTAATAGTATAGGCCAAGAGTAACTACCACACCACAAATGGCCCACCATTACCCATAGGTGGCGCTACAGGCCACGCCTTAATGCATAAAGATACAAGGCTTTCTGGAATGGATAAGCTCACCAAGCCCCCTTCCTTCACTTACTGGCTTGAAATAAAGGCCCTTGTGGATCTTGATGGTATTGCATTTCAGATTTGGTATGCCATTGGTAATTCTGCAGCATACATTTTTCTATACAGTTACAATTTGTCAAAAATAAACATTTTTCAATGGTTCGCAGTGTTTGGAGGAATCCGCCATTACTGCTTGCAGTTATATTTTGTAATTCTTGTACCATGGGAGTCAATGGCAGCCCCTAGACCCCATCGACAACTTTTTGTGAAATTTGGCACACTCATTAAGGACAGTTTCTTCTATACCTACACCAAGTTTCATGTCTCCCATTAGACCACTCTAGCGCCACCAATGGGTCAAAGTTGGACTTGTGTTTACACACGCAACTTTTGAACCGTATGACTCATTTTCAAAAATGAGGTACCATTGGATTCCCTGGATCAAGCCGAGTTCAACGCACACCATGTCGTTAATTTCCGGTTATATAGATTTCCCGCCATTTCCGGTTTTATCAAAAACCTTTGAAAGCCTACTCCTCCTACAATTTTTGTCATATCTTCTTCAAAATCACCAGAGATGATCTTCAGACCAAGCCTCACAAAAGTTATCAAAGGAATTTTGATCCTCATAACCGTCTGTCCGGTACAGCCAATCAAATTCATCAGAAAAGCCGCCAAACAGGATGTGAAGTCATGTCTCAGCAAATCTTTGAGATATCAACACTAAACTTGGTAGATCGGAGGAAGACACTACAACATGTTACCATGTGCAAAGGCAAATTCATATCTCAAAAAATGATTGATATAAAGCAAATTGAACTTATCGCTAACGCTAAAATTATGCTTTACACATCAGCCATTCAAAAACTGATACTCTGATTCAATCACAAGTTCATATGAAAACTCTTGAGAATGTTCATAACACAAATCTGTGAAAAAGTTGACTGTAAGATGAAAGGTCGATTTTTGGTGAATATTTGAAACATGCTTGCTTGGCTAATTTCTAGGCAAATTTCCAATGAATGTCTCCCTTGCTCCTCCCCGCGCGTGCTCCAAAATCTCACACACACTCAGCCTTCCCTTGACACACGCGCGGCCAAGACGCACACGCAACATTTCAGGAGAGTGTGGGCTGACCAAGCCCCCACTCATTCCTTGGTCTTTAGCAAAGGCCCATGTGGCTCTTGATGGTATTGCATTTCCGATTTTGTATGCAATGGTAAAAAGGTCTCAAATCCTGAAACATTGATAGTGTAGGCCGAGAAACACTTTAACAAAAGCCCATGTGGATCTTGTTGGTATTGCATTTCCGATTTTGTATGCAATGGTAAAAAGTTATAAAAATCCTGAAACATTGATAGTATAGACCAAGAGTAACTACCACACCACAAATGGCCCACCATTACCCATAGGTGGCGCTACAGGCCACGCCCAAAAGCACAAAGATACAAGGCTTTCTGGAATGGATAGGCTCAACAAGCCCCCTCCCTTCACTTATTGGCTTGAAAAAAAGGCCCATGTGGATCTTGATGGTATTGCATTTCCGATTTTGTATGCAATGGTAAAAAGGTCTCAAAATCCTGAAACATAGATAGTATAGGCAAAGAAACACTTTAACAAAAAGCCCATGTGGATCTTGTTGGTATTGCTTTTCCGATTTTGTATACAATGGTAAAAAGTTATAACAATCCTGAAACATTGATAGTATAGACCAAGAGTTAGGCCGAATCCCAATACTCCCCCTTACCCCTTCCCCTTCGTTTTGCGCGTTCCCGTGAGAGCTAGTGGTGTCCCAATACTCTTTTTGAGCTAGGGGAAGGGCTAAGACTAAGGGGTATACACCCCTTAAAACCAAGTGAGGTCGGGAGCTTACTTGAAACCGAGGGCTATGTAAAAACTGCGCGACCGGCAACAAAGGCGGCCAGATCATCCAGAGAGTCCGCTAAATATAATATTTTCGGCTTAATTAATTGATAAAAAATTATGACAGTCATGTTTTGTGTTATTTACAGTCATGAACATTTATATTTGCAACCATTTTCCTAATTGAAACGTTTCTAAAAATCGCTAGTTTGGTACGCTAATATTACAGTGCTGAATTGCACAACAGTCCCGCATTTCTTTGACTAGCATGTCTACAGTTTAAAGTAAACTCCATTAGCAGCGAATTTTGTTTAAATCAGTGCATAACACTACTTGCTTTGGAGGTATCGATACGTGCTAGATGACGTACCTGTAACCAAGTGCTGTCCCATTTCTTAGGGCTATGTAGCCCTTACCCCTTAGTTTCGAGGGCCAAGGGCTAGGGGTAAATTAAGGGTAAGGGGAAGGGGTAAGGGGGAGTATTGGGATTCGGCCTAACTACCACACCACAAATGGCCCACTATTACCCATAGGTCTTCCCTTGACACACGCGCGGGCTTGGCAAGACGCACACGCAACATTTCAGGACAGTGTGGGCTTACCAAGCCCCCACTCATTCCTTGGTCTTTTGCAAAGGCCTTGTGGATCTTGATGGTATTGCATTTCAGATTTTGTTTGCCATGGTAAAAAGTTCTCCAAATCCTGAAACATTGATAGTAAAGGCCAACAGTAACAACAACACTTTAACAAAAGCCCATGTGGATCTTGTTGGTATTGCATTTCCGATTTTGTATGCAATGGTAAAAAGTTAAAAACATCCTGAAACATTGATAGTATAGGCCAAGAGTAACTACCAAACCACAAATGGCCCACCATTACCAATAGGTGTCGCTACAGGCCACGCCCTAAAGCACAAAGCACTTCACTTCTTGTGAAGATTAAAGCACTTCAGTTCTTGGCTTGAAATAAAGGCCCTTGTGGATCTTGATGTTATTGCATTTCAGATTTGGTATCCCATTGGAAATTCTGCAGCATTGATTTTTCTATACAGTTACAATTTGTCAAGAATATACATTTTTCAATGGTTCGCAATGCTTTACATGTAAGCCAGTCAAACAAGTTCATATGAAGACTCTTGAGAATGTTTAGTACACAAATCTGAGAAAAAGTTGACTCTAAGATGAAAGGTCGATTTTTGGTGAATCTTTGAAACATGCATGCTTGGCTAATTTCTAGGGAAATGTATAATAAAATGTGTCCCCTGCTCCTCCCCGCGCATGCTCCAATTTCTCACACACGCATTCTTCCCTTGACACGCGCGGGCTTGGCAAGACATACACGCAACATATCAGGACTGTGTGGGCTGACCAAGCCCCCACTCATTCCTTGAATATCAGCATAGGCCCTTGAGGACCTTGGTGTCATTGCATTTCCTACTTTGTATGCAATAGTAAAAAGGTCTCAAAATCCTGACACATTGACAGTACAGGCCAAGAGTAACTACCACACTTTACCCAAAGCCCATGTGGATCCTGTTGGTATTGCATTTTCGATTTTATATGCCATGGTAAAAAGTTTTTAAAATCCTGAAACATTAATAGTATAGGCCAAGAGTAACTACCACACCACAAATGGCCCACCATTAGCCATAGGTGGCGCTACAGGCCACGCCTTAATGCATAAAGATACAAGGCTTTCTGGAATGGATAAGCTCACCAAGCCCCCTTCCTTCACTTACTGGCTTGAAATAAAGGCCCTTGTGGAACTTGATGGTATTGCATTTCAGATTTGGTATGCCATTGGTAATTCTGCAGCATACATTTTTCTATACAGTTACAATTTGTCAAGAATAAACATTTTTCAATGGTTCGCAGTGTTTGGAGGAATCCGCCATTACTGCTTGCAGTTATATTTGAAATTGTATTTGGTCTTCTTCATTGCCTACAAATAGAAATCACAATGAGTAGCCTAGCCTATTTATATTGGCTATTGTTCCTACAATTTACATGATTCACATGATTCCTACAATTTACATGATTCACATGATTCCTACAATTTACATGATGTACCATCCTGAAACTGGTGTTTCAGCAAATCTATTTCAACATTGTTGGGGGTCAATATTGGCCAAACAACCTAAACTAATTCCCCTATGATTTGAAGGAAGATGGGAAACTGAACAGTGTATTAATATTAACCAAATAATGCTAATACCAATGGAATTACAGCCATTTGACTATTTTGATTGTTGGGTTAAATCAGAGCAAGAATGGTTAAATTAAGGTTAAATAATTGTTATCATATTGCAAATGAATTATATCAATGAAGGTTAACTCTTATGCCTACTCTACCATGATTATTGTAAACCAGAGATAGAAAGCAAGAGTGAGGAAGGACTAGGACAAGCTAGAGCTGAGGAGAACGTCTTGATCAGTAATCCACAGAACAATGCTTCACAATTCCTTAAGAACAACTACACCAGAATCTTGACCCTTACTTATCAACATGACTAGGAATGCTACAGTAAGTTACACAATGAGATGTAAGAGCCATCAAGTTCAGACTGCCTTACAAGATCAGCCTTTATTCTTCTGCCCTAAATACACCCTCTCTTGGTCAAAATAGAAATTCAGCAAATTCAACTATTAATATTAATGTAAGTTATTGTTCCTACAATTAACATCACCTGTGACCATGCATCCTCTCGTAACTGGTGTTCAAGTAAATCTTTTTCGAGATTAGCCTTTATTATTCTACCCTAAGTAGGCCTACACCATCTCTTGGTCAGTTTTTGGCACCGAGGTACAGTTTGTGCAACTAATTTACTTGTAACATGAGATTACATTAGCTACATTTCACTGTTCCACATGCAACATTCACCTGCCATTAAATGACCATCTCACTGTATACTCTGACAGCATGCCCTGTTGTCAGAATGTGCAAATCGTTTTTATATTCATTATTCTCATAATGTCAGTGTAACTGACAATTACAAAAAAAGCCTGTAAATAAAAGTAGGGGGAGAGAGAACTACCAGTAGTTACCATACATAATCCTCTGCATCCATTTCTGCAGCAGCAGTCATTAATGTCTCTTCGTCATCTTAATCATCATCATCATCCTTTGATAAAAAATCATTCTGTTGAGGGAAACTGCCACTACAAGTTGAAATAGGCACCAATTGATATTTGAACTTTGTATCATGTCGAATATGATTAAAACCATGGTGACGTCGAGGCTACAATCAGAAGCGTAACCTATAAGCAAAATATGCATTACCTGTTCGTAGTATGTTTTTATATGTAATATAACATTGAACATGCTATTTTATTAAGTCCACCACTTTTTCTCCTGTAATATTAACGGACAGTGGGGTTAAATGTTCAATGTACGGACTGGCTATTGCATTCAAATAGTAAATGCATTGACTCGGCAGCCATTGTCTCCCTCGCCAATTGTAGCTAAAGGCTACACTGCTATAGCCGTGTTGCTTTTTTCCAGAATATGTGCTCAGTTTGACCATGAACACGAGATAAAACTTATATCTAAAGTGTGGTAAAGTATGACAACGTTTTTTGTCGTCGGTTGCCATGGTGAATCCTAGTATCGGAGCTCCATAGATGTTGGCTTTTGGTAGTATTCATGCACGCGCTAAACTCAGAGTTGCCGTACTCCGAGTTGAGTTAACAAATTCATATCAGCTTCTCTGGAACCGAATTTTCGGAGTTTCCCATGTTAGAGTAACTCAACTCAGAGTTCAGGGTTAATCTCAGAGTTTGTTAAACCCGCTACCTGGAATACATCCTTGGTCCAAAGACCCAGATCCAGGATCAGACCAGCTTCTCCCAGTGCTGTCAGTCACCATTGGCAGGGACTCCATGACTGACCTCAGAACAGCGTCTAGACAGCACTCTCCTCCTGCTCCATCCTCTGGGCTGCTCTCTCCTCTCCTGGCCCAGCTTCAGCACTGGAATGCTGGGAGACCAGCTCCATGCTCCCCCTCTCTGCAGGCTTCCTGGGGGTCTGGAGAGACACAACACAAGAGACTCAGGAAAAGGGGAAAACACTGTTAAATGTGACACAAACAAACAACAGTACCTTAAAGTACAGATAGAGGGCAGTGGTGGACGTCAGCAGAGTCAGCAGCACCACCACCACTCTGATGATGAAAGCTGGCAGAGGATTGGCTGGAACAGAAACACAGCGGATGAAGAGAATGATCTTCATCAGATCAGGCTGTCAACTACCAGGGTAAAGACACATCCTGTAACTTCCATCTCCAGTCTAAAGTGCTGCTACTTGTTTTTAGAGTGTGGAGATGAGCAGTGACCTAGGTGACTGCTACTGACACATTCAGGAAATGTCTACCTGCAGATCACCACAGGACTCAAATGACGAAATGAAAGTTAGGTTTCTTCAAAACCAGCCCCCAGTAAGTTTCCAGAAATGTTTAACGGCAGCCCTTTTGATGGACTTAGAAGTTGCAGGTTGTGCTTTTAAAATCAATTCTCACTTACCTGCAACAGTTACAGAAAGGAGCTCACTCTCAGAGGTGAAGTTATGAGAAAAAACGTAGACTTCAAAACCACAGCTGTAGTTCCCTTGGTGGGCGTGGTCTGCAGCAGGAAAAAGGAAGTTGGCAGAGTGATTGACAGCTGTAAGGGTGTGTCTCAGGGTTGTGTTGGAGCCAGTGAAGGTGAGGTGGAAGGAGCCTCCTGGGTACTGTGGCTGGATGGAGCAGGTGATGGTGAAGCTGTGGTCCCTGAACACCTGCAGCCCCTGCTGCTGGTCCTGGGAGACCCCCAGCATGGAGGAAGACAGGGAGATATTGGGCTGGAACAGGAGATCTGCAAACAAAGGAGTGAAGAGACAAAGGAGTAAAGAGAGAACATTTAAACAGCAGGACAAACACTTCTCTCTTTCAGCTGTCATAATCCCATCAGCATGGAACAATAAGCAGTACCAGAGACTGTTCCTGATTACACCAGTAGGGACAGAAGTCTGTTGTAAACCTTTACTACATTTAGTCATTTTAGCAGACGCTCTTATCCAGACCTGTCGCTACTAACAGCTACTGTGACTGTGAATAAACCAATATTGTGTGTATTACCTGAGCAGATCACCTCCATGATCAAGGAGGAGTTAAACTCTTCATGCACTGTTGCACACTCCCTCAGTGCAGACTCAGACCCATCACAGGCAGATACAAACAGCCATGCAGTATGTTCTTCATCATCATCATCGTCGTATCTTGTTGAAACAGCAGAGCCACAGTCCAGCTGTCTGCACACTACAGCTGCAGCTCTCAGGTTCCAGATAGACCCCCTGCTCACTCTCCTCCACTCTTCCTGGTGTTTCATCTCCACTCTGCCAGCACAGCGATCATCTCCTCCCTCCAACCTCACATCATCTGGCCCTGGAGAGACAGGAGACAGTCAGGTCCTTTGACTCTCTGTATCCTGACAAAATACTGCATTCATCTTGGAAAGACAAACTGCTTCTTCCAGTACCTGAGCAGGTGAGTCCAACAGCACTGCCAGGTGAGCAGGTGTTTCTAGCTGAGTCTGAGGTGTCACAGGCCAGGAGACGGGACTCCGTGCCTCCACACTGGAACTCTTTATCCCAGAGTGGACCTTTCCCTTCTCCATAGAGCGCCCCCTGGAGGGCTGAAGGAGGCCCACAGCCAAGCTGCCGACAGACCACCTCTGCATCCAGCCTGTCAAAGTCAGCTTCACACACTGAGACCCACGACTGATCAGACCTCACCTCCACTCTGCCAGAGCACAGAACAGCTCCCTCCACAAGCCTCACAGACTCTGGAGGAAGAAATGAGAGAATGATGTACATGGATGCAATCAGGGTTCTTGAGGGGGGGGGGGGGGTCATTAAATTATGACATTTAGAGGTTGTCTGTCACCCCCCCACACACTCACACACACAAACACACACACACAATTCCATCAATTCAAACACTGGAGGAATTAAACTTTTGATTTGTGAGACAATGAAAGTGTTTAAAGTTCAGGAACAAGGATGTATTGTTTTTCCTTGATCCATTCCAATATACTTTCATTTTTTGTTACAGAAACACTTAGCAGCCTTGAACTCAGTCAGACTAGATAACCTTCATACTACATTTAATAACAATGTGAGTAAGTATCTGTTGCAATGTAATGACAGCTACTGTGACAGGTTGAGACTCAGTAATGTGTGACTGCCAACATCATCAGCTGAATATAACAACATGATGTGTGTATTACCTGAGCAGGTCACCTCCAGGATAGAGATGTTTTCACCCCCTTCCTCCATTATTACACACTCCCTCAGTGCGGACTCAGAGCCAACACAGTTAGACGTACACTTCCATGCAGTACGATTTTCATCATCATCAGTTTCTACTTTTGAAACAGCAGAGCCACAGTCCAGCTGCCTGCACACTACAGCTGCAGCTCTCAGGTCCCAGTCAGACCCCCTGCTCACTCTCCTCCACTCTCCCTGGTGTTTCATCTCCACTCTGCCAGCACAGCGACCATCTCCTCCCTCCAGCCTCACATCATCTGACCCTGGAGAGACAGGAGACAGTCAGGTCCTCTGACTCTCTGTATCCTGACAATATACTGCATTCATCTTGGAAAGACAAACTGCTTCTTCCAGTACCTGAGCAGGTGAGTCCAACAGCACTGCCAGGTGAGCAGGTGTTTCTAGCTGAGTCTGAGGTGTCACAGGCCAGGAGACGGGACTCCGTGCCTCCACACTGGAACTCTTTATCCCAGAGTGGACCTTTCCCTTCTCCATAGAGCGCCCCCTGGAGGGCTGAAGGAGAACCACAGCCAAGCTGCCGACAGACCACCTCTGCATCCAGCCTGTCAAAGTCAGCTTCACACACTGAGACCCACGACTGATCAGACCTCACCTCCACTCTGCCAGAGCACAGACCAGCTCCCTCCACAAGCCTCACAGACTCTGGAGGAAGAAATGAGAGAATGATGTACATGCTTTTGGTCTTGGGGGTCCCCATGGTAGATTATGCTGGAGGGCAAGTTACTTGTCTAAGCAACACAAGTAACATCTTGGATCTAGCAGCCTTGAACTCAGTCAGACTAGATAACCTTTATATTACATTTAATAACAATGTAAATAAATATCTGTTGTTATGTACTAACCGCTATTGTGACAAGTTGAGACCAGGACTGGACTGGTAATCTGGCCCACCAGGCAAATGCCCGGAGGGCCGACGCACTTGGGGCCGATATGATATTTTATATACATACATATATATATATATATATATATATATATATATATATATATATATATATATATATATATATGTATATATATGTACATATATATATATGTCAAGTGTACTGTAATGTTTTAGTGTCAATGCCATGTGTATTATGTGCTGGACTTATGTGTTGAATGTGTCTGTATTGGGGGTGTTGCTATGGCCTACAAAGGCTGCTGCAAAGCTAATTGCCAATTACCAGGCAATTAGCTTGATGGGAAGGGAGTGGTGTAGTGTGTGGTGATAGGTCCGTTCCCTGTATAAGGGGGGACGGTGGATGAACGCCAGCAGGAGATTTTGACACGATGGACGGGAGTAATTCGACAGCTCTGGTGACAACTGAGAGGGGGGCCCCTGGGGAGGGTCCGGACACGGTGCCTGGTCTGAGGTCGAGGCTGACCTTTAATCTGCTCTACGTTCGCCTAGCGAAGGGAAGTTCATTACTCCACCTCACTGTGCTTCTGTTCCACTAGCTCGGTCTGTTGAAGGGTGTGAGTTTGCCTAAGCAGTCCTGTCCTGCACTTTCTTTCTCTGCAGCTTGGGGGAGTCCTCGAGGTGGAGCAGAGAGTCACCAGCGCCATTACGGAGGCTTTCGCAACGGACAGCGGTGCGCAGATTAGGGTCAGGGCTGGAGCAGGCGAAGGAGTGTCGGCCGTACTGGACAGTGACTGCACGCTTCACTGACGGCTGTTGGAGAGGACAAGGGACTGTTAGGCGTGGGAGCAGGGCCCACCGTGGTTGGCTATAATTGCCCAGCCCAAGACTACTCCCCTCTTGGTAGTGACTTTGCTGTGCTCTGCTGTGGCTTTGTTGTGGGTCCTTAAGTACCTTGCTGTGGGGTGATATTGTTCTGTGGGGGGGGGCTCGCCGGTCAAGGCATAGTTGGCCAGTAAGGGGGGGTTTATGTCCAGCACTTAGTGGGGTCCCAGATACAACTGTTCTGTGCCACAATACTGCCTTTTTGTAAAAATAAACTTGTAGAAACATACTGTTTCTGGGTATTGTCTGTGACCTGGGAGGATCTGGTGCTTGAACGTGCTGCTAGGCGAGACATACATTTTTATATCTTTTTATTTATTTTTTATAAACTTAAAATTAACCATCGACCGGCCCATAAAGCAGGGACAGCGGCCCATTGTGTTTTTTTGTTTTTGTTTTTTTTGTCCCAGTCCAGCCCTGGTTGAGACTCAGTAATGTGTGACTGCTAACATCAGCTGAATATACCTGAGCAGGTCACTTCCAGGGTATGGGAAGTGTTTTCTGCTATCTGCACTGTTCCACACTCCCTCAGTGCAGACTCAAACCCAGCACAGCGAGATAGAAACCCCCATGTATGTTTCCCATGACCACTGATAACTCTTGTTGAAACAGCAGAGCCACAGTCCAGCTGTCTGCACACTACAGCTGCAGCTCTCAGGTCCCAGATAGACACACTGATCACTCCCCTCCACTCTCCCTGGTGTTTCATCTCCACTCTGCCAGCACAGCGACCATCTCCTCCCTCCAACTTCACATCATCTGGCTCTGGAGAAAAACAGGAGACAGTCAGGTCCTCTGACTCTCTGTATCCTGACAAAATACTGCATTCATCTTGGAAAGACAAACTGCTTCTTCCAGTACCTGAGCAGGTGAGTCCAACAGCACTGCCAGGTGAGCAGGTGTTTCTAGCTGAGTCTGAGGTGTCACAGGCCAGGAGACGGGACTCCGTGCCTCCACACTGGAACTCTTTATCCCAGAGTGGACCTTTCCCTTCTCCATAGAGCGCCCCCTGGAGGGCTGAAGGAGCCCCACAGCCAAGCTCCCAACAGACCACCTCTGCATCCAGCCTGTCAAAGTCAGCTTCACACACTGAGACCCACGACTGATCAGACCTCACCTCCAGTCTGCCAGAGCACAGACCAGCTCCCTCCACAAGCCTCACAGACTCTGGAGGAAGAAATGAGAGAATGATGTACATGGATGCATTCAGGGTTCTTGGCAAGTGTCATGAAATTACAAGAGCTTATGAGGGCAATATTCTTTCTTCTAATGTTACAAAAACAGATAGCAGCCTTGAATTCAGTAAGTCTAGAAAACCTTCATTAGGATTTAAAACTGTGTAAATATGTATCTGGTGTAATGTGCTGACAGCTACTGTGACAGGTTGAGACTCGTAATGTGTGACTGCCAACATCATCAGCTGAATATAACAACATGATGTGTGTATTACCTGAGCAGATCACCTCCACGGTAAAGTCCGTGTTTACCTTTCGATCCACTGCTCCACACTCCCTCAGTGTAGACTCTGACCCAACACAGCGAGATTGGAACTGCCATGCAGTACGTTTTTTATTATCGTATCGTGTTTCCTGTTTTTCTTCTGTTGAAAGAGCAGAGCCACAGTCCAGCTGTCTGCACACTACAGCTGCAGCTCTCAGGTCCCAGTCATACCACCAGTCCACTCTCCTCCACTCTCCCTGGTGTTTTATCTCCACTCTGCCAGCACAGCGACCATCTCCTCCCTCCAACCTCACATCAGAACCTGGAGAGACAGGAGACAGTCAGGTCCTCTGACTCTCTGTCCAGTCCTGTCCAGAAACAACCTCTGACCTTTAACCCCAACCCTAACATAGTTGTGTTTCCCTGGACTGACACACATATACTAGACTAAGTCAAAACAGTAGTGTCTTTAACAGCCTGTTAGTTCCCATGGTAGCATGTTCTACCCACCTGGAGGTTCATCGGTGACTTCATCCTGGAGACCTGAGAAGACAATGTAGAACAGAACCTCAACATGGCTTTACATCATTACAACAGCACTGTGTACACTAACATGCAGTACTGTATGTCTACACCAGCACTGAGTATACTAACATGCAGTACTGTATGTCTACACCAGCACTGAGTACACTAACATACAGTACTGTATGTCTACACCAGCACTGAGTATACTAACATACAGTACTGTATGTCTACACCAGCACTGAGTATACTAACATACAGTACTGTATGTCTACACCAGCACTGAGTATACTAACATACAGTACTGTATGTCTACACCAGCACTGTGTACACTAACATACAGTACTGTATGTCTACACCAGCACTGAGTATACTAACATACAGTACTGTATGTCTACACCAGCACTGAGTATACTAACATACAGTACTGTATGTCTACACCAGCACTGAGTATACTAACATACAGTACTGTATGTCCACACCAGCACTGAGTATACTAACATACAGTACTGTATGTCTACACCAGCACTGTGTACACTAACATACAGTACTGCATACATGTTACACTGTGGTATGGGAGCTGCACAGACAGGGACCGCAAGGCCCTACGAAGTGTGGTCCGTTCTGCTGAGTTCATCATCGGCAGGAAGCTCCCAGCCCCACAGGACACCTACCACACACGTTGCCTAAGGAAAGCCTGCAGGATTCTAAGAGACTGTTCCCACCCATCCTTCAGTCTCTTTACCCTGTTGCCTTCTGGCAGGCGTTACCGCAGCATCCGGTCGCGCACACGCAGACTGGACAACAGTTTCTACCCAAGGGCCATCAGGCTTCTGAATGGTCACTGATATGGACATTGATTTACTGCACACTAGTCAGTATACACTGTCACTTTCAGCTACTGGTTGCACTGCATCAGTAACATTGCACTACTGTACCTCACTGTACCGCCACCAGGCTCCTGTTTGGTCATTGACATAGTCACTGAGCATAGGTTATAGGGTTGAAATAGGTTTTATGTGCATTTAGGGTTAGTATAGTGTATTATTTATTGTTATCTGTAAATTAGGAAGTTTTAGTATTAGGGTTAGTATAGTCGATTATTTATTGCTATCTGTATATTTAGGACGTTTCATTTATTTAAGCTCTGCATAGATGTAAATTATGTTCTGTGTACTTATATGTTATGTTATGCCAGGTGCTTGCGTTGTCTTGTCTTAAGAATTTCAGTGCCCAGTCTGACCTTGTGTTGTTCTGTGTACCTGACAAATAAAAAAAAGATCTGGACTTGTATGTCTATGTGACGGTATGTAACAGACATAGCCACGCTCCATTATAACAAGGTATGGTTCGCCACTCGCTTGGTCCGAACGCTCGACCTCTGATTTGCCAAGCGCGACCACTACCATCTACGCTGATAGTTTTTTTTTTTCGTTGATGCCGCCTGTTACTGAAGAGTGAGTTTCACAGTTCACACAGTTACATCTACACCAGCGCTGTGTACACTGGGGACGCAGTGCTAAAAAGCATATTGTTAAATAAGTGCTAAGAAATTTGATTTAATTAAGTTCATAATAACACATTAGAACTTACAGATAACCTATAAGTTAAAGACAAGCTTATTGTAGTACTCATCTCCTTTCTATTCATTGTGGGGTGAATATAAGGGATTATGGGGGTTGTAGTTTGATGAGCAACAGTGTTTGATTGATGAATGTTTCAATTCGTTCAAAGAGTTTGTTTTGATAAATTTCGCCAGTAAAGTGAAATGTATTGTGTTACATGCAATATTTTGATGTATGAATGTAAAATGTATTTGATGTTCTTATTGTTGTATGCAGTGAGTAACGTAAGGTCAAAGGTGGAAAACCGCGCGTAAAGGAGAGGAGATAATCGAAGAGAAGAAGCCAAATTAAGAATTGTCTCCTTGTGTTTAAAGAAATTATTAGAAGGATAGCGTGACAAACTATAGGCCTATTTGCGAGTCGGACCATGTCTCTGTTAATTAATGTATCTCTGGTTATTAACGTATTCGGACTGAATACACAAAGTTTGAACAGTAAGATAATCAACGTTTGTGCAAAATTTCATAATCTCGCCATTTCGAGGACAAAACACTTTTCCTCGTGTGAGAGACTGCCCTGACGCTGCTGGTGCGGAAATTCGACAACAAACCACTTGGATTACGATATCCTGAGTTTATTTTCTTGCTCCAAAACGGAGTGAATGGGTCAGTTTGTTTTTGGCCACACCGAATACAAGCAACGCTCCAGTACTGCAACGGTTGCTAGCCTACTAGCTAATTTGCTGGCTAGGACTGGGGAAGGTGAATCATCGGTGTGTATGTGTGTGCCAGGGTGGGCCCACGTACGTGATTCGTGCTAAAGCGGCTGTGTATTGTTAAAAGTTAGCTGAATGTTAATTCAAGTAGCCTACCAGCTATTATAATATAGATGTCTGTTAGGGACATAATATAGGTAACTGTAATTGCTGATTTGTTTATGTGAAGGTGCATTCAAACTTGAGGTTTGTTGTCCATTTCATTCAAATGCTATTTCTACATTGTGAACCTTATTTTGTTTAATTAAGAATTAATTACAGTGGTGATTTTAATATTTATTTTCCTATAGCCTACAAATCAGTAAACAATATTTTTATTTGATAATTGACCAACCTGAGTTGTGAGTATTTCTTTAGGATAAGCCACTATTGGGTAATAGTGTTGATTTAAAAGGGTATTTCATGTATATATATATGTATATATATGTATATGTATGTATGTATATATATATATATATATATATATGTATATATATGTATGTATATATATATGTATATATATATATATATATATATATTTATATATATATATATTTATATATATATCTCAGTTAGTTTAGTAACTCAGGAAAGCCCTTTAGTGTCAGGAAATAGGCCTAGGGGCGCTACACTAACATACAGTACTGTATGTCTACACCAGTGCAAGACTAGCCTGGTCCTAACCAGACTCTCATACATTTCATTTGTACATAGTCTGGCCTCGCTCCATTGACAAACGTTGACTTCCTTGTAGGCGGGTACTCTGTTGAAGTTTAAAACTATTGGATCTGCCCAGAGCCACTCTGATTTGCCATAACCAATCGCTAGCGTTCGCTGATTGGACCTACAAAAAATGTGTTTCTGGAAACCGACTTCAGAGCCGAGCTCCCAGACCTAGTACAGAAGCAAAATCCAAATTGAGCGGAAGTACGTAGGAGGGTAGAGCCAGGCTAACAAAACATATCCCAACATGCACGAACACACCCCTTTTAAACCAAAAATTCCAAGGTGCTGGTTCTGGGCTGGTACTTAAGCCAGTTCGGTAATGATTCGATAGCGATACTCGCCAATTATCTAAAAACCAGGCAGTCTACATTTACCACACACTAGAGCCGGAGTAGGGCTAACGTCTTTAAATCACTTCATACGCCTCCATTGTCCTAGCAACGCGTCATGGTTACGGTTAACAAGTTGGCTAAATAGCAAGACCTAACCTAGAGAGCCATCCCATCAACCAACGTAGAAAAAACAGCAAATGTTTACTCCTCGACAGGTCTGCAAACGCCTTTGTAAACTGAGATTTGTTAAAACGTTTGTTAACTGAGACCGTAGGTCGAGGTTTACAAACAAATCGTTTTAACAAATCGAGGCGACAAAGCGTTTGCTGACCTGTCGAAGAGTAAACATTTGGTTTCTTATAAACTACAACAATACGTGGGAAGATCCCAATCAAACACATGATATTTGAGCGTTGACTGGAGCCGACCAATGACTTGAGCCAACAACGACTGACGTCATGCAAGCACCAATTACGTTGTGATATTGAAGAAGAACATTTGTTAATGAATTGAAGCGATTTATTTTTAATTTTTATAATATATATTTTTTAAATGCGTCGATTTTAAAATATTGATGTCGACTCATTGTCAGCATCAATGTCGTCGATGACGTTGACGAATCGCGGCAGCCCTAAAACACATTAATACACAATATGTGCACTTTGTCTTATTAGGATCCACTACTCATCAAATGTGTGGTCAACCAATAGTTATTACTAATTTGATGGATTACAAATGATTTAGTAATGGATCTTTCAGATCCAATTCAGATGTCTTCTATAATGCCCAGTATTTTTGGTCACACACACACACACTCCCCTCCTGGTTGAAAAGAACCTATTTTCTTTTCACAAACCATAACTTTAGCATAAAATATGTTTTTGTTTCTAATATACATTAACGCGGGTCTATACCAGTATGGAACAGTTCTATAGACACTAATGGAGTTCTATACCAGAATAGGACAGTACTATTTACACTAATACAGGTATATACCAGTATAGGACGGTACTATATCCACTAATACAGGTCCATACTAGTTTAGGACAGTATTAAATATAGTAATCCATGTCTGTACTGTATCCTACATTGTACAGAAACAACATAGCCCTACCTGTGCTCCAGAACATGACCACCAGCATCAGGACAGGAACCATCTCTCTCAGACTGGGTCTCCACTGGGCTGTAGATTTCTGACTGAGGAGGGCTGAGGGCAGAAACAGCAGCTTCTATAATCTATATCTCTATTTCCTGTGACGAATGAACCAAACTCTTCCAGCTTATCAGCCATCATTGCACAACAGATGTACCACATGTATGCACCACAGCATGCGGTGCAAGACTAACAGACTCAGCAACAGCTTCTTTTATTTGTCTTCTTTCTCTGTAAGCTCAATGTCTGCACTGTGCACTTCATATGCACAATAACATATAGTATCCATGCTGCTATTCAGCACTTTACTTCTATATGTTGTTTTTATCGTAGATGTTGTTGTTTTTTAACCTGTTGATGTCTGTTTGCACGAGTATGTCATATGTTAAAATGTTGTATTACTTGCACATTTCGAGTATGGAGAAATGCAATTTCGATGTGTCTGTGTGATTACTTGATGCATGGTCTGACTAGGGTAACAAATCTCTGGAACAATCTACTGACACATGTTGGAGAGTTACACAGTATTAATATTGAAGATGTGTTTATGAAGTGTGTACCATAGGCAGACAACCTGTTTAGGCCTGTTGTCTCCATGTGTGCGTCTTTGAAAGTGTGCGTGTACATGAAACTGTGTATTAGAGATCACCATCTGGCCCTTCCCTGACCTCTGTAACTAGGGTAACAATCCAGATCACCATCTGGCCCTTCCCTGACCTCTGTAACTAGGGTAACAATCCAGATCACCATCTGGCCCTTCCCTGACCTCTGTAACTAGGGTAACAATATGCATCTGAAGTTCAATCCCCATCTTACGTAGCTCCAAGTAGAAAATATAATGTCATCCTGTATAGCCTCTCAAATCTTACCAGACCATGTATATGTATATCTATATGCAGTGTTTCCCCTAGGATTTTTTTTTTGCAGTGGGGGCAGGTCTGTCCGACCCCCCCCCCTCCCCCTCGGCCGAAATAAAGTTCTAACCCTATATTTTGGAGTAGGTTAATGTAATAGTCGAATAACAAATGTAATATTGCATTTTTTTTTCTTCCTATTTTCCGTAAAGCAATACAGTTAGGATACTTAAAGTATGTTCTAAATGGCAGAAATATGCTTCCAATTAATAATTGACGCAACAACCTATTGTAAATGGTCAGTAGCCTAGCCTATCGATCAAGGTACTCGAAAGCATGTACACTGTCGGCTTCATTTGGTCTTGATAGGCTGAGCATTCTGTAGCAAATAATAACAATATACCCACTATTAATTAAAACTACTTCAGCACAATAATGCACCTAAAATACAAACGTGAGCAAGGGCAGCAATCGCCATCGAATCAACAGGCATGCAATTATGCTAGCAAGGGAAGAATTCAAACAATGAAAATCACCAGTTAACTTAAATTTGCAATAACTGTAGACTAATACAATAACAGGCTTTAATGAACCAAAAACTTAAGTTATATGACTTACAGTTCTCAAGGACGCACACACGCAATCTCAACTGCGCTGTGAAGTGCGTGTCCTTGCTATAACAATCACTGCTGATAGACGGCCTAAAATCTTGTACAGCTCTATTTCTGATACCGTGGCGGCAGAAATTTAGCCGTGGCGGGCCGCCACGACAAAATCAACATGGGGAAACACTGATTTGTATGTATGTATGTATATATATATATATATATATATATATATATATATAGGTTGATCAGAGAGCCCTGCAGGGTGCCAGCGGGGCGCCGCTTAGAGACGAATCTAATACACCTGACACCGTCCTAAGCCTGAAGGTCACATGGTTAAAAAAGTCTACATGTAAGTCAAAACACAAAGCTGATGGCGGAGAAAGTGTAACATGTTTCAGCTTTGACAAGGTCACGTGATAATGCCGCAAAGTACTGTTCCATTCCTATTCAAACGTCTTGCAGCCTCTTGCACTAAATAACTTAATATTTGATGTCATGTTTGTGAGGGTTTAGGGTTTAGGGAGGAGGTTGAGATGGGGGTCAGTAATGTGTGACATCAGCTGAATATATCAACATTATGTGTGTATTACCTGAGCAGATATTCTTCAGGGTCAAGGAAGTGTGATCTTCGCTCTCCAATACTCCACACTCCCTCAGTGCAGACTCAGACCCAACACAGCCAGATCTAAAATTCAGTGTAGTATGTTTTTTATCATCATCAGTGTATCTTATTGAAACAGCAGAGCCACAGTCGAGCTCTGCACACTACAACTGCAGTTCTCAGGTTCAAGGTAGACATACTGCCCACTTTCACCCACTCTCCCTGGTGTTTCATCTCCACTCTGCCAGCACAGCGACCATCTCCTCCCTCCAACCTCACATCATCTGGCCCTGGAGAGACAGGAGACAGTCAGGTCCTTTGACTCTCTGTATCCTGACAAAATACTGCATTCATCTTGGAAAGACAAACTGCTTCTTCCAGTACCTGAGCAGGTGAGCAGGTGTTTCTAGCTGAGTCTGAGGTGTCACAGGCCAGGAGACGGGACTCCGTGCCTCCACACTGGAACTCTTTATCCCAATGTGGACCTTTCCCTTCTCCATAGAGCGCCCCCTGGAGGGCTGAAGGAGCCCCACTGCCAAGCTCCCGACAGACCACCTCTGCATCCAGCCTGTCAAAGTCAGCTTCACACACTGAGACCCACGACTGATCAGACCTCACCTCCACTCTGCCAGAGCACAGAACAGCTCCCTCCACAAGCCTCACAGACTCTAGAGGAAGAAATGTCATAAAGATGAACATGACATTTTAAAAGGCTTTTTAGAACAGAAAGGCGAAATCTAACAGCTAGGAATTTGTTTTCCTCCCCTTTCGAATTCAACATTCAAATTACTAGATAAAAATGATATCCTTAGAAAAATGCATTTTGAGGGGTATAGCTCCATAGACCTCCATTCATTCTGCACTCGCTCGTTAGTGCCCTCATATGGAACTAGAGTTAAACTGCAACCAGTTCAGAACCCGGAAGTTTCCCGAGAGTGTCTGTTCTTTCCATATAAGACATTCTGTGGTGCCGTAGGTCTCTGGGGGACGAGATGCAGGGAGTTTGCAGGGTGATGTAGCTCTCTGGCTCCGTCTGCAGCAGGACACAGGAAGTATCACCCAAAGGTTTCTTTTAAACTAATTGTTCTCACTTTATAATAAAATATGAATCAACAACTTAGCTGATTATGTTAATTTCTATTATGCATTTTATTGAAGATAAATCGCAGTTCAGTCAAGGCGTAGTTGTGTTTACTGCTGTTTCCTTGTCAGGCATCTTCTTTTTTCAGACTGACATCCTGGTGTTTGTTGCAGTGACGTTCCTGTGCTCATTCCTGTCAGGTGAACCAGACGTACAGGTGAGACTGCTTTAATTAAAGTAACTAAACACCAACAACTGTTTTTAAGATAAACCCATCAATCATGGTCTTGTTTCTAACAAATGTTTGCAACAGTGTAATTCTTTAAATAATTAGATATTAGAGCCTGTACTCAACTTTATTTTAATTCCCATTTTTTTTTAATTTTGTTATAATAATTTGGAAATATATCCATAATTGTTACAGAATCAATAATAGTAAGTTTGAAAAAGCTTTTATTTTATTAGTGTCACTCAGCTGACACTGTTCAGAGAGACACACCTTGAATATTAACATCTAGATCGGTGTTCATGGTATCTTCATTAAAAACATGAGCTGTACATGAGCTGTATTAGCAGAAAATCCTCATTAGCATTTTTGTTCCTAGTTTAGGAATTGGAGGAAGCTAACCAGATACTCAGCCAATATGAAGTCATGAGAATAACAAGCAGTAAAATACATTGAGAATTGTCAGTGTCATAACCTCTTCATGGATGTGACTGCTTTCTCCAGCTGAGACTTGGCTCTCAGCAGGTGGGCCGAACCCACTCCCAACTTCAATCTCAGACAGGTCGTCTGTGATGTCCTGCTCCAGGTCTCTGATCATCTTCTCAGCCTCTGCTGCTTTCTGCTTCTCTGTGACCACTTTCCTGAACTGGCTTCTTTTAGCGGAGCTCCCTTCACCAGTCAAGTCCTCTCTGGTTGCTTCACTCTTTCAGAGCTCTAAAAAAATTTCAGTTCTGAAATCATTCCCTTGGCTTGTGTCATTTCGGTTCCCTGAGTCTTCCTTTCTTCACGTACAAACTGGAACGGTACGCAAGAGTGAACCTTGTGACCAGTCTCAGTGCAGCAGGCACAAACAGCTTTTTGAGTGTTTGAATTGCTCCTCCCAAGGTTTCTTCCATTTTTTCTCCCGTTGGGAGTTTTTCTTGTCTTCCTTGAGGGTTTAGGTTGGTTGAGGGGCAGTTCTATGGGCGTATGTGAAGCCCTCTGTGACATGCTTGCGTGTAAAAAGGGCAATACAAATAACTTTGATTTGATTTGAAACACACGTCTGGTCCTCTCTACAGAACAGCTTGAGGGGCATCTCGTATGTCCTACCCACCCTGTCCTCCAGGTTCTCCTCAGGGTCGACCAGCTGGTGTCTCTTCAGACCTGCGACTCTCCGGTGAGGTCTCCAGGTGGGTCTCACAGTAGGAGGTCTGACACTCCAGGCAGGACTTGAGGGCCTTGAGCTTGGCCTTGGTGCAGACATCACAGGACACCGCTCCTGGGCTGGCAGGGTGGTTCCTGCTGCCCTCGGCTGGAGCTGACCTCCTCAACTGATCCACCATCTCAGAGATGAACGGGTTCACTTTCAGCTCAGGTTTTATGGAGAACCAGTTCTTACACAGCGGGCCCTGGTTAGGGTTAGCTGTGTCACCCCAGTATTCTCCAGTGCAGGTGTAACGGGCGTTACATACTGTCACACAGGCCATGCAGAAGTTGTGTCCACATGGGATACTTACTGGCTGGGTGAACACATCCAGACACATAGAACACAGGAACTGATCACATCCAGACAGATAGAACACAGGAACTGATCACATCCAGACAGATAGAACACAGGAACTGATCACATCCAGACAGATAGAACACAGGAACTGATCACATCCAGACAGATAGAACACAGGAACTGATCACATCCAGACACATAGAACACAGGAACTGATCACATCCAGACAGATAGAACACAGGAACTGATCACATCCAGACACATAGAACACAGGAACTGATCTTCAGACAGGAAGAGAGGGGTGGCATGTATTTATTTTCACAGTCATGTGATCTTTGATGTTTAGTGACTCAACACCCCCCAACCCAAAAACACACCCACACACCCTCCTCCCCCAAAGTTGCATCACCGTGGTGATTGGACATGTCATCGTGTGAGGAGTTTCAGCAGGTGTTAAGAGTCTTCCCTCTGTAAGATAAGAGACTTAGAGAACATAGGCTGAGTGTCGGTGTGACAGGTGAGTGTTCAGCGTGACAAGTAACGAAAACAACACCAGAGAGATACTCTCTCTCTGCCTCTCTCTCTCTCTCTCTCTCTCTCTCTCTCTCTCTCTCTCTGTGTCTATCTCTCACTATATAGATATATCCAATCTTATTTCCCATATTTCCCACTCTTTCCCCTCCCTCTCTCTGCCTTTCTCTCCCACTCTCTCTTTCTCTCTCTCTGCCTCTTGGCGAGGATGAGGAAGACGATGGTTAGTGAATGTCTGGCCTCTGATGAGTATCATCCAAACATCATTAGTCCCATTTGCTCCATATGACCCTCTGAACCATGTGACCTCATGGACCATGTGACCTCCTTGACAGAGGCCTCCTGCAGTTCCTGTGAAAAAAATTTGGAAGTATTGCTTCAATAATGTAATGGGGGTCAGATGGCTAAGCGGTTAGGGAGTCGGGCTATTCATCAGAAGGTTGTTGGTTCGATTCCCGGCCTTGCAAAATGACATTGTGTCCTTGGGCAAGGCACTTCACCCTACTTGCCTCGGAGTGAATGTCCCTGTACTTACTGTAAGTCGCTCTGGATAAGAGGGTCTGCTAAATGACTAAATGTAATAATGTCCCTTCAAGTTGGCCATGGTCAGAGATCCAGGCCCCTCCTCCTCATTCCCCAACCCCAGCCCCTCCCCTCTCCAGAACCTGAGAGGCCTGGGGAACACTGTGGAGTTCTAGAACCTGAGAGATGACAGACTCACCCTACAGAACTACAGGGGGGAGGAAGACGTAGAGGGAGGGGGAGAGAGGGAGGGAGAGAAAGGGAGGAGGAAGGAACTGCCTGTAACTGTTCCTAGAACCTGTTCGTCTAGCTTGCTAACTCAGAATGGAGGAGAGGAGACACAGGAGGAACAGCAACTTCTACCCCCCACCCCCACCCCCACCCGGACAGCGCGTCTTGGTTCAACCCATCTGGGGAAGTTTAGTTTGGCAGGCCAGACAAGGGAGGTTCCTCTTGGCTTTGAGATTTGGGGGAGGGGGAAATTCTGCGGGGAGGAACTGGGTGAGGAGGGGGGAAAAGGAGAGACAAGGGGGCTAGGTCAGTGAGGGAGAAGAGCGGAGAACGAGGGGGAGAGTTGACAGGAACAGAGAGAGAGAGGAGGGGGGAAGTGGCTCTGTGGTTGTGGTTGCTGTTCTGGGGGAATGAGGGAGGCTGATGTAGAGCATTAAGACCTGTGGTATTACTGCTGACGCACAAGGGAGACAGGGAGAGACAGGGGAGGGAGGGACAAAGAGAGGGAGGAAGAGAGGGAGGTGAGAGAAGAGTGAATGAAGGTAGAGGGAGGTTGGAAACAGATAAAGAAAGAGGGATGGGAGAGAGAGGGAGGAGAGAGAGAGGGAGGAGAGAAAGGGTAAGAAGTGATGGAATCTCTGTCTGGAAGTTCTAACCCAGAGGAAAGGTCAAGAAGCCACAGACACCAAATATGCTTATTACGCTAGAACACACTAGAACACACTAGAACACACTAGAACACACTAGAACACACTAGAACACACTAGAACACAGGACACACTAGAATATATTAAAGTCCACTAGAGTTAAGTAGAGTCCACACACAAAAGGACACACACACCTTCCTCCACGAGGAAAGAGGGGTGTGTCAGTTTCCCACCTGTGGGCAGCCCCCCTGCCCTCCCTCCCCCACCCTGCTGTCCCTCTGTGTGACTGAGCACGTCTGGGCATCTGTCTGCAGAGTGGCTGTTGCCACCCTGGGGACAGTGTTTGGGTTGGCTTCTATGGTGAAACCATTAGCAGACTGGAGACCTTGTCTATGTGTTCTGGTTTATGTTGTATATGTTTGTTCTTCACAATGTTTGTGAGCGTGTGTGTGTGTGCGTGTGTGTGTGCAAATGTGTGTGCATGCGTGTGAGAGCATGCCCTGTGTATAATGTATGCGTGTCCTGTATAAGTGTATTTGTGTGTGTGTGTGTGTGTATGTGTTAGTGTGTATCCCCTCATGTAACTTGTATTATATCTCTGCTGTCAGGGGCTGGCTGACCGTGGGAATGTGGTGGAGGATTTCTGTGGTATTTTTAATGTTTGTTATTAAATATTCCCCCATGGGACCATGACCAAACCCTCTCTCCCTCCTCCAGCCCTCTTTCACCCTCTCTCCCTCTCTCCCTCCTCCCCTCTTTCCCCTTCACCTTCCAGCCCTCTCTCCCTCCTCCCCTCTCTCATTACCTGGTTCTCCCCTCCCCCTCTTCTCCTCTCCCTCCTACCCCTCTGCCTTCCTTCTTCTCCTCCTTCTCCCTCTCTCCTCCTCTCGTCTACATTTTTATTCCCTGGGAGGAAAGAGTGCCGGATCAGATAACTACCCATCTCATGTTACCGTGGAGATCCGGGAAGAGCCGCAGACAACTGTTGCTGCAGCTGGGGTACTAACTCTCCCTCCCTCTAACTCCCTCCCTCTAACTCCCTCCCTCTAACTCCCTCCC